>NC_083647.1:6427006-6760756 GCF_963576545.1 Limanda limanda
GCAGCAATAACGACAACATACCGCCCCTTTAGATCACGGGTTCTAAAACTTTTCAGCTACCAACTAAAGATGCCAGAGACATGCAACCCCCATTATCCCTGGAGTTTTTTTGAAACATACGAATTGGATTCATTTAACTTAGTTTGAAAAAAAAAAAAAGCACCTACATGCACATCTCTCAGTGTTCTCTGTGGTGCTGAAAATGGCCCTGCTGCAACTAATGCTGTCACTTATCTTTTATAATCATTTTAGAGGTTTAACTACTTTTTCTTATTCCTTTCTAACAATAATGGCTAAAATAAGCTTTTTCTAATTGCTTATACATTTTATTTGATTTCCAGTGCCTGGGGGTCCCGACCCTGGCTTTAATCAGACCATATGCCCAAATTCATTGCAAGACTATACTAGTGAGTTCCTAGAAGTGGCCCCACTCACCTTGTTACCATGTAAATAGATTTCTTTGTGGAATTACTCTCAGATTTACTTTGTTCGGTCCAGATGGAGTTTTAATTTACTTCCATGATCAACACTGATTTTTCTGCCACACTTGTACCTTGCAGGTGTGTTGCTTACAGAAGTGGTTACAGCTGGTATTATAAGATGTGTTGCTAATTGTTGTCGTAAACAGCTCACACAGTGTGTTTAAATGATACAAATGTTTCTGGATTACTGCACATCAATCTATAAAATAACATGACAATTAATAACAATCAAGATTTGCACACACAACCACTGCACCTAGTTAAGAATAAAAAATAGTTTTCTAGTATTTGGGTACTTTACATATGCCCCTTAAAGGAAAAACACCAAAGCTTCCAAATCCTCTGACTCAGCACTGAAAGAATGAAAGAAGATATGAGCTCCAGCAGTCTTTCACCACTGCCTCAACTCCATAATACTGTCGCGGCCATATAAGAGTTGTGTTATGTAACAATAAAAAATGATGGTAAAGGTAACATATCATTGCTCCTGTTAGAAGGAAGAAGACCCTAACTTGTTAGCACTTCAGTCTGATGGTGCTCACATGACAGAAATCACACATCTGTGAAAACTCTGCTCAACAGGCTTCACTTGTTCCACCAGGATGCACCACAGAGCACCACAGGAAGTCCTCCCTCAGAGCTTCAGACACTCTAGGTTAATAGACCGGCCCTGACTTTTTTCACCCAGTCAGCACATTACACCTTCATTTATAATTAGTTAACTTCTGTTGTATATGTACAGCATTTGTGCATGTTCTTATTCAGCTTATTTTCATATATTGTATTTTAACGCACATATTTTTACTTTCTATTTTACTCATACCTATATTTTGTATATCTATTCATTGTTATTGTCTTGGTCTGTATATATTTCAATTCTTGGCTGGAGCACCTGCAAGGAAACCCATTTCGCCTGGGATCAATAAAGTATTTCTGATTACCAATGTTGATATGTTATTACAAATAATACACACATATTGTATAGACTGTAGCTAGCACAAGAGACACTGTCAAGAAGATTGTTTTGATTACAAACAACTGTTGTATACCTGCATGTCTGCAGAGTAATGAAAGGGAATCCTATGGATGGCTGTTTGTGTGGAGGTGGGTGTGGTCAATTACCTGCAGGGTTTAAATTTTAAGCATTAAGAATGTAATAAAGTGATAAAGCACGAGAGGAGCAAACTACAGGCAGCTATAATAGTAATGCAGCTTTGCAATCATTAATTAACTTATGTCAGTAATACGTTGACGTTTGTTTCTTTTGCAAAAGTGAAATTCCACCTTTCCCTGAAGCTGGGACATCTTAGACATTATCCTGAACATTTATTAAAAAGTTCCTAATCTACATCTGAACCTACGGAAGCGTATTGCATTCACTTGAAAAAAAAAAAAAAGCTCTGGGTAAAAAAAAAAAAAAAAGTTCAAAAAACAGTTCGAACTTTTTTCCCCCCCCTGTTTTTCCGAGATAAAAATCCTGTTTTTCGAACATTTTTTTTTCCTGTTTTTCCGAGATAAAAATCCTGTTTTTCGCTCAAATTTTTTTCCATGCTTTTATTTTGAAAGTGACGTATAGCGTCCATAGACGTAGCGTCAAATAAACCTGAAAACATCAGTTGAAAGTCTCGACCATCTTTCGGGGGATATGCTACAGATGGGTTGAGGATAGTTTTTATTTCTGTCCCGTTAGTGGCTTTATTATAGAAGATGGATGTGTAGTTCCTGTTATAAGCAGGTTTGTGGTTGGGACTCTTGTTTTGAAAGGGGTTCTAACAGAAAGGGTTCTATCGATAAAGAAAAGTGTGAAGGAAAATAAACGAGTGTGATGTTCCGATTCAATAACCATCTCTCGTGTCCTCTTTCGGCTGAGGCCTCCTGACAGTAGAACAAACCGCTCGGCTACATTAGTCTGTTGCAGGGTCAGGCTGATACAGCAGCAACCATACTCCATGCATGTGAGAGCTTCAGGCAGGATTAAAGGGACTCTTACCTTTGTTGCATTTTAACACTTTTTGTGGATAAGGTTAAATTGGTATTAATAAGGTAATGACACTCTAAAATGCAAGACAGACCCACCAGGAGTTAAAACAAACAATTATTTCACTCTCGTAATATTTAGTGAAAACTTCAACCAATAAAATTCTTCGGACCGAAGGACCTTATTGGCCGACAGACCTGTCTGTTTGCTGCATGGAAACAGACAGGAAGCCCGTCTGCTTCTTGTGGCGCATTCGGGCCCGCGTCATCAAGGCGCGTCCTCAACTATAGGGTTTGTTTTGATTCCACGGCAGACAGTAGCGAGTATCGACCGTAGCGACTGACGATGGCAGACCAAAGTGGTCCACGGCGTACTGAAACAGCCGCTCCCAGGGGGAAAAACAAAAGAAAAAACACCGCGGATGGGAACGAGGGGGTGGGGCATTGGAGGAAGGCGGGATGATTCGAATGTGCTGTAATTCTCAAATGCAACAAAGGTAAGAGTCCCTTTAAGGGAACGCCTTTTCCGGAGAAAACTTAACCCAGAAAAACAGGATTTTTATCTCGTAAAAACAGAAAATAAAAAAGTTCGAAAAAAAAGGTTTTTTATCTCGTAAAATCAGAAAATACAAAAGTTCGAAAAACAGGAAAAAAAACAACAACTTCGAAAAACAGGAATAATCCTGTTTTTCGAAGTTTTTTTTTTTTTTACCCAAGGCTTTTTTTTTTATAAGTGAATGCAATACGCTTCTGTATGAACCTTTGCACAGAGAATTATGTTAATTACCCAGACTTTGAATGGAGTCTGCTCCATTCAAAAAATAATAACACAACTGGATAATAACACAGCTGTGTGTGTTAGCCCAGGAGTTGTCAGAGCGCTGGTGGAGCCGGGCAGAGAGCAGCATGTGTTACCTGGCGGTGCTGAGCAGCGGGTGCCGGGTCCCCACCAGCTTCCGGACGTGCATGGCCACATTGCTGAGCTCGTCGCTGAGCAGGCAGCGGAGGCTCATGAAGGAGGTGGGATACCCGACGATCTTCTCCGCGTCGGACACCACTTTGCTCCAGTTGGACGCTCCGGGGCTGGAGAACAGACTCAGCGTCCTCTGTCCCCGGCTCGACGCCGCCCGGCAGCACAGACGCGACCACGTAGTGAAAAGCATTTTCTCTGAAGACTCTGTTTCTATTTGGAGACAGTTGACTGAAGTGTCATTCAGGTTCTTGCTGCCATCTTCAAACGGTGTGACCGGATTTAACTGAGGCTAACGCTGTGACATGTTGTTAAACAGCGCCACGTCTGTAGTATTAATAAATAACTATGATTTAATATCCGGACACACCTAACACACTGTCTCTGGGAGAATAAGAAGCAGTTTCACAACACACGACCTGACACAGGGGGCTGCCATCTTTCTTTGCGTAATACGTTACGTCGTGAAACGTAGCGACGGCTGCTGCCAGATTCCGACACGCCCACTTTCTGAGAGCACAGTCAGTGATAGAATCTGTATGTAATCATGCATTGATTTAATATCATTAAATAAATAATAATATAATAATTGTGTCCTGCTATTTTGTCAAATTGCCACACAACATGAGACAACTTCTATATATTTTATATAAAAATTATTTTGTATATTTAAATCATATGTTTTAAATGCTATGCAAACACTTTTGTAATAAATATAAATTTGTATACATCACATACATTAGTGTTATAGTAATTTAATATATAATCAGATATTTTATCGTTATTGTTATTAGGTAAACTCATTTGTATATATATACCCATTGTTCAAAGCTGGCACCTGTAGATACCTCAAGTATTCTATTACTAAGCTCAATGAGATGGATATTTCTTTTCCAGGAATTTTACCTTGATTTTCTTCTTCCAAGTTACTAGTTTAAACAGATAATGTTCAAATTGGTTTGATTGGATTAAACCACCAGAAATCTTAATTTGAAAAGGTAGCAAACGGCAAGAATTAAATATATAGAAACTCAAAATGATCTTTATCTATGTGCTGCATTTACTTAAAAGGGAAATTGTAAGTTAATATAACATTATAATGATTTACAGCACAAAGTAACAATAACTTCACTTTATACTCGGCATAAAGATTACCACTGCCTTGAAAGTACACAGAATACATTTAGATGAAAGCCTTGTAAAGTCATCAAAATGTAAATTGACAAATGTAAACAGACAAAATATAAACTAATCGTTAGCAGATTTGTTTTTATCAAACAGAAATAGTAGCTGCAGTCTTACACAGTATCTATGGTTAGATAATATAAGGACCCCTGTGTTGTCCAATGTGATCTCCATTCTGATGTGTAAGTAATGTTTGATCATTGGAGAACATCATTTTTCATTGGATCATTCTGAAACATCACAAACATATTGTAACTGCTTTTGTCAATTCATTGGATATTATAGTTACAGCTGCATGTTTCCCATTTAGACAGATTACTATAAATCAAAAACATGTGTACAGAGATTTCACCTCAATGTGGAAACACTTAGGATCAAATCTGTCTTTGGTTTGGTCCTAACTCGTTGTTTGATTGAATTACGGCAGATAAAGAACTGCACATTTTAATGTTTATTTGTGTCCAAGACTACAATGAGGTAAAACATTTATTTGAAACCAAGGTAAAAAAAACGAACCTTGAGAGTATTCATGTTAACCACACTGTTGAAAACCAAGCTCTCATACAAAATCCTTGTGATGATATAACAGCTCCACAGTTTAGAGGGAAAAGACCCAGCAGAGTTATAACAATGCTTTCATTGAATCCTACTTCATATGCTTGTTACAGGACTGGAGACAAAGTCTGTTGAGGACAGCTTAAACAACACAGAGCTGCTGAATAGACTTATGAAACAAATGATGTGTTCAGGCTCAGCATCAGATTGTCCAGATTAAAATAGCTGCAGGCAATTTTAGAGTATTTAGGCATGTCACAGTATTTTATCATAACAAAAAGCACAACTTATAACACTGTTTCATTTAGATTATGTATGTTTTATTGTAATTTCCACAATATCTTCAGTTACTTCACATATTCATATCTCCAACTCTTCATGCATAATGTATCATCAGAAGCATTCCAGTTATAATCCACTATCCCTCTGCTATAGCCAAAGAAATACAGGAATTGTGTGCTACTGTTTTTTTGTAGGCGAGAGCTGCGCTGTAGCACTCAAGTCATCTCACCCTGACCCCATGTCACGGTTCACAGCTCCGGTTCCTGCTGGTTTCCCTGGCTGAAATGGGTGTCACCGCGCCCGTACAGCATCACCCTGCCTTCTCCGTGGCTCTCCACCTGTCGACTCATTGTAATTCCACTTAAAGTCAGAGGGCAGCATGTAGCACGCCGCTGTGACGGATAAATCAATGCCTGACGCTAAAATCATTTATTAAAGGGCCCCTGAGTCTGCCTCATGTGCCAATAACAGAACTGTTTTGCATTAACATAGAGGTTCTGGAATTCCCTTTTCAAACAACATGCTGTCAACATGTATCGTGCAAGACAGGCGTGTAAAACTGCTTTATATAAATATATATTCCAATATGTGTTTACATGTGTACGTTAACACATGTAGGGATACTATACAAAGGACTCGAATGTTTACTGTATGTGCATATGTAATCATGGCAGTATTTAATAAATGCAGGACATTTTTCCCCCTGGACAAATCTGTCTGTCTTTCTAAATGTCATGTTTTCACCCCAGGGCTGTTTGTTTGTTGGCTTGTTTGTTGTAACCAAGATTACGCAAAAACTACGAGAAGGATTACCGAGAAACTTGGTAACGGATGTGGGTCAGGGAAGAATCCATAAAATATTGGTGCAGATCTGGATCAAGAGGCAGATTCAAGAATGTCTTTCCCTCTTTCTTTAAAGTGCGAGAGGAGGCGTTTTCCAACAATCCCATTTATTTCCCAGATAATAATTCATGGACCTCGATAAAAAAAAGTGACTGAGTGTGTGCAATTTGATACAGATCCATCTAAAAGTTCTTATCCGGTTTATTTGGATGTGGTATAATCAGGGCACTGTTGGGACTTGGCGGAGTTATCCACTCATGAATGCTGTTCTAGTTGAAAAGGAATGCTTTTAAAAAGGGAATAATTTTGCTCCAGTTATTGTTTTAAACACTGAATTTGAGATACTTATTTTTATTGTTCAGTCAAATATACTGTGGGAAAAAAACATTATTTTCCTTTTTGAATTTTGATGATTTATTTAGTTCACATGTGGCCTTGTGCCCACTGATACAACCAAACTCACGGATTTCTGCAAACCTCTTTAATAAGAAAATATCTTAATGTGTAAGTCTTGAGACAACAGACACCTGTTGATGCTTATTTTGACCTTGCACATTGTTAGCTCATGGAACAACCTTGGGGAGAAGCAGCAGAACTCTAAAGGCCAAATGGAAACTTCATTTTCAGCATGATGATTCAGACATTGCAGAAGTAACACACCTCAGAAGTTTCCTTTGGCCTTGAGAGCATGTTGCACCTTTTCCCTCCTTATGATGAAGGATATGTTTTAAGCAACATTTCTCTTCTTATTCCACACTCACACACTTTCATTGCCTCAGTTGAGAAGACTCATGGAACACCTGCTCCAATGCACTTCTCACTACGCAACCTTCGCCTCCCATTTATTTCCTATGTCTGAGAGGGAAGAGGCCAATAAAACATTTGTTTCCTGTGGCGAAGTAAATTGACGAATGGCTTCACATGTGGTTCAACTTAGGCGAACTATGATCTGTGAAATCTGTCTCGGATTCACGTAACTCCATGTTCCAATGCAGCGTCAGATCACGTGACCCTGTCCTGTCAGTAGTCTTTTATAATTAATAAATAAACCAGTCACTTACAAAGAATGCAAACAATGAATATGAACTTAGTTAACGATTAAGAATTTTTCTTTTCAAATTTTTTTTGAAAAACAAAATACGCTTGAGCATGGAACAATTTTCCAAATATATAAAATGATATATGACTTTGCTCAAAGCTATAGAACGTGCAGGTAAGGGGGAGGGGCAGCAAGCAGAAGCAGGTTGTAAGGTTACACTCTGCTACAGAGATCAGGTGTTTTTGTTTACAGCTCAACTCTTTGTCTGTGTCTCTCACGTGTATGGCTCTGCTTTTTCATCCTGAGTGATTGTTTTCCTTTTCTTTTCTTTTCTTCATTTTTGCATCTGTAAAAATATCAACACGCCCGCTTGCCCATGAATCCTGCAGAGGATCTCCTGCTGCGTTCTCACATGGCCTCATATGGACATTCTGCAGTTTTTACTATAGGGGCTGGCAGGTGATACTCCGGAGAATGTCCAGATCCTCTCACTGGGACATTGGCGTTCTCAGATATACAGTGTATGTACAATGTGGCCCTGTTATGGCCCCTGATTGTGAAAAATCCTCAATGCAAAGATTAAAAAATATATATATATGAAGCCATCCAAGCAACAGCGACTACATTTCAAAAAGTCCTTGAGCAAGGCACTACTAGTCCAGGAAAAGTAGCGTTTACGACAGACTAATTGTAAAATAATTTTTTTCAGCATAGATCATTTCTATGAGGTGTCCAGAACAACATACTAAAAGTCCTAAGAAATTCTTGTTTAATATATAGAAATATATTTAATTCTCATCAATCCGAGATGAGTGCCAATAAGGCCAGGCAACAATACACCCCAATGGAGCTATATTTTTCCTTTACTCTTATCACAATGAAACTTTACACAATGAAAGTACCCATGAAAAGTAAAACATTTTTGTATTACAAGTTTCTTTGAAAATGACTTTTAATATGCAAATGAGCTATACACTAATCGAATTTGCCCAAAATACACCCAAATAGGCTACAGGCACCTGTTACCCGTGCGCACTGTCACCATGAGGGCGCAGCGCTAAGTGGATGCGAGCGCTCTGATTGCGCTCCATGGGAAAAGCGAGAAGAAATACCCCCCCCCCCCCACACTGATCACCAGCGCGTCATATCATGTTTCAGCGGACGCCCCTCCCCCTGTCTCGTTTCCCCCCCCCTCACTCAACCTCTCTCCTTTGACTCGCACGGGCGGCTCTCACCACTGGCGCACGGACCCGCGGAGGAGCACACGGCCGGAAGATGGCTGACTTGGCCGGGCGCAGAGAGCCCTCGGCGGCACCCCCCGCGTCCCCCGGGCCGCTGCGAAGCTGCGAGACGCCCGCCGTCTGGAGCCTGTGAACCGCCCCCCCCTCTACTCCCCCCTCCGCTCCCTCACCGCAAACATTGACAGGAGCACCGCAGAGACACCATGGCAGAGATGGAGAAAGAGGGCAGACCCCCGGAAAACAAGAGGAGCCGAAAGCCTGCGCACCCGGTGAAGAGGGAGATAAATGAGGAGATGAAGGTAAAAGGAAAAGGAGGCTCCGTCCGGCTGCATGCGATTACGCGTGGAAGCGGAGTGGATTTGTGCGTGCGTGCGTGTGCGTGCGTTCACCCAAATCTGCCACAATGCAGCCCAGGTGCAGGTGGCTGCATGAGGGTCCAACTCTGATTTGTGCTTTTCCTCTTTGCACAAGTTCTTTTGTCACATGCACATTCCAGCCCTCCGCTGCGCACCCAGCCCGGCCAGCGGTGCACGATGCGGCTCCGTCCGCCGCTCCTGTGCCCGAGTAAGTTTTGGAGCAGTGGAGAATCCGTGCGCGCTCCTGTCGCCTCTTGTCATTATTCCGCTGCCTTCCGTGGCTCACTGGGAGTCAATGGAAAACCCAGTGCGTCAGTGAAGGCGTCAGCAGAGCCTCTACTACTGCTCTTCATACTGTTCCACTCCGGCGCAGCGTTAGTGTAAATCAATGGGGGAACACTCGCGCAACCAAGATGTGTTTGTGCGTCCGTGTGGGTCTGCCTCTGAGCGTGTGTGTTTGTGTTTAGGTGCGTGTGTGTGCTGCCCAGATGCCCAGAGGCTTGTGATCCAGATGTGCGTATGTGTGTGTGTGTGTGTGTGTGTGTGTGTGTGCGCGCGCCAGCTTTTACGCATTCGACAGGAGCACAATGTCTCCAGTGTTCGGCCCTGCGCGATTATCCATCCCAATATTCAGCCACACGTTGTTTCTATTCGCTCGTGTGTGTGTGTGCGTGTCTTTTCCTCGGCGCACATTGTGATATCTGAGCCCTGAGCTCCGTGCGGTTCATTGTGGAGAAAGTGTCCCTGGCATGTGTGAGTGTGTGTGTGTGTGTGCGTGTGTGAGGCAAGCTGTGTGTCCGCTTTGTCTCCATCTCTTCATTGTTTGTACACATTTGGCTGGAGGCACACGAGCACCCAGAGGTTTTTTGGGGTTGTGAATGGATGTGCAGGCGATCACGCCGAGGATAATTGTGGAAATTGAGATTTTGAGGCTGTCAGAGAGGAATGAGATGGTGCTGGGGGGGGGGGGGGGGGGGGGGGGGAGTCCTGAAACAACCCTGGCATAAAGGCTTTTTGTATCCAGACCTCTCCAAAATACCATTTGTCACCGCTTCTTTTCTGAGACTGTAAAATCAAAGGGGGGGGGGGGGAAATGTGAATATTATTGATGATTAGATGAGTCTTTTAGGAGGGTGGGTGTGTGGGTGGGGGGGGGGGAAGTCAGCTGCCAAGATGCATTTATTATCATCACAGAGAAATAAGAAACAGGCAGTTAACTAGAATAATATGACAAGATAATGTTACATCTTAATCAATCGAGTAACCTTTTTATTTTTGTTTATTTTCAGTGTTGCAGCATTGAATAGAAGCAAAATCCTGAATTCTAATGATGTCCTTGCTATTTATAAAAAAATATATATGAACTGGAGATGAGTTCATTTAATAATGGAATTTTAACTACTTGTTAAACTGGAAAAAAAAACCTTGATAAGGATTAAAAATATGTTTCATGCTCTCCAGTTTGTGAAGGAACCCCAGTTAACCCTGCTTTGTGCTGCTGCCTGGTCCTGATGACAGGATGCAGAATGTGTGTGTGTGTGTGTGTGTGTGTGTGTGTGTGTGTGTGTGTGTGTGTGTGTGTGTGTGTGTGTGTGTGTGTGTGTGTGTGTGTGTGTTTGTATTGAGGGGGGTGTCAGGCAGGGTCTCACCATGAAATCCTCATTTCTTATCAGGGGAGCACTAGAGGTTGTCTCAGCGGAGCGTTAAAAATGGCACAAATATTTATGAGCATCCTTACGGCACAGTGAAGGGCCGTCTTGACATATTTAAGCACAAGTCCAAATTTCATTTAATCATTTAAATATTGTAACATAATTCATGTAAAATCTTTAATAAATACATTTTAACTCATGCTGTTTAAAAAAAACAAATGAGATGTCCTGTATTGCAATTCATCACACTTAAGAAATAATTACACAATGCCAGGAGTCAGTCAGAAATGATGTTTTAGTTGCAGCTCTGTGTGTTTTGCTTTTTGATGGTAGATTGTGTGACACTGGTCATTATTCAGGATTCAGTGAATTGACGTCACTTATAATATGTTGCGGAGAGCCGACATGTCAGCTAAACATCTCATTTGAGGGAAACAGCTTAAACTGTCTTCAATTTTATTTATTTTTTGCTTCAGGCTTATAACTGTAACGACAATCTGTCAAATGGTAGAGGAGGCACTATACACCCGACCAAGTGAAAGTGTGCATTTTTAGATGTGCCAATACAGAGTGTAAAAAAATATTAGTTCACAGCTGATTCACCTCATTGAACTGGGGATTGAACGGCTGACCTCCTGGTTTGTGAACGACCCGCTCCACCTCCCGAGCCACAGCCCCGATAATGTTGTATTGATGGTGTGAAGAAAAAGTTAGGGATGCTACTGAATGGAGCAGCAGATGTGGTTACGCTGTCAAAAAACATTAAGTTTGTTTGTAACTTACCTAGCACACACACACACACACAACACACACACACACACACACACACACACACACACACACACACACACACACACACACACACACACACACACACACACACACACACACACATACACACACACACACACACACACATACACGCACAGACACAAGCTGTTTGTCTACAAAGTGAATTTACACCTGTGATTTAAAACAAGTTTATCTCCATCCCAGAGAATATACAGTATGTTGCCCATACAATAACTCTATGGTCAAAATGTAGAATCTAGTTTTATAAAGTATGGATGTATTTAATTGGACAAGTGAAGCTGTGCCAAGTAAAAACACTTAGATACAAAGCCAAGTGTAAATCTGGAGCCAGAGTTATGGCTGTCAGAGTCCCCATATGCCATTTGTTGTACGCTGTAAGTGAATTTGAATGTCAAAACATTTATTTATAAAGTTCTCACACTAATCTTGTCTAAGTGTTCAGAACAAAGACTCTGTTCTTTTCTTTAGATTCTTTCAGCCTTAATATTTCAATCCAAGGCCAGAGGAAAAAACACGGACATAGAGCCACAATGTGCCCTTGTTGTGAGGGATCATGCTCTGAAAAACCCGCAGCCTGACAGTGTTTCCTTCATCTGGCTGCTTAATGTGTGCCACGGTAAAATAAGCCCCGGTGAGTAATCAAGGAGAAGAAGGAGGAGCGGGTATACGGAGGGGATAGGAGACGCTGCTGGAGAGTGGGGTAAGAAACAGGGGAGAAAGGAATGTATACAGCGCTGGGCTGGCTAAGCTGTAAAAACTGTAACCTGAGTGTCTCTGCTGGATCAGATATCAAGGAAAGTAGAGGGAAATGAAAGCAGAGGAGAGGGAGAGGCAGAGGAGGAGAGAGGGAGCGAGGGAGTGGAAAAGTGGAGTAGGAGGAGGCAAAAGGAAACTTGGCTTGTGGATTTGGGAATTTTATCACGGTGTTCTGTGACCTGCTCTGGTTTCCATCCACAAGGTATCCAGTTCCCACCAACGTCATTACCACAAATCCTACCGGCCGTGTCTGGGTCTTAGTGGAGGAGAACAAGAGGGAGACTGTGGACAAACAGGATTTTTATCATTATCTCCTGGCAGTGAAGAGCAGTACATTATGATTACAGTCCACTTAACCACTAATTATCCTCCAAATTTAAACGTAAACTCGCTGGAGGACCCAAGCGTCTGGAAAAACAACCAGATTGTCTATAAGTGGGTTCTGACTAAGGGGGGGCTGATGTTTTTCTTCTCGTCATCATTATATCAATGGTCTGATCCTCAGTGATCAACAACATAGGCAGAATTAAGAGCTAATAACTCTAAGGGTCTGAATGTATTGGTTGTTAACTACGCAGTGGCAAGATGGCGGCCTTGCGTATCCTGCGTCTGTTTGGTACTCGTCCTCAGTACTTAACGGGACACGTCTGCAAGATGCAATACCCACAAAAAAGGTTGGGGGAGTAGCGAGTCCTTGACAGGGTCAGTGGACACGTCATCAGGGGTACGTCTTAAGTGACAGAACCGGTGGACAGGCAGTGTGACCATGTGTGGAATTACCCAAATTTGTATTAAGTGTCACTGCCTGTTCTGTCTTGATCTTAGCATCGGCCAAATGTTTATCTCCTTAAATGTCTCCGTCTTTGTGTTGGTTTACCGAACAGGAACATGGTAGTTGCAGAGAACTGTGTGCTCATTACAGTTCTGTGTTGTGCCTCTACTGGAAGCCTCTAGTAACAACATAGTACCTAAGCAAGTATGTGGACAATAACGTTCATGATGCAGCCAGTTGTCTTTGCACATGTTTGGTTAAACTCCAAGTGAAACGTGGGCCCAAAAGGGTTAAATGAATTATTTATACCATTGACACAAGGGCCGGTGAAAATAAAGGAAACACCTTACTGCAAACTGCGATCCTGTTCTCCAGTGCAGCATCTAAAGTGACCATGAGGCTGACTAACCACCACTCTGACAGTGTCACTAATGTAGGTGTTTTTTTTTTACTGTGTTGATGCATTAGATTTGACTGGATGAAGGTGCATTAACAGTCATAAAGGGGCCATTCTGTGTTAAAACCATGTCTACTGCTCAAGGTGGAAAGTAGGCGGATCAGCATCTGCTTTAAACCCTTATGATAATTATACTTCTATTAGGCTGAGCCAGAGTAATCAGATTTTTTTTCACGTAGAACAAAACAGAGATGTGATTCTTTGTATGTGTGTGCTGTTTAAAGGAGACATATTATTCTTTTATGTTTACGTCTTCGCTTATGTTCAGAATACACACGACTTTCCTCTTATTGTCCATTGCTGCAGCTCCTCTTTTCAGTCTCTGTCTGAAACGCTTGGTTTTTAGCTTGTGTCTCTTTAAGGGCCTCCTTCTGATTAAGCCAAGTTTGCCCTGATTGGCCAGCTGGTCCACTCTGCTGTTATTGTTAACTGCTTCCAGTGCATGTAGGAAATGTCAGCCTCTACTCTCGCTTTACTTTGTTAGGGGGCGTGTCAAACTCTCCGTTAAGTCAGCATTATGCAAATGTGAGTTATTGTGCCATCATAATAACCCGGAAGTGTTGGCCGGACTACTGACGATTTTTAAGATTTTTTTTGGGGCCTTGAGGAGCTCCCTTCTGCAGACTTTGAATTTTATAACTTTGCAGAAGTTTTACATCATAGAAAAACTAGAACACACTAAACTAGAGGAAAGAAAAACTGAAACAGCATGTCTGCTTAACAATTTACCAATTGTTCAGACAAAACAAGTGAGGTTCCCCATTACATGGGAATACCAGTAGTAGTAACAGCTCTAGGAGAACAATGATATTGGACATATATTTAAAAACATCCATCATTTATCCTGTGTCACAGGATAGGGATTCTCTAACGACAAAACCATTCACTGGGCTGAATTGAGCAAGGGTGCTTTAATTTTTTTTTTTCAAATGGTAAAATGCTTTTAAAGCAGCATTTAATATTGATTTCCAATTCTTAACTTTTAGCCCATTGATTAGCAAGTAGTCAGTTTCAAGTTAATTTAATTAGCTTCTTCTTTGTTGTCCCACAGTGATATTGGTTGGGGCAAATAATAAGGTGGTGCTGGTGGTGTTTCCTGTGATTGGAGCGTTATTGAGTTTCAGACTGGTTTATTTGAAAGTTGATGTAAGAGAAAAAACCTCTGAGTGACATTTAGGCAGAAATATGTATTCAATGAATATCATAAAATGTATATATTTATCTTTTTGTCCAAATAAATGAGCTCAATAAATGTCATGATTTTGTAGGATTCATTCTCTGGGGACCATGATTATCCACTGCCAGTTTTATGGAAATGCAGCTAGTAGTTAAAATAACATGGGCTGAGGTATTGGTCAAAGGGAATTTGTGACCCAGTGGTCCTGTTTAGCAAATGATCAGGAAGGGGCAACCAAATCCTTCTGAATCATCCTCTGGGGACCATGATTATTCATGAGTAATTGTTCCCATATTGTGCTTTGGACCAATGTCTTGTACAGAAAGTAAAAACAGATGTAATTAGTGATCCCACCATCCCAGGGCCGTGCAGTTTAGCATTTAAATATCGAAAACATCTTAGTTTGGCTTGATCTCTACTTTCAGCTTTATTCTGTAGGAGTCTCTTAAAAGCGGCTGAGATGAATATTACATTACATTACATTATTACATTTCATTTAGCTGACGCTTTTATCCAAAGCGACTTACAATAAGTGCATTCAACCCTGAGGGTACAAACCAAGAACAACAAGATTCAAGCTGATAAACAGAGATCTTGATTAAAAACCTTTAGATCCAGTGTAAAGTATAGACTTCTGTAGCTGCGTCTGTGTCCCGTGTCTTCCTCCCCAGCTCAGCCGAAGCCAAAGTTGGTGCCGCTGCTTTGATGAGCCGCCAGCCAGGATTAGATTCCCCTCTTAATAATACTCCCACTTTCTCAAAGTAGTAGGGTGACACAGAGGACAGCACGGTAGGAAGGAAAATGGAGACACAGAGAGATGCTGTGTTTTTGTCTCCATGATCTGGTTATTTAACAGCTACATCCGTTTTACTCAGGATGGGTTATGCTCCAACTCATTCGTTCAAAGGGAGGATTTTCCCTCTGATTTTTTCTTCTCAAGGTTTCATCCTTGCAGTTGGACTAATTGCTGCAGTTGTGCTTGCCAGTGGGTGAAATGTGAGTGTGTCAGTGCTCTTTTTGGCTGGTTTGCCACGTATTGACACTATTGCACTTAAATGAGACGCACAGCATGTGTCTTTGAAAATCTACAAAGAAATCTCAGCTTCTTTGACAAAATGTCACATGTTCTCCTTAATATTATCAGATTTTTTTGTAATATTTTCGAAACCATCTAAAAGAGGAACCTCTCCCAGGATTGTGTCCTGATGGCTGAGTGGTGGGGTCCCTTACGACCTTATATGTCTTGAGCAGCAGGTCCCTGTTTGACTGCTTGCTGCCCGGACGGATTTCATGCAGCTCTCCTCTAAGCTCAGACAATTTACTGGTTCTCTTTCACAGTGTCTATGGAAATACATGTCTATAAACAGATTCTTCATGTGAATATACAGATTCTGTAGGTGAGGGACAAGACTTTGGGTCCAGAATCCTTCTGGTTTCCGTTTCTATTTTGATCAATCATAAGCAGGCTTTGGTTGGACGCATGTAAACGGTCCTTGTGGAGAACAAAAGAGGCAGAAAACATTGATGAAATCAAGGCAAAATGCCTTAAAAAACCTTCTCAAACCATGGGACACTTGACTGTATTCAATTAATTTGCATTTTGTCTGTGAAATGTTGGGAGAATAACCCTAGTGGAAACATGCACCTTCCATAAGGAAAGGACATGAATTTAACTGCCCCATTTACAGGACATGAATACATTTTTTGGCTATTTCAGTTACAACTCAGGCTGATGCAACATGCCACAAAAAAAAAGTGCTCATGTGGTGTCTCCAAGGTTGTTTATAGCTGTCAGAGCCCAACTTTAGCTCCACTCAGGAAGTGGTACTAAATCTGACTTCCAGGAGCCTCGAGGCAGCGCGAGCTCTGCTGTCACTCATCGCCGTTCAAGCAGAAGTGTGGTTACATCTGCAAACACGAGCTGTCCTGATTAGCAGCCGTCACTGCTTTAACTGCCATGTTTAAAGACCTCGGTGACAAAAAAAAGCTGAGAACGTAATTGTTTGGATTAGACTTAAATTGCTGTTGGTTACTTCTCCAAAACCAGTGAATAGTTGGATGCAGACACTAAATAACCTTAAAGTGTGCACACACTGAAACACTCCTGCAGGTGATGTACGTGCATGCGTGACTTTCTGATCTCAGCGGAGTGCTTTGACTTATTTCAACCCTGCATTGTGTCAACCCACTGACCAACCCCACCACAGTGGTATTTTATAACAGACAGATCAATAACTCCTGTCATTCTTCATTAATGACGTCTTCCTAACATACAGCCAAGTCCTTCCTTAACCTATGGCACTTCCACTTCTGTACAGAATGCTCTGTATGTGTGAAGCAAAAGTGAGACAAAGCTGATCCAAGAGCAGCACTACTACTGTGAGATACAAATACAGCACATCATGAATTTCTGTCTGAAATGCTTAGAAATGTGCTGGTGATGCAGGAGACAATCTGCCTCTGTCACTCCTATACGGGCTACAGTGTCTCACATATGCAAAGAGATACTTCTGCCTCTATGTGTCAATGTGTGTGTGTGTGTGTGTGTGTGTGTGTCCTTAACAATAATACCATTGTAAGTAATATGCAAGCTGCACTTTGTGTTGGTCCTCTGTTAATTAAATTTGTATCAAGTAGTTGAATGGACTGACCTGTTGTCTGGAGTAGTTGCACACACACACACACACACACACACACGCACGCACGCACGCATGCACACACACACAGGCTCCATGTTCAGCCATTCAAGCTATAAAATTATTTTCTTTTATAGATAACAGTATTTTATTGTGAAAATACACCTAGCACGAAATGAAATGATGGTGTCAGATAAGTTCACTTTCCTCCACAGTGCATCATTAATCAATACCTCAGACCTGCCTGCAGCAGTGAATGAGCAGCTTTCAGAGAGATCTTTACTCACTCAAGTTACAACTTTATTTTCCTGTCCCATCATCTCGTTGTAAAACTCCACAGACCAGCCTTGTTGGTAAACATGAACCTGCTGCGTGTGGCGTGCTGATGCAACATCAGCCAACATGATTACTGGCTGAAGGCCATTGCTTCCTCACGGGTGAACGGGCAATAGTTACATTAGAATCCCAAGCACCTTTGCTTTACAGTGGAGGCAGGTAAGGTTGTTTAAGAGAGGCAATGACATCGTTCAGCTTATGGATTTGCCTCTTGCATTTTTATTTTTGAATGTAGCAGGGGCAGATCCAGGGGGGCACTTGCCTCAGCTGAAATCTGATTCGTCCCTTAGATTCCCCTGTCCGGTCAGTAGTTTTTATTTTTTTTAATAAACTACTCACTTCCAAACAATACTAACAGATAATGTGACATTTTGTCAAATTAATATGTACTAAACTTTTTTGAAGTACGCAATGTGCTTAAATAAGGATAAATTATCAAAAATATATTCAATGTTGTTTGGCTTGGCTCAAAGAGCTATTAGTGAATAAGGAATGACTTAATTTTACATCGTACTGAATTCAGGAATGGTTCTTGGATGTTGGACATATAATTGGCTCCTCTGTGTCAATTGTGGCCCCTTTATGACCCCTGATTTAGAAAAAACCTAGATCCGGCACTGGAAGGTCATGCACAATTGATGACTGAAATGCATATACACGCGCATGTGTCTGTTTGTGTGTGCGCTGTTTAATTTACATCAGCCATGAGTCAGATGTGCTAGGTGGCACTGAACCACTCCAGCATGATCACTCTGACTCTAAAGTATCCACAGGAGCTTTGTGTAATTGACGTTGAAACTGCCTGATTTAGTGACTGATGAACAGAGTAAAGTGGAACCGGCTGTAAAATGACTTGCGTTTTGATTTGAAACAAAACCCACCAATGTGAGAACAAGCTGGGCCACCTCCATGGCTGGGGATTGTACGGTACATTGTGTCTGTCCTTTCAAACATTAATATGTCTCTACAAGCTGTTGTTATATGCTAAGTGACAGGCACGTCCCAGATCTAAGGCCTTAAGTTATCATTCCAAATTTAATCTTGAAAGGTTTGTGGTTTTGGGAGAAATTCAAAAAACATCTTAGCCATCAATCTGGAAAGAATCACCTCACTTAGCTATTACTATCATCTGTATGTCACAGCCAAATACATAGCAAATATATTAGGGTTCCGTGAGCAGATGCCTCTGGGACTGTCCTAAGGAGTGTGTGATGATGATGAGCTGCATTCATTTACGGTTTTGTTTTGTTTTCGAGGTCAGAGTTTACTGACTGAGTAATGGAAGAAATGTTTCACTTGCATAGAGTTATATTTATTTTGCATTAACTATCTGCAGAGCATTTTGCATTTCTTGTGCTGCTGCTGCAAAGGTCAGTGCGAGTGGAGGACTGTTTGGTGAATTATGATGTATTTGCTGTACTGTGAAGTGTTATTTATTGCTCAGTGGAAACTGAGGTTCACACTTGTGTCTATTCTATTTATGAATCTAAAGCCAGGAGGTGGAGCTCAGTTTGGACATTTTTTACATCGGTTTTATTTTTTATTCTTACCAAAATCCAAAAAGGATGCACAGCTTAGAAAAATAACCGCCCGTAAAACCAAAGATGATTGTGCTTATACTTTTTTTAAAGATAAACTCAAACTGGTCAAACGTCTTTATTAGTCAACTTTTCTGATTTGTGGGTAGTTCAGACAACACCAGGCTGTTTTTTTTGTTTACGTGCTAAGCTGGGCTATCCAGCTCCTGGATCCAGGTTTAAGAAAATAGTGGATGAAGTAGATGAACTTTAAGGTTTGGCATGACAACCTTAAACCTACACAAACAATACACAGGTGTTTAAACCTATTGTTATGTTTTAGTTGGCTCTGGCAATGGGAAATGAACTATACCATAAAACTATACTACAAATACATTTTTATAAATAAATTCAATATCACTGAATTATGCAATATAGCTGAAACTATACCTTGCACAAAAAAAAATTAAATATATATATATATATAAATAAAATACAATCTGTGGCATGTGGTTGTTGGGTTCCTCAGCTTCAAATGAAATGAATCAATGAATGAGTGAATCCCCTTGGTCCATTTAACCCATATGCCATGTTGTTGATGCACTGGCAACATTTTCAACCAGAGGACTTGTGAGAAAAGAAGGAAGCTTTAACTGATCAGTAACAGCACCAGAAACACAAATGACTCAAACCCTCATCTCTGCTGTTACTCTGGTTTCCCCATACTGTGATAACTTTTCCATTCTAGTCAGTTTGCTGTAGTTAGTGTGCTCTGATAGGGTTCCCCATTCTCTTTATTACAAAAGATCATCCTCTCTTATTGTGAAATGATAGGGACCATTAGTTCGGCTGGATGCACACTGCAGTATTTGAATGGGACTTAGCCCCAATTAGGTTGAACTGTATATGAAGACGGCCTGCAGTTTAAGCAAAGACATTGTGATTTTCTCCAAGCAAAGTTTTGTGTTTTGAGTCACAAAATCTCTGCCTATTTAGTTTAACAAAGAAAATAAAGTCAAGGTCTCAGGGGTGGTGTGTGAAGTTTAAGTGTCAGGAAAAGCACAATGCATGCACCAAAAATAATGACTGTCTCTTCCTTCCTACATAAGATAGGATAAGATAAGATAATCCTTTATTATTCCACAATGGGGACATTTGCTGTGTTACAGTAGCGAAGAGGACAGACACAAAATCTGTAAAGGGAGATGGGGTGAACATGTAATATAAATGCAATTAAATATAAAAATATATATGAATAAAATAGAAATATACAGTGTGAGCAGCATATCAAAGGTTTGAAAAGAGTGTTTCCCTGAATTTCAGAACCTCACCAGTCAACTGTTTGTGTTGCAGAGTTTTGCAGAGAACACCATGAATGAGCTGCTGGGCTGGTACGGCTACGACAAGGTGGAGCTGAGGGACTCTGACAACCTGGACATGGGGGACACCCCCCAACACATCTCTGTCCTAAGAGGTATGCAACTCCAGTTTACAGTGTTTTTCCCTTTTTATTTAAAGCACCATACAATAAATCAAGCAAATGTATTTTGGTTGGCATGTTTCACTGTTCATCCTCTGTTCTCACGCTGCATAAAATGTGAAATGAAATGAAAGTAAGTTAAAGAGAAGTGCTTGTGAATATCATTAAACATGGCTCATGCTTTTTTTGAGTATGTTGACACATGACTGTGAGACCTATTTATGATTGTGTTAAAGCCCATGGAAACACAATTTCTCAATAATCAGTCCATAGGAGTGTAATGGGGTCCAACTTGAGAAAACTATATTATTCAAAGACAAAACATTTTGGTTATTTAACATGAAGGCTTTCTAGATATTGATTTTTATGTGTAGGTTTAACTTTATTGCTGATGCAGGTAGTATACGGTAAGGTTTGTTAGAGCTTTTTCAGTGAAATCAACAGCCAGAACAACAATGTGGAGTTCTTGGAGATTAAACTAAAACATCCAAGTTGCTACCTCATGACCAAAACAATGAGCTGAAAGACGCTAAAAAACTGTGTTGGCCTTAAGGAAACTGGCCACGTTTTTGTGTCCTAGCCCGACTGAACCCCTGAGGAAACGAACCCAGGCTGATCAAAACCCAATTAGTTTTTTGTTTCCAACCCGACCCGAGCCCCAGGTTTTCCCTGATTATCGGCACATTCAGTGTAAAAATCAACTAGATAACTCAGCCAGTGTGACCTCACCTGACCCGAACCAGAATATAATTTCAGAATGGACTCAGCTCGACCTGTCAGGACACTCGGGTCAGGTATCCACACTATAAAGGGAACAGAATGCAGAGATTAATTGTTGCTTATTCAATTTGAGCAAATTGCACGTATTTTGGTCCATTATTAACATCAAATTATTGATTAGTTGATGTTTTCATTTTATTTATTCAATATTCAATCATAGAGGAAAGAGACAGATATAAAACTGTTTTCAAGAATTTTAAATTGTTCTATATTTTATATAAACAGACAATTGTGCTTCGAGTGTGAAATGTGAGTCCAACATGAGCTGCAGTGAGTGAGTGCTGCCGCATCTCATCAGTTGTTTATCTTTACTTTTGCTCAATTTCTCCTGTCTAGAAAACTTGTTGCCAAAAATCCCAGTTTCGGCAGAGAGCAGCGAGGGCTCCCCGGACCGAGCCAACAGCTCCCAGTCTTTGCCAGCCCACAGGAACGGAGTCACAGATCCCTCCACCACACCGTACAGCTCCACGGCCGGCAACATGGAACATGGCAACCTGCCCATCATAGTCCCCATGATCCCTCCGCCACTGATCAAGCCCCCTGCAGGTAGGGACCACCTCTTTTGAAGTGACACGAGTGTAAATAAAATAGGAACGAAAACACACATCATGACTGCCAGAGAAAAAAACAATGTCAAAATGTATTCAAATATACAAATCAACCCCACTCAACAGGCAGCACATCCAGTTTGTTTTATGCATTTGTGTGTTTTGCACAAGGCTACAAACACAACACAGCCACATCCTCTGTTTTAACCCCCAACCAGAAGCTGCTCTCCTGACAGACTGCACCAAAAGTATAAACTTACTCGCTAATTCTCCAGCACTTAGCAAGAAAAGAATGTTGATGCGATGTGAATTGCGTCCGTCTTTGCAAAAAAGCCTGAAAGCCTCCGTATCAGCCAGGGACAGGCCACTAATGAGCTCGAGCTACCTGCTGTACACCTTGTTCTCCTCCACCTGCCCGAGTGTCAATATTACCCCCATCAAGTCTCCAAGGAGATGTCCGCGTTCCTCGGCCAGACAGAGGCTTCATTATCCCCTGCGTCTGCCGTGGCACAGGAGGTTGCTACGCCCAGGCAGAGGGAGCACGCCGCCTTGGCATCGCCCAAGAGGAGTCCCCGCTGGCCCTGCCTAGGCGGGGAAGCAGATGGTGTGGTCCTGCTCAGAGCGCAGCACCAACCCGCCACCCGGCCAACACCGCCTTTAACTCGCCGCCTCAACCCCTACCCCCACACATACGCTGAATTATTCATGTGCCCCGCAAAAATCCGACAAAGGACCTTTTGAGGTGCAGGTACGGTGCACGGTGGTGGTATTTAGTGTGGGGGGGGCTGCATAATTACCAGGTTGGGGTTTTTTTGGCCCCTCATGCAGATGTGAGTGTTTTGAGATGGGCTTGTTACGGAGAGCCAGGATGTGGGAGGGCGGAAACAATTTCCACCTCAAGATGTGTCTTTGTGTAAAAAATGTTGAGATATCAGGAAAGATGTTGTGATTTCACGTTAGCCTCTGAGCCTGTTCATTACACTGTGGCACATATGTTATTCCAAGCAATGCACAAACTCTGATCCACCTACTCAGTCAGCTCAGAGTGAAACTATGTCCTGTTTTTTTCTGTTATCACTGCAGTGGGCAGCCGTCCAGACACACTCAAAGCTGGAGAGACTATAGGAATGAGATGGAGAGAAAAGGAGAAGAGAGACATAAAATATGCATGCTGGGTCCGCTCTGCTGTGTTTAGGGCTCCAGGGAGTTATTCCCTTAATTGTGCGTTAGTCTTTACTTAAAATCGGATGGCCCTGTAGATCCATTAAGCTCACTAAGAGGTGGAAAGCACAGCCGACGTGCGATAAGGACACGAGCGGGGGTGAAAGACTAATGGGCCTCTGTTTTTCTTTCACCCTCACACCCGCACAGTCATAATGTGATAATTGGGAGATACAGGAGGGAATCTCCGTGAATCTCTCTCATTGCAACAGCGGCGGCACTATAAGCCAGCAGTCACAGTTTAACACAAAAGAGGCATTTCTCTGCCGCTGAGGGTCTGTCGGCCACACTGACCACACAGCACCACTCCAGCTACATCCCCCCTAATCTAAAGGTAAAGATATAATATAACAACGCTTCAATAAAATTGTCTAAAACAGAGGAGACCTATGTTATATATTTCACTGACTTTTGTACTTATATTATAATTTATTGACAACCTACTGCATTCCACCTTGACAGCCAGAGCTCTGCTGCAAAATGTCTTTACACATACACGCCCACAAACATAAATACCAAATAATACTGACTGCACCATGCAAACAGAAAAGAACCTTTCCTCATCCTCAACTGAACTCAAATGAAGATATAAAATTCCTCACAACTAAGTTTAAAGGCTGAATAAAAGCAAACCAGAGCTGCAGCCATTTTACACAACGGTCGTTTACAATTTTGTAGCAGATTGAATTGTAATTTTATGAGAACGAAGGCTGTATATTTAAATATATTGTGTGTAAAAGCCAGAATAGGGACAATAGTTAAAAATAATCAACAGCTACAGTATATTACTCACAGCAGGCTCTGTATTGTTGTTACACTGTGTAAAACTGCGTAATATACTTTTATTTTACAGTATTTTCAGTTGTTTCCCATTTATTATTTACTTCCTGTCTAAGCTTGACCATTTAACACTTTGACAGTTTAAAATCATCATAAAATTCACTGTAGCGTGTACAACACTAATTATATCATTAATAGCTCTAATCTTTACAATGTGAGTTAGGCCCTACTTTATGCAAACTCCACTGTTGTCTTGTCTTTAATGTGAATGTTTGTTTTTCTTAGTTACTGTTCTTGTGGCCTTCTTGGTAAAATTGGTTATGTACTATTTACTTATTTCTGGTTCTCTTCCCTTGTGTTTCTTTGATTTTCCTTTCTTCCTTCCATCTTTTTGCCCTTCGAGTGCCCTCATAATGAATAATTTGGGAGTAAGAAAGAGAAGAACCAAGTCACAAAGTGAATCCCTCAAATCTCTCAATTTAATTCAATTCAGTTTTATTTGTTTAGCGGCAAATCATTAAATACATTATCTCACAGCGCTTTACATTGTAAGTTAATTTGTGGGAGGTTTTTTTGGTGGTTTTTCCTCACTTTTGTTTAGGGTTGAAGGCAGAGGATGTCACACCTTATTGAGCCCTATGCGATAAATCGTGATTTGTAAATATGGGCTATACAAATACAATTTGATCGATTGATTGATGAATTGATTGATTGATTAATAGATTGATTGACATTCTAATGTTCACTGCTACAGCGATTTCTGGCTTGTATGTTGAGCGGATTTAACCACCCAGTTTCTACTGTATAGGTTGAATCATCGGAAGTCATTTAGGCCCTTCGTTGCTATGCTTGTTGTCCACTATGGACTTATACTTGAAATATAATTGACCTAACTCATCCTTGCTAAAATATATATTGTATTCTAAATCTTAGTACCAACAAATGTACCACAAGGTCAATATAGGTTTAAAATGACAATGTGGGGAATAATAGTGGTTTGTCCCACATACTTACACTCTCAACTTTCACTGTTGGTTGTTTCTCTCCAGATGAGGATGCATCCAACATGCAGATCATGTGCGCCTGGTGCCAGAAAGTCGGTGTCAAACGCTACTCTCTGAGCATGGGGAGTGAGCTGAAGAGTTTCTGCAGTGAGAAGTGCTTTGCCGCCTGCCGCAGAGCCTATTTCAAGAGAAATAAGGTAAAATCCCTTCCTCAACATCAGCTGGGCGCTGTGTTATAACACCTTGTAGAGACTTTGCATTTCCACCATGTCACATGTCTATGGCCACCACCTGTGTTCATATTCAGAGAGGCTGAGCGGTTTCATAAAACAAGCAAATTAATTCAAATGTGTCATGATAAGTTACCATGAGGTGAACGATCCTTGAGAATTGCATGAATTTGACATGATGCTATTGTCTTAGCTTTTATCCAAAGAAAAGGATCAAACATTTCAGGAAATAAATTATACTTCTCCATTAAATGTACGTTTCAGACACTAAATAGCTGCATACCCTCCACTTAACCTTGACGTGCCCCTCCTTAGAAATGTAACCACATATCACAGCAATGCACACTGCAACAACTGTACAACATCTCGGTCTCTCAGACGCCAAACAACCACACAAAACTCAATCCTTTTTCCTCAGCTCAGTGATTGTACACACCGTCCTCTGACATATCCTATCTTTTCTACATAGCAGTAGTTTTGTAAAAAGTTACTTTTTACCATTTATTAGCTCAATCTCCAACATGTTCCACTCAGTTTCTTTACAATTTTGCCATCGTTTGAAGATCACACCCAGTGGAATAAAAACCTACTGGTGACACGGACAAAAAGTAAATGCTCACAAAAGCGGATCCTTCACCCAAACCAAGTTAAAGGGTCAGATTAAGAAAATGATACTTTCCTAATGTATGTGTTCAGTAGGAAGCATAATCAGTGATGTTGGGGAAACATCTTGCCACAATCTCCAAAACTATCATTATTTCATTTTTGCACAACACCAACAGTAATGTGAAAAAGTGGCAGGAGCCAAAGTTTGAGCCAACTAAAACAGTTGATGTATTTTAAGATTAGGTACATGAGGAAAATGCTTCTTAAGAACATGAGAACTCAACACACATTAATTACCTTCATGATTTGGGGATGGAACCCAGGCCCTTTGAAACATTCCTTCTACCTCTGGAACAAAACTTTTTGTTTACTTTGCTTCAAAGAGCATCAGATTTAGAATTTTTGAGTCGTTCCATCTACTGTATAAAAGTCAAAGAAGGGTACAAGATTTCCAAATCGAGCTTACACAGTAAAAACATACCATACAACCACAGACTGTATATAAAGAAGAACGACTTGTCAGCTTCCCAAAAGTGAAGCCAAAGTATCTTTATCACCCGATGGTGGTTGGCTGCAGTATAGGTCATAATCTCTACCTCCTCCATGTTTGTGGATGAGACATGGACCAAATGAAAAATCAAAGTATATGTTAAATTAATGTATCTCAAAGATGGTTTTCTGTCATTTTAGGTAGCTTCTAAAGTGTTCATGTTATTGAAGTATTTGATGCCATAAAAACAGCGTGAAACTTCATGATTGACAACTGATACTGACTCGCGATTGGTTGAGCACATGTAGTTGTGATACTGCGGCTATACACTACGATTACAGACCCTGGCTCCAAATTTCTCCAAGATGTTCATATTTGAGATATTTAGTCTTCATTTCCATTTAGAAGAAATAATGGATTTTACTGTAAAAACACCCTCAGGCAATCAACTCCAAAATGTCATGGTCAGCGTGATGCAATAGAGGCAAGACGGAAAATATCAAAGTTGTTATTGTGTTCTTGTTTCCCCCCCCCCAGTGACTGTAGTTAAACAATGTCCTTTCTCTCTTGTACCAAAGCTGGGATATGTAAGGAATTACGCTGTGAGTATGATGTGTTTTCCTCTCCTGCTTGTCTGTCCTGAAGTCAGTTATTCATCCAAACATAATCACTTTTCAAGCACTGCACTGGAGCAGGGAGCAGAGAGGGGTGTGCACATAGAGTGTGTCTGTTCATTTCAGTCAACGATATCCTATTTCTTTTGTTTTCTGACACTTTTTCCCCCAAAGCATGAGAAGCAAGCTGAACTTGTGTCTACTGTACTGTTGCTCATAGTATATGTTTTTCATTTTAGCTCATTTAATCCAATAGCAAGTTTATAGTTTTCATCGTTCTAAATGTTGAAATGATGATCTGTCTGTTCTCGGAGATGACGAGGAGAGTCTGACACATGAAACCATTGTGTGACGGAGCTGTAGAGCTTCATTTCAGATCCAAACGCAGCGTTTGAACTGGTGTTATTTTGATCTATGAGCTCCAGATGAGGTCAAAAGAACAGTTGCAGGTCTGTAAAGTTTGACGTGCAGCAGCGTTGACAAGGCAGCTCCGTAGAAATGAAAGATCAGTGAGGGAGGCTGTAAACACAACACGTACAGTGAAGCTACTGTCACTCTGTGAATCCTTCTCTTCAATTAAACAGAAATAAAAAGCTGCTCTTATAAAGTCATGAAGAAAGTTAATATATAAAGAAACTCAGTCATAGAAAAGATTTATGTGCTCATACTTACCTTGATTTTACGAAGTCTATAACATTAGAATTGTCTTCGGGACCTGACATCTCTTTTAAGTCCCGTTAACTGCGTGACCCTGAACGACATCTTTATGTTAGTGGAGCTAGAATATATATTTCGACGGTATTTAAGGTACACAGAGGTGTGGGGAGAAAAGTGTGTTGAAAAAATTGCCTCCTATAAAATGTTTCGATATTCTCTCTGCTCTCCACATTAATCTGCCTCAGACTTTTGACAGAAATATCAGAGCATATCCTCTCACTGCTGTGACATCTGCAAACAAATTGTAGGTGTAAAATATTCTGAATTTTAAAGCGAAAGTAGAGATCACATCAGTAGATAAAGTCTTGAGCCTCATGAGCTGGGAGACACAGATTTCCTGTCAGATTCAGTTTTACTGGTGCTGCAACATAAGGTTCATCAAATTTAAGTGCAATTCATGAAATCCTCTGCAAAAAACATGCACATTTATATTGTTTAATTAAATATGATTCATTAATGCAACAACTTAAAATTAGCTATTAGCTTGCTACTGTTTGTTACACCTATTGCTGAATGAGGCGACATGGCTCCCTCAGACCTGCAGATCACACAACTGCTGCCGATTCCCTTTGAAAGAATTTAACTGGCAAAACACAAATGGACTTATACGACTAAGCAGCCACAGGAAATGCAATGTCAGTGCGTAGTACTTACTGCTATTTCATTTCATCAAAAATGTGTCTATAAAACAAGTCAACAGCCATTTTGTTCAGTTTTTGACGGTCGATCAGATTAAAATGTTACAGTGAGTAATGACAGAGTCAGGAGCAGCCACAGAGAGCAGTTAGATGAAGAGCTGCTCTCACCACCACCTTCCACTGTACATTTCCGCTTCATGTTTTGTCATTTTATTCACAAAACCCCTCACATGTCATTGAGTTAAACAGGCAGCTAAAAATATAGAAAAGTTCACAGTCGCCGTTTAAAAATGACATCAAAAAGTGAATGTGATACTTGAGAATCCATTCTTTAAATATATAAGGCTATTATAAAATATATTATAAACATAAAAGAAAAATGAACTTTTTTCAAGCACTAAGTACGAACTGGGAATTGAACCGCACCATTCGCTTTTTTAAAACAAATATACATCCCTTCTACCAGCACACATTCTTATCACAGTCCTGATTTAGTCTCCAAAATACTGTAGTTTATATTTCTATTTGTCCTCCATTCTTCATTTCCTGCTTTTGAGGGTTTATCCTAAATGCTTTTTGAGACATCACAGGCATGTTGGCATCATTGCATGAAACAGGCCGAGGATTTAAAGGCCGAGGAAGATGTCATGATTTCCAAAAAATCTATCTCAACCTATCCTCATTGAAAACCAATAGATTGGTAATTGGCTACTTAAGGTAAAATGTTTATATTAGCTCAGATTTGCTATCATCCGCTTAGCAAACATTAAACAAACATTGGAAGCCTTGGTTATAGCTAACATGAATCTATGTTTTAACTAAAAGACGAAATTTATACATGACTAAATGTATCATTATTTTGCAATTTGAGTCAGTTGAGATGAACATTTTCCAGTTCCAGGAAAGGAGATTTCTTCGAAAATTCATCAAAAGCAAATATCGCAAAAGACAATATTAAGCCACAGAAGCTGTCACTCTTCCCTGGAGATATTTTTTTGTTCATTCCAATTATTGTAACATCTAATCATAAAGTTGACATAATTCATTTAAATGGCAGCTTTTAGGTTTGACTTCTAAAAAATATCTTACCATTACTCCATTAATGCATGAGCAGAGCAAAAAGGTAGAGATACAATCAACCAGAGTCGTGTCAGGATCACATGGCACATAGTTCACAGAAAGATCATTTACACACACCCTGTTACTAACCAGTCAGCCATGTTGGCCTCATCCATCAGCAGAATGCACATGTTCAATCATCACAAACACAGGAAAGGCCTGCTCCTCCACAACGGCTCAGATTCTGTATTTTGTCTGGCTCTCACACATGCATGCAGGACATTTGTGTAAGCGATACCCACGTTTCTTTTTCTCATGCACCCACAAGGTTGGCCACAACAACACGGCCTGCAGGCTTTTCTTCTCTTTTTTTTCCCCCAGAAGAGGAAAAAAAAATATTGTCATGGCTGAAAAAAAAAAAAGGTATCTTGTGTCTGCGTGCACTCTGGGTAGGGGAGAGGAGACGAGGGGGCGGGGATGGGGGGGGTGCAGGGGGGTGGGCAGCGGCGCTGGCATTATGTTGCATGAAATATCTTCAGCTGCCTCATCCATGAAACCCAATCGCCTCCTAGGGTGACTATGGCTGCTACTTTCTCACATCCCTGCACAACTCCACATTACATAGTGTGTGTGTGTGGGTGTGTGTGTGTGCGTGGAAGGATGATTGATAGTTCAACTCTGGCTGATCACTTGTTTGCCTGTTTACTGTATATGCCTTAAGCAGCTGGATTCGTTTGTATGGGAGCTGCTGCTTCCTCGCCGCTCGTGCTACTCAATTATTCTGTCACCTCACTCTGCCTGCTCTCTCTCATTCTCTGTTTGACTGTCCACTATTGATTCAGAGGAACAGCTCGGCTCTTTTTGCTTGTTTTTATAATTCACCGCGACTAATCTCTTCCTCTCCACCAGTGCCTGCCTTATCGCTGGTGTTCAACTTTTTGTGCGAAGAGACGCAACTGAGGGTAGTTTACTGAAATGTTGGTGTGCAACAGCTTGGACTGTCACACTTTCACATGCAGCCGCACAGTTTCCCCCTCTACCGTACACCCACTCATACACTGATAAACATGCTTGCTCAATGGACACAGTGCAGAGATTAAGTTAGGCAATTAGTGGGGATGAATTACCGTCTGTGTGTGTGTGTGCGTGTGCGTGTGTGTGTGTGTGTGTGTGAAGCATGCCAGCAAAAAGGTGCATGTTAGAGGATGCTTGGCTTTCTCATTCACTCCATCAGCCTCACTTTTCGCACAGAAACATATATAGTGAGTGTATCTGTTAGGGCTGGATTTGAAGCGCTGCATGCAGGAGTCTGTAACGAATGCCTTGCTGCTGCGATGGCAACTGTGATGAAATTTCGGCTGCTGCTGTGGCAATAGCCCCAACGATCTGCTTTCCTCTGTGGCGTGGCTGGAGTTTGACACTGGTATGTTGTGGTTGAGAAGCAGCTGGGAGGAGAACTCATTCAAAAGCCTGATAATCGAAGAGGTTATCTTTGATTAAACATGTGGCGTCAAAAGGGGATTTATCATATTTGTTCGTAAAATTTGGAATAACCCCTAAATATGTAAGAATTAGGGTTGCAAAGGGGCGGAAAGTTTCCGGTAAATTTCCGGAAACTTTCCATGGGAAGTTAAGCCCGGGAATTTGGGGAATTTGGAGAGAAAAAAACTACGCAAATTAGACGCTGAGCAATAAAAACATCATTCAAAACTCTATTTTAAAGATGTATGGAATGCAGCACACGCTGCACGTTGAATTTCAACCCTCAACTGTGCATTCTTCCATCATAATAACTGTATATCTCATGTGTGGAGACATTTCACCCCATCCAATGTAGAAGGAAAGGCTGTGTACATTTGCAAATACTGTGCAAAGACCAATGTTAAGAATGACACAAAGATGCAGAAGCGATGACAAAACAAAATGTTTATATTTATGTCTGTATATGACAAGGTAAACACAGTTAGTATAATTACCATTACGTATAATTTCCAGTTTATTCCCGTATATTCCAGTTAATTCCCATGGAAAGTTTCCAACTTTGAATATTCCCGGAATTTTGCAACCCTAGTAAGAATTACAATTTTTTTATATTCACATACAGTACGCTATCATTATCTTTATGTCTTTATTCCTTATCCATCCATGATCCATACAGCAGATGCTTTGAGGTTTGCAGGGGTAGCAGAAGCCAAGTACTTTAATTATACTTACTTTTTATATTTGTACGTCTTGCAAATAAACACAAATATGTTCATATGAACGCCTTCTTCCTCTCTGACAATATTGAAAAAAAGCAGGAAGCAGGTAGTGAGGAGACTCCAGCTCTTGTTTTTTACAGGTCGTCTCTGCCACAGCGCCGGGGCTTTTTGTTCACACCATGAAATCCCCCCCCAGAGACCCCAGACCTCCATCAGTGTCTTTCCCCGGGAGCTCCCTCCAGGCGCGTGGGGGCAGAATGCCGCTTCATGTCAGCCCAGAAATGTCACATCACCTCAGACGCACACACACAGACACGTCTGGTGCCGTACCCACAACCCCGCGGTCGCCCCGCCGCTCCCGAACACTTCACAATTTACTTTGCGTCTCCATCTCCTGCCAAGGAGGACACGCACGCAAAATGAATAAGAGAGAGGGTGTGGGTGTGTGTGTGTGTTTGTCTGTTTGTATGACTGTAGCTGCAAGTGGAAATTTTGTATGCGTGGTGAAGTGTGTAATGTGTGTGCATATTGCAGCTCAGGCTCACTGGTGGTTAGGAAGCCTTGAGGCCTGCCTGACACAGCTGCAGGGCACAGAGAGGAAGGTGATTATCTCATAGCTGCTAGCCATCCAGCTCAGATAGAGACAAAAGTAACTCAGACTAACTAGGCTTCCAGATCGTAAAAGTGGAGCCACGCACATGAGCTCACACACCTTTGTGTCGTTCCTTAAAGTTAGTCGCACAAAAAGTACGGTAAAGAATGTACTTCATTCGCTGACACACCTCCCACCACCAGGTCTTAAGTGTGTTGTGATGATGACCTTGAGCGAGGGAATACTCTCTTCTACAACCTTGTGAGGTTCTAAGCATATTTGCCACTGTTTCCAGAGTGACTACTACTGAGAATCACGTTTGCTGCACATTTTGAAATAAAATTATTCTGCGATATCCCTCCTGCAATTTAAACAGAACTTCGGACTGAGCTCGGTAATTTGTTAGATCCATGTAATTCCTTTTAGATCTGCAGGTACATAAAACTTTAAAATGCTCCAAACCAGCGGCATATTTAAAATGACAGCATCTTTGTCAGGCTATATTAGCCACATATTGTTGTAGAGTTGAACTGGTTTTGGGATGGCTTGTCGCAAGCGTCGCTTTTCTTGTGTTTTCCTGCATTTCACATGCTCAGTGCTGCAGCTGTGTATCAGGGACATTTGGGATGAGGTCCGCCGCGCTCCGCCGTGCTCGTCCTTTGATTTTTTTGGGGAGCCTGTCTATATGACCGTCTCTTCATTGAGAAATGCAGTACTTTTGGCAGGTGACGGTCGCACACACCTGGACATATGTCTGTGCCCAGATGGAAGCGAGCACGGTGGCAGCTGGCGACACGTCCTCTCAGGATGGCTGAGTAGCCAGAGGGGAGCTGGGTGGCCCACGTCCTGCTCTGTCGATCTTATAAGGAAGTTTAGCTGGGTGGCAGCTGCACCTTACTGGCATGACATCTATCTATCGCTCCTTCTATATATCTTTCTTTCTTTTTTTTCTGTCTGTCTTTCTTTCTTTCTATACCTTTGTCCTTCTGTCTTTCTTTCTTTCTTTCTTTCTGTATGTATGTATGTATGTATGTATGTATGTATGTATGTATGTATGTATGTATGTATGTATGTATGTATGTATGTATGTATGTATGTATGTATGTATGTATGTATGTATGTATGTATGTATGTATGTATGTATGTATGTATGTATGTATGTATGTATGTATGTATGTATGTATGTATGTATGTATGTATGTATGTATGTATGTATGTATGTATGTATGTATGTATGTATGTATGTATGTATGTATGTATGTATGTATGTATGTATTTATGTATTTATGTATCCATCCATCCATCCATCCATCTATCTATCTACCTATCTATCTATCTATCTATCTATCTATCTATCTATCTATCTATCTATCTATCTATCTATCTATCTATCTATCTATCTATCTATCTATCTATCTATCTATCTATCTATCTATCTATCTATCTATCTATCTATCTATCTATCTATCTATCTATCTATCTATCCATCCATCCATCCATCCATCCATCCATCCATCCATCCATCCATCCATCCATCCATCCATCCATCCATCCATCCATCCATCCATCCATCCATCCATCCATCCATCCATCCATCCATCCATCCATCCATCCATCCATCCATCCATCCATCCATCTATCTATCTATCTATCTATCTATCTATCTATCTATCTATCTATCTATCTATCTATCTATCTATCTATCTATCTATCTATCTATCTATCTATCTATCTATCTATCTATCTATCACTATGTCTCTCTGTCTGTCTGTCCATCCATCCATCCATCCATCAATCTCTCTATCTTAATCCCATCCTCTTTATCTGTGTGTGGCTCCCAGTGTGAGCCTCACGCCTCGTTCACAGTGCCAACACCTCATTAGTGCAATGTGCAAATGAACTGGCGCAGGGCCAGAGGGTCAGAGCACAAACTGGAGACAGAATGATAGTACAATGATGTATCTTTGTGTGCGTGTGTGTATGTGTGTGTGTGTGTGTGTGTCTTCAGATTTCTGAGTAGATTAATGTGTGAGTGTGTTTTCCTGCCGCTAAATGTGTCCATGGGATGTGTCCATTTGAATGAAAGGGACAGAAAATAGCTGACCCCACTACCTCTGATTACCTTCTCTACAACCTTGCATCCCAAAGTTAAAAATACTCCACAAAAAATGTTAGTGCTGAACAAAGTTTTCTATCAGTTCCTCGTACTGTATCCTCTCCCATTACAAATAACAGTGTTCTTCACGAGACACCAGACGCTAATATGTGATTTAAGTAACGGTTGGAAAGGGAAACCCTACCTGTAGGTAAGGGAGGCAGATGGAAGCAGGGGAAGACTCAATCAGTATTTGGACAAGAAATGCAAAGTATACGCCAGAATTACCCTTTGGTATCACCCAGAGAGGAACAGAGCTGGGGGCCAAATTACCCCATGACAAATCAAAGGTTGCACTGAGCAATTTGCAGGGAACATGATCTGAGAGGAAGCTGCTCGGGCCAGCGGTTCACCTGTCACTGGCTTAGGCTCAGGGTGTGTGTGTCAGCTCCAGGGCTGCGAACGCTGTGATGAACATGTATAATTGAGGTTAAATCTTAATTTCTGATAACAGCGGCTCGGTGCCCCATGGCTGTAAAGTATCAACTAATTACATCACACAGAGGTCGATGTTATATAAAGGTGCATTTCATTCGTTGAAACACAATGAGGCAATTTGGCATTGAGCCGGGCAAAGCTTCTCCACTAACTTCTTTGGAACAAAAATGCCTAAAAACTGGCACAACAGCAGCGCCAGCCTCAGTTTTCACACTGTGCAGAAGGAGTGAGACACATCAGAGAGCAGCAAAGGGCAGCTCCACTTCCAGCTGGTGACAATGTGTAAAGGAGTTTCCTATTGTTATATTAGCAGCACTGCCTGAGAGAATCATTCACATTATCTCAATTCATCTAATGTCCTTGTTATTTCTACAGCAATACATTTTCAGCATGGGTCGCTAAGTACAGAATTACCAAGCACATTGCCAAAACTGCTGAATAGTGTTATACCTCTTTTACGGCTAAATAAACTGTTACATGCAGGTTTTATAAATGTGGGTAAACATTGAGTCGCTCGCTTCCTTCGCCGTTTTGCCAAATTAGCATGTTCACCCTGGTGTCCTGGAGCTGATTAAAACCCATGTGTTGACTGCAGAGTCATTTGACCTGGGAGTGATTGTGTCCATTCCCATTGCAGACAAAAGCCAGATGTTAGTGGGTGTTAGGGTTTTTTTGTGACCAGTGGAAAGGAGGCATTAGTTAAAAATAGCAGAACAACAGAATTCACAGGGTAAATGGTAAAAGCTCCGTGTTTATATCGTTTTTTTCCTGTCCCGATCACTCTAAGCTCTTTACAGTAATGTGCAGCACTTTCTCTTTCGCAAGTCAATCACATTTAAAGCACAGCCGTTCAGTATCTTTCCCAAGAACACTTTGCCAGACAAAATGGTCCAGGTCCAAGTATTTTATTTTGAAAATGAAATAAGTCAGGGCACAGACTGGCAATTTCAGTCAGCAGCATGATTTTATTTTTTGCTTTTCAATCAACAACCTATAATTGACTTTAACCATCTAATACAAAATACAAATTTTAACTAATTGTATTAAAAATTGTGAGAGTCACACTCGCAAGTTCATGTCTGAAAATGGCTTAAGTAAAACTATTCTCAAAATGGATTCATTGCACAATCAGAAAGTCTTCAACAATGTCAACTTATTATTATGTTACTTTTTATTTATCATGTCAGGGTTTTACTCTGGAATAATGATGAGCTTCCTTTACTGAATCCAGTATAATTATCACTATCAAGTAAAACATGAAGCTAACTTCTTGTTATGTTGCTCAAAGCTTTGAAAACAAGTCAGAAACAAAGCCTATGTTCTTCAGCTTTAACTGGACAGAGTAACATTAGCTAACACAATGGCTTAGTAGCAGATCAGCTTATCATTTGACAAAATATGGCTTACTGCAGCATTTTCTCCGCAGGTATTGTGTGGAAATTCATTTTAATGACACTTCTCACTTTGCAATGTACAAATATTCCACCCAAACCAGTTCCACCATGACATTATTTTCCAGGGGCACCACTGATGCATCCTGGGCTCGGCGCCATCCGAGTCAAAAAGGGTTCACACAGACAATTCTCTAGCACTGACAACAGCTCTGTGGGGATACGTCTGGTTCTATGAGACCAGGGTGGGACGGCCTCCAACAACTGTAATCACGCTGGGTTCACTTCTCGTTCAGACTCATCAGCTGACTGAGACTTTGACAATGTGAACTGATCGGAGGGGAGCGAATAAACATGAGCTTGTTGATTGCTCTGGTTTCTAGGCTGAGGAAAAACATTTGCTTTAGCCTTTTATTTGTTTTTCCGAGGGGAAGATATCATCAACTTCGTACCACAGAGGTGACAGCAAACCAAAATGGCTGCCAACATGCTGGTATCCATCCATCCATTCATTATCTATAGCGCTTATCCTTTGAGGGTCATCATGGTGAGCTGGAGCCAATCCCAGCTGACATTGGCTGAGAGTTGGGTACCACCCTGGACAGGAGGCCTAAATATTACAGTGACAAACTATTCATGCTCACATTCGGACCTATGGTCAATTTAGAGTGTGGGAGGAAACTGGAGAAATTTGAACTGATAACATTCTTTCTATGAGGTCAATAATAACCACTGTACCAGTGTGCCATATCATCATATAGGTCGATTTGGTCTGTTTAAAAGATGCTGTGCATTTATAATTAATGAGTATTTTTTATATTATATATTTTGGTTTAATTGTGAAGTGATACCTACTGCACATGGAACACAATACAAATATTCAATTTAGGGTCCTAATATGGTGTGAAAAGGCATTTTTTCTCAGAGACATTTGACATGTCACAGTAAAGCACAGGTGCGCATACAGTACATATGATCCTCCAGAGCATCAGATCAACAAGAATATGAGGAAAAGGTATCTCATATCAACAGCTTTAGCTTCGTAAATTTGAATATTTGTTTTCATTTTAAATATGTTTAATTTCCCCCTTAAATAAACACTTGTCTGAATGAACACAGTTTGTGGTAGTATCTAAACACTTTACCACACTCGTGCATGCATACAAACTCACACACAATTTTGTGTCAGAGGATCCTGTTGATTGGTTTGTTCACAAACCAATGATTGTTCACCCATTTTACAGTCACCATTTCTGTTCATCTTTTTCAATGTTGTTTTTTCTTTTCTGAGTTTCCTTGTTGCTTCATATCTTCCTGTTTATTTTTGTCCATTCGTAAAAAGAAGCCATTATTTCTCCCCCCCAGGCGAGAGACGACGATGGCCTCGGTGGGAAATTACCCCAGAACAGCTTTACTCAGGACACGCCCAGGCTTGTCTTCAAGACAAACAGCGATGTGCTTGTAAGGACATAACCACTTAACACCAGACAGAGTTTAAGCTTGATGGCTACTGCACAAATATGTTGTGATGTTGTTCTTTGTTAAAAATGTGTAATTTCCTGCTGACGTGTCACTGGACTGGTTCATAGTCGGCCATTACTGTAAAACAAACATCACACATCAGACTCAGCTCAGCCCAAAACATTAGACACAGCACACGATTTGCTCTTCTGTTTTACATTAAGTTTACATACATTTAAGTTTGAGCTTTTCATAACTGTTTGCACGCTTAATCATTTGCTTTGCTCATTTTCATTGTGCATCATATTAAGTGATTTGTGTTGGGATTTTAACTAATTTTCAGACAAAAAATAACTCTATATATAATTTAATGATATGAACTGTTTATTGAGACTATGAAATGTGTGCATATACTTGATACTTATTTTTTTATATTTTTGATCGTTTTATGTGATTCACATAATATTCATAAATTAATGAAAGTAGTTTTAAATATCGTTTCTATTGCATTTATGGGATTTGTCTTATAATGAAGTTGTAGAAGAATTCAGATGAGGCAATGAATAGAAGGTTTTGAACACGACCCTGGGTTAGCCAAACATTTTGGGATTAAACAAACAAGCAAAAAAACTGAATGAGAATTTACAATTAGAACCAAAACGACATGTTTCAATCATCCATCACAGCCTATTGACAGATCTTTTGCAACTGCCAAACTCCTCCTAGTTGTGAGTGTACACTAGTATTTATTATTGACACTTCTTAGGCTCTCACATACATTTCTGCCTCTAAATGGAGTGGTTTAGTCAGCAGCTAAACTCTTGTTATTTATGACCTGGCTGATTGTCTGACTGTGTCTTGGCCCATTGGATGTCATGCAGTTACAACAATCGGGAACACAATACAAAAAAAGGGTCCACAGCTTTAACAGACCTTTTTGTTCTCTTTAAAGCCAGAGTATGGGATTAAGGGAATTGTGCTTATTTTCCTTTTTTCTGAGAGAAAGAGAAATATCAATATTACTCTGTAAACTGAACATGAAGCTACAGCAGCAATCAGACAGTTTCCTTAACACAAGCTTCCAACACTTAAGGTCTTTGCAGCCCAAGTCTGTTTATTGGTGTGCAAAGACATTTACTGTCCCTAACAGTTCCACCTCATCGTCACTCCAAGAACATAAATTACCTCAGCTTTCTTTTCACCATTGTTTTCTCTTTTTTGTAGTATTTAATGTAACTAAGCAACCAACTACAGATTTGACAACCTGTTTCCTCTTCAGACCAAAACACACATGCTAGGTTTTCAGGTGTGTTAGCATAGACAGAGGATTGTTGCTGGTGCGGAGCTAAAACGCAGATAATTTCATTTTAAAATGACTTTTTCAAATGAAAACTTAGCAGTATGGATGTAGCCTAAATCAATCCTTGTAAAAACCAAAACTGTCCAATATAATTCACCTAATAACACAACATGTTGTTTTGCACTTTTAATTCCACACAGATTAGACAAATAAAGCTTCCAGACGTTAAGATAAGTTGATCAGGTCCAGGCTTTAGCTACATATTTAGATGCCAGTGGAATCGATCTTATGTTTCACCTCTCAGCAAAAAGCAGAATTTCCCCAAACATCTGTTTTGAGACCATCAGACAGTCTCAGACCAACGGAGAGGTCCAGGCTGCTGCAGCCACATTCAGATACAATCCAGCAGGTCTGAGTCATCACGCTTACATCTGGAGTTATTTTATCTGGAGTGTGTGCTATGAAATATAGAGCAATTGAGTATCACCTGGCTAAGTGAGAATGGCCTTTGTGTGTCACATTCACTGTGACTGATGGTGATTGCTGGCATGATAAGGCGGTGCTGTAGTGACTGCAGCTCTGCTCCTCTCTGGCTTCTATCTACAGTTTAAACTTTTCATAAATAGGTCAGGAACAGTGAGGATTCATGTTTCCTATAAGCCAGGTCATTTTAACTTTTGATGAAGATATCTTAACAAACAAAGCTTCTGTTAGCTGCTAGAAAATCCCAGTAATCAGCCTGCGTGTTGCAGAAACTAGATTTTCTTGTAGTAGAGCTTTACTCAGTTTTCATTTTCCAGTGGACCAGGTGCTTTAGGATGGCGGCCTCGTGCTATGTACATAATCTACATTCTGGACAGAATCCACAGTGCAATAGACACAGTGTTTCGCTGGGACCAAAAAGCAAGCGACCGGCTCCCTTCAAGCATCTGGTTCATTTTCATGGGTTTAATCCTTGTGTTCTGCTCGATGTGATTACGCCAGCAGGTGTCAAAAGAATCACACATCAACGTTACACAAGCACTTTTCCTGCTTCATGCTCAGAAACCTCTTCATGCTACATATTAAACCGCTTCAGGCATTGTATGAAACTGTACTACCTCTGCCTCTAAACCCTGTGCATCCTCCTCTCTTCTCCCTCCTCATTATCTAAATCCTTCACATCCTCTGCAATCTCTTTTACATCTGCAACCTCTTCCTCACTGCCTGAAACTTCCTCTTCCTCCTCTGCAACCTGTTGATTCACAACCTGCAGTATGTGTCTCATGAAACCTCTTTCTTCTCTGTGGCTGCCGCAATTAAGTCCTCTTTTCCCCGTCCCTTAACCCCTGGAGAACAGCCTCCGATCACCATTTCAAGTCTCACCTCACTTAACTTGTTAAATCAAACTAATTACACACTAAACTAGCCTGTGCTTGATCTATGGACTGTTAGACTTCCCTGGGTTTGTCTCCGGGTCAGAGGGCGAGAGGAGGATAAAAACAATGACTGCCGAGGCGATCGCACTTGTTTGGAGGCACGATAATTGTTGTAAAGCAAATGGTTAAACTACACCACCGATGCTGGTTCGTTGGCCACGATGAAAATAAATGACCATAATTACACTCAACTGCAAACATCTGTGTGCAGGAGAGGGGAGAGAGCGGGAGAGAGAGCGGGGGGAGAAAGCACAACTCCATTAGCGTAATGCGCAGTGAAATTTCACTCACAGTGCAGAAAGTCGTTAAGTGCTCTCCATCTGTCTTTCTGAGTCGAGGAAAATTTGAGTACATTTATTATTTAAAATATCCTGGGCCTACCATTATCAAACTCAACTTGCGAGAGCACCTTACTGACTTTTACTCAGTCACGGCTCATTGAAATAGCTTGGACTATATGGGCAGTTAAAACGTGTTGAATTCAAGGGACTGACCTCCGAGCACTGTAATCCCACTGTAGTGTTTAAACCGAGCAGATGCTGTGAAGTCAAGTATTTTTGCTGCAGTTTTCTGTTTTTCCTGAGCTCTATTCATTTGAAAGTTTCAAATAATTCCTCCTAAATTGCGTTCATGCCAGTTCTATATAAAGGGAAATCATCATTTTGGCTTGTTATGCTTCAGGCATTGGTCTCCCAGTGAAGTGTGGTTAAATGAGTCTGAGAGTCTTTATTGCAAACAGAAGGTGTAAATGGGAATTCCTTGTTAGGACAGCAAGTTAAAGACAAAGTCACTTCAATAGCACTTAGCTGCAGAATGCCATCATGTGTACATTCACCACTCAGAGAAGTCAGGAGAGAATTGTAGATGCTTGCACAAACACTTCATTACATAAATAGAAGACATACAGGCATGTACATTTATAGTCAAGTATTTTTGCTGCAGTTTTCTGTTTTTCCTGAGCTCTATTCATTTGAAAGTTTCAAATAATTCCTCCTAAATTGCGTTCATGCCAGTTATTCTACCTGAATGACACCGCATTCTTAACTTAATACAAATACAGATCTTTCAAATCTGCTGTCCTTGAATCAGTCCACATTGTCCAGGACAATCTGCTGTTAGGCGCTTCATCTATATAAAGAACCTATAATATTTTATCTGTGTAGCAGCTGCAGAAAAAACATGCTATGCAGTGTCTGGAAAACCTGGCCAGTGCTACAGTGCATCTGCCCAATCAGCCCATGTGAGTCTGCTGTCTTTCAGCGGCTGCCAGGCAGCATCCTGCCAAATACACCAATGTTGCTATGCAGTGTACAAAGAGGAGTTTATCCACCTTCCGGTTGCATCCTTCAACTTATTAACATTCAGCTGGGGGGCTTAAAGGTCTATGTGATGGATGGATGTCGTTGAGGGGTCTGACAACTGATTAATGCCTTAATTATCTCCAGCGAGGACCTGCCACTCCTCCCAGAGCTGACAGAGTGAGCTGTGTGTGGCCTGACGAGTAACGCCGTGTTCGGGGCTCGCCCACTGCTATCTGCTCTACCAGGGTCACATTCATTTTCTTCCCAAAGAAAAATTTGCCATTTTGTGCTGAAAAGGTGTTTAACAGTGATGAGACAGTGCAGCAAGGTGTTGTGGGAGCTTTGCCACTGCAGTGAGTAAGACAGACAACTTTTCATTCGAATGTCCTCATCTTTCAGAGTCAGAATCAGAAAAAGTTTGTTGATGTCCGCATTGGGTATTGCTTTATTTGAAAGAGGACATACAGTAAATTAGTAAAAACTAGTATAAAATAGTCATAATAATTAAATAAAAGATAAGTAAATAGAAACCATTGCAGAATGCAAATGTGCAAAAGTGCAGGATTCCAGTATGCAAAACAGATTAGCAGTAAAACAACCATAATTTAGTTCAAGTAAACTGAATGTAAAGTGTAATGTGGGCAAACGTGAATTAGCAGTAGTTTAACATCAGTATACTGATGGAGATGTGGAGTACAACATGCATAGGATCCAGCTCCGCCACTGGACTGAGCCGGCCTTATGAATCACTCGGTTGAATCTGTTGGTGTCAGACACCCTCAGGCTATACTTTTTTGTGCATTTCCTTTAACAACGTACATAAATGGCAATACTTGTCATTTGGAGTTGGGAAATTAAACCATATTTAGTATCTAAATGACTTTTATTTTTAAAACATACTGATTTTTGGTTTTAATTGATGGATTCCAAAACATCCAAATTACAATTTATCTTTTAACATGATGTGTGTTCAGCCAAACATGATGAATATATTTTAAAACAGTATTCAAAGTATTCATCATTCGATTGTAAACCTAAAAACCTAAAAGAGAAAATAAGACCGTTCATTGAGGATAAACATTAAACCATCTATCTATCTAGAATTTTAAATTTGACATAACTATAATGTTTGTCAACTAGTCAAATACTGAAGGACCAAGCGCAGACTGGCATTTTAGGGAAATCATCATTTTGGCTTGTTATGCTTCAGGCATTGGTCTCCCAGTGAAGTGTGGTTAAATGAGTCTGAGAGTCTTTATTGCAAACAGAAGGTGTAAATGGGAATTCCTTGTTAGGACAGCAAGTTAAAGACAAAGTCACTTCAATAGCACTTAGCTGCAGAATGCCATCATGTGTACATTCACCACTCAGAGAAGTCAGGAGAGAATTGTAGATGCTTGCACAAACACTTCATTACATAAATAGAAGACATACAGGCATGTACATTTATAGCGACTTCAAAGTTAAGTGTTGCTCTTGACAGCTCTGTACAAATAGCCTATTCAGGAAGAGCTACACTTTCTTTAGAAATAATCTTTTTAAAACATGTATATCTCCAGATGGTATGGAGGCTGAGATTCTGCTTTACCAGGGTACTTCAGAGGAGAGTTGTCTTGTATTTCATCAAGAGCAAATTAGATGTCTTTTGTATGCAGGGTAACAGGTGCTGATACAGTGTGTGTATTGTGTGTGTTTTTTTTGCAGGTGTGTGACTGGTGCAAACATATTCGCCACACTAAGGAGTACCTGGACTTTGGTGCTGGTGAGCGGAGGCTGCAGTTCTGCAGTGCCAAATGCCTGAACCAATATAAGATGGACATTTTCTACAAGGAGACGCAGGCGGCACTGCCTGGTGGACTGTGTAACCCAGGACATGGGCCTGGTGGGGAGGGTAAGCTTGAGTGCGGTGGAGGGGTACAGCTGCTCACTCCAGAATCCTGGGGAACACCATTAACGGACCTACGACGTAAAGCTCCCTCACCAAGCACCAATTCTGGCTTTGCCCCTTGTACCTCTTCTGCCACCTCCCCCTCAGACACTGCTGCTCTCTACTCACCGTCCTCCTCCTCCTCAGCCAAGATCCCCACACCCAGACCCCATGAGAGCCCCACACTCCCCCCTCCACCTGTTCCCACTTTGCACCCACCAGTTGGAGTTCCCTCTGGTAGCCCTCCAATGGTAATGACACCCCGGGGGCCTATGCCCCTGCCTCTGTTCATGGAGCATCAAATGATGCACCAGCTACGTCCTTCGTTTCTTCGCCCCTCTGGCCACCCAGCAGGGCCCCACAGCCCACTTTCAAACCCTATGATCCCTGGTATTGGTCCTTCACTTCCTCCGAGGACCTTTGGTCCAGCATCAGGCCCCATGCACAGGCCCATGCTATCTCCACATGTCCATCCCTCAGCCAATCCCAATCATGGCATGATGCCTCCCTATCCTGGTCTCCACATGCCAGGCATGCCCCCTTTCAACATGATGCCCAATGGACATATACCCATGCCCCCAATGATGAATTTTGGCATGCCATCATTGTCCCCATTGGTTCCCCCACCAACTCTCTTAGTCCCTTATCCTGTTATTGTACCCCTCCCAGTCCCAATACCTATTCCAATCCCAATTCCCATGAACCCCAACACTTACAGGAACCCACCAGAGAGCAATGTCTCTGCGCACAGTGCTCCAGAGTCGTCAGAAGCTTCAGTTTCTGGGCCCTACTCTCCAAGTTCCTCTGGCAGTGACCGAGGGGAGCAGAAAATAGAGCCAGCCAGTGCAGAGCGTCTTTCTCCTGTACCTTCAGAGAGAAGTAGAACTGTGGACTTTACTGTGAAGGCAGAGGAAAATTCAGGCAACCAGTGTCTAACCAGCAGTCATAGACTTATGGATGGTGTTATTGATCTAACTGTGGGCCAGAGGTCATGCCAACAGCAGGTAATTCAGAGGATGCTACCTGAGGTCCGGGTCAAAATAGAAGCAGAGGCTGAATCACAGTCTCCACCCGCTGCTGGGCTGGGGAGGGAAGGGAGGGGCAGTCGTGATGGTGGGGACGGGGGTCTCTCACAGGGTCTCCTCAGTGCTCCACTGCTGGAAGGAGCCACACACACAAACACACTGGAATCATCAGAGCCACCATCCCACAACAACAGCCTTTCTTGCAATGGTGACCATCCAGTGAGCCAGCTAAATCCCTCCAGCTCCATCTCCAGCCTCACCCCACCACCCTTACTCAGCACAGCACGGACCCAGCCCCAAATCCAGACTAACCCTGGTACCCCATGTAATGTCATAGTCAATGGTACAGGGTGGCATCCTCTTCTCACCCCTACCTTTGAGTCTTTCCCTGACCGAAAAAGAGACGGGGTTGCAGGGGAGGTGGAGGAAGAGGATCAGCCAGCCAATGGAGAGCTGGAGCGTGAGGCACTGAAAGAGAACAATTGCTCTGTTGGAGACTGGGAGCCAGGGAAGCGGCGTTTAGCACAAGACGAGATGGTCAACTCAGTAGAGGGAAAGCCAGACCCTGACTCCAACTTGGAGGAGGGCGAGCATGCATATGCCCTGCCACTGCTGTCTGCCGGAGGCTGTGTGGTCATCCAGCCTGTGCCAAAGCCCGGCGCTGACAAGACGGCCATCCTGTCCTGTTCCATCAGTGCACCTTTATCAGCAGCCGGGAGCCCCGACCTGGAACCGCCACTGAAGAGGAGGTGCCTGCGAATCCGCAATCAAAACAAATGAGGTGAGTTCAGCCACAGTGTGCTCCCACACTTACACTTACATTTTGTATTTGCACACTGTACAAATATAAAGTCACACAGATTTATTCAGTAATATGTTTTAATTCCTATTGAGATAACTATACAAAAATTGGTTAGTTTTGATGTTATTGCCATTTAATGTTAAGTCTAGTACATCATGATCATTTTGAAATAGAAATAAAAAGGCTGATCAGAATCTCCCAACGTGATGCGTTATCAGCTTAATTAATATTCAATAAATAATAATGCTTTCCTCTCAAGCTTTAACTCCACATGGACAGGTGTACAGATGAGGTGCCCTGCACTCATATGGGCCGATGTTGAACAGCCTCTTAAAGGGTTACAGTGTTAATACATCCAGATGATGCAGGGGATTTCTAGGATTTCCCCAGCTCTCCTATGCAAGCACAATTGAATGTATCTAAATTGAAATTGAAATTTAAGACTGAAAAGAGATTTTTTTAAATAATTATATGGCTTATACAGCTGTTTCTTTAGCTGTGTGTTACTTTAACTGGTGGAATCCATATGTGAGCTTCAGAAATGGCAGGTCTTTCATGTAAGAGGATTTACTCAACACATTAATGACACATTTAATGATGTACTGATGTTGTTAATTAAATAAAATTGTATTAAAGACCAATTCAAGACCAATTCAAGTTGTGGTAACATGAGGCGAGGACTCTGAATTAGAGTAATTATTCATATCAAAAGAGGGGAAATTGTGAATACTGTTAAAAGAATCCTTGCGGCTGAGATGAACGGATGAATGGGCTGTAACCTTCAGACGCACAATTCCTGATCACTGATACCGGAGAAGGCTAAATCTATTTTCTCTATTTCACCTTGGCTACTTGCCTGCAATAAATCAAGACATTCATTATGAAATATCTAAAATATTATGTAAAATGTATGCAGTTTAATGGTTTAAACCCCTGTTGGTCTGAAGTGAACACCTTGTATCCTGCTTTTACATTTAAAGCTGGGGCTGCCTGCTTCAATTCATGCATCGACTTTGGGGTTGGGGTTGGGGTTGTGTGTGTGTGTTTGTGTGTGTGTGTGTGTGTGTGTGTGTGTGTGTGTGTGTGTGTGTGTGTGTGTGTGTGTGTGTGTGTGTGTGAGTGTGTGCGTGTGTGTGTGTGTGTGTGTGTTTGTGTGTGTGTGTGTGTGTGTGTGTTGGGGGGGGAATTTGCTCACCCACTGACTCAGTCTAAATCTCCTCCCACTCTGTTTCACAGATGGATGCTCTGAGGGATGCAGTGCCATCAATGACACTCACTTGTCCAACCCCACCTCCAAATCCCACCCCTCCCCACTACACCACTGCACACACACACAAACACTCACACACTCTTTGTTCTCGTCCTCACCCATCGTCCAGTCTACCAGCACCACAAATCGCCTTCAACGACTGATGAGAGTCCAACCAAACATGTTGATGTGTATCATAGCAGAGCGAACAGGACTTCTTTTGTCTGTGGGACAAAGACTCTGATGGACTGAACTTACAGATTTGATGTCGTGGCCAGCAGGATCGTTTCACCTTCTGAACTGCAGACTGTGTGTCCCTTGCAACAGGAGGACTTCACCCTGCTGCTTCTCTCCTCATTTGGATTCTCTCAGCCCACACTGTCCCTTATACCTTATACACCCTCCCCTATCAAAGTAGGTGCTCTGTTACACACTATAGTGTACGATATTCAGAGCCACTGTTGGGAAGCTAGTGAGGGAGCCTAGAGAGAGATGTCCATCCTTCTACGATAGGCTCCTTTTTAGGTCTGACCTGATGCCACACCACAGTTAATATCTCCAGCAAGTGTTGTTTATTTACCTCACACAACGTGTCACTAAGGGTAAGTCAAATTTCACAAAGTCAAGACTGTAGAGGCAGAGAGTTGAAAAATATCTATCTAATAATCTTCTCAGCCTGGACTTGTCCACAACCATTAAAGAAGCGTATTTTCCCCCTGGACACTGAGTGTTTGGGGGTAATTCTGATAGGTGGGAAAAAGACACATAAAAGTTAATGCAATGTAATTGAAGGACAATATGAAGAGCTTTCTGAGGCTAGAAAAAGGTCCTTGGACATTAAATCATCAATTGTGTTGAGCGTTGTTCCAACTGAATCAGCAAACTGGAGGATAGAATATTAACCTTCACCAGCAAATGATGGCGTGTGAGTGGAATCATGCGATCTCTGCCATGTTCCTGTGGCATCTACTTGTTTGCTCATAGAAATCACCAAATTTAAATATATATTATTATAGAAGAATGAGACAGAGTTGTCATGATAATCATTCATACTATTTAAATTTTCTCACCCTCTGGAACACAGCTTGTGTACTTAAACGTGAGTGAGTAACAGTAATGTGGGCCCCTGCTGTCTGAGAACATTTCAGTGCTCACTGCTCACCCATAAGAAGTGGGATGGCAGGGCAATGTGGAAACTCTGCCAACCTGCAATAGGTACTTGCTACCCCAGGCTAGTACTTAATCTTTTCTATAATACATTACCAGTGATGTTCCTGTCATGGGTTAGTTTGAGACTGACTGCACTGAATTTAGAGGGGGCAACGGAAAGCCTGCTCTTTCATGAATAATTCCTTTGGGATCTGTAAAAAAAAAGAAGCTGAAATAACACTTGAGAAAATATTTCCACATGTAACACACTGAAGACAGATTCTTTTTTTTCTAATTTGGGAAATCTACACATTGACGCTTGCTTGTCCACTGAACCGACCCTGCCAAATTAAACTTCTTCTCTTGCCAGGTCTTATTTGTTTTGAGCCAAACCTAAAGGCGGTGTTGTCCTCGTTTCAGCGCTGTGCTCTATGTGCAGCTTTAGGGGCAGTTCAGGTAAAAGCATCACAAAGTGTAACTGTCATCAAACCAGATTGATGTGATCCAGTTACACTGTCTCTTAAGCCTGTGAGCCGAGACCCCATCACACAAAGCCAGCCATTTAATTGACACTCCTATGGAGGAGGTGCATTTTACCAATGCGATACTTGGTGTTATCATAAGCCAAAGGCCTGGTGTGTTTAAACAAAACATGTCGTCTAGTTTTCATTAAGATTTCAACCGAAAAATTTGACCAGATAATTTATGGTTGCCAATTTAACAAAGCACTTATTTTTAAACAGGAATATGGAGGAGAGCACAAGTGAATGTCAGAAGCAGTATTACCCTTGTTATTTCTCTGCAAGTAAGGTTTTGGACTAAAAAGATGTAAGAGTTGAGAGAATCAAAATCATGTGTTACATTGGTATAACCTTGTCCTTTCTCACCTGCAGCCTTTGTTTTGCTGCAACCTGTCATGATGAGACACTGATGAGTCATTCTTTGTCCGAATGAAGCCCAACATTCACTCACACACATGCGCTTGTAATAAGAATACACACACACAATGCACATAGTAAATTCGGCTTTGTGTGTATGTGTGTGTGTGGCAGGTGCAAGCAGAAAGCCCAGTTGAGATTACAAAGTGTTGACTCAAAATAAGCAGTGTGCAACTCTATCTGTTGCCTGTTAGTCAGGCATTTAGGCTTAGCCCGCCACTTGCCAAGGCCCAGCTTTGGTGTCACTTTAAGCTTTTTCACGCCATCGCTCAAAGCAAAAGCAGTGAATATGTTCTTTTTTTTTAACAGACGTCTTTTGTCTTCTTTATGTTTTCCTGGTCATAAGTAGAAACACTCCTTTTTGTAGTTCTGTCACGGATTTCCATATGCATCTAATTTCTAAAGACTCGAAATTGAGCGAATGCACCCCTGTTGCAGAATGGCAATTTCTCTATCAAACCTCATCTGTGATCTTGCAAGTGAAAGCACAAAAACCAGGGATGATGTAACTTAGAAAGCTGACACTGTAGCCTCAAGTGTCTGTGCTGCAGAACAAATACATACTGTAACAAAACTAAACCAACACCACCGCCACGACTTTGGAGACCATGAGCCACCCAGCACACCCCACACTATTCTAACCAGAAACCAAAAAAGGTCTCTCATATTTTAACTATTAATATTTGTCATATTGTATTTATTATTGATATGCTTTTTGTACATTTTATTTCTAAAAAAAACAATATGTGTGTAACTTTTAAGAAGATGATTAGTCCCTCCAGGTTGCGAAAAACAATAGTAGCTACATCCCAATACACAACAGCACCACTGGTACAGATGTGTCCTATCTCTGATGGTTAAAAAGATTACAGTTTCCGTGCAGTTAAAAAAGAAAGGTGGAAAACTATCATCTCGGTCGTCCCATCTGTTCGCTGAGGAGAACAAAGTTTTCACAAAATAATCTGTGTCCTGCTTGCTCGTTACTCGGTAGCTCAGAGCCGGCAGCCTGCAGGCATTTTCAAAAAAGACAGAAGGCTGACTGTAACAAAGTTGTTATGATACATTTTTGTCCTGTTTAGTGGCAGAGATGAATGATGGTCTTGCGGGTAGATTGCCATAAAATGTACTGAGCCCGCTGATGTTAATTAGAGCATGAACCCTTTCCAACTCGGCCACTCCATTAGCTTTTCTCTAGCACCACCCTCAGGACAAAATGTCAACTGTACAAATCCAATATCCCAAAGTAATTGTTTAGATTTGACTTTAAGGAAAAGTTCAACATTTTCAGACATGCACGCATTTGCTTTATGCAGAAAATTTGATGAAAAGCTTGATACTACTCTTACATCTGTATGTTGAATATGCCAGCAGCTGGTTTGCTGAGTTTAGCATAAAGACTGGTGGAAAAAGCTATAGCCTGGCTCTTTCCAAAGCTTAAAAATAAATACCAGCATCTCTAAAAGTCTTTAAGTTAAGCTAAGCTAACTGGTTAATAGCTGTAGTTTCATAAATGTAATTCCCAAAATGTGAAAGTACAGTATTCCTTTAAATTTGCAGCCAGGACAAATGCAAGTTGATATGTTGACCTTTTCCTGACCTTTCTTCTGCTTCCATCATTAGGCCAAATTTGCCATTTTAGTCTATTTTATACTACTGGCTGATCTCCCAGTCTTTCTTTTAGTGGGTGAGGAAAGGTTTAGGGGCTTGATTTTAAACAGGAACTATCAGAAATCCATTGTATCTGTTTTTCTCCCTTCTTCGACACCTTTACACACACATACAGACACACACAGATAAAACTACATGCGTAATATGTCTGGTCCTAATGTGCACCATGTTCTGTAGCGTTAAAAAAGGCATGATGTCCATGTCGGAGAAAGATACTGAAGATAGGAAACCATAACTCTCGCGTGGAAATCCTGGACCAGTGAATCAGTCTTTTGAGATGATGAACTGACTCGTGACAAACCTCCAGCATTCCTTTTTTTGATGATAGACTACAGGCACCGGTCAGCAGCCTGAATTATGCAATGACAACTAACTCCAAACCTAATAGAGGCGAGTGGTCCACAGACAAAATAAAACATGACTGGACTTCATGTTACTGTTCAAAAACAACAGAGAAGTTGCCTTAACTCTTGCTTGTATAATCTCCACAGTTAAGACAATGATGCTTGCTTGTAAAGAAGACTCTCCCTTCTTTGTACAAAACGAAATATACCAGAAACAAACAACTTTGTTATCTTGCTTGTGTCAATGTATAGATGATCAGCTTTTTCTGTAACTTGTATGGACTGTCACATTTTTGCTAAGACGAATCCTTCCTCAGAACTTTCTCGTTCCTAAACATCCAATCTGTTCGACGTTTTAACTTGTGGTGGACTGTCAATATTTTTGTGTACATTTTATAATATTATTTATTGTTGACAAGATTTTTGCATTCGCAAATAATAACATGAAGACGGTTTGACCTGAGCATTATGTTTCAATGTAAAGGCCTGGTGATAAGTGAAATGATTTTTTTTTTATTATTGAAATGGAGAAAACGTGATCTTCTGGAGGCGATGATGTTCTGTCTTTTTATTATGACATTGTAACATGTACATAACAGGTGGCCAAAATTGCTTTGGAAAATTATCTTTTTTTGTGTTGTAACAGTATATTTGTTTTATCCAGTGAATTGCTCATGAAGACAAATAAATAAGAGGAACACACAACTCGGTTTCACATGGGTTATATGTATCTGTGCAAATACATTTCGCTCTATGTAAACAAGAAACCTACACATGTACAGATCAGACAGAACATTATGATAAGAGATCATGTTTACTAAAAATGTTATTTTTGCCCTGGTTAATGGGAGATTTGATTCATGATTTTACCACATCATTAACCACCTGCCAGAGTCAGCCGAAACCCGTGACAAATCCTAATCAATAAGTTGCCTGTGAGTTTCAAAGGCATCACATTTCAACAATTAAAATCCTCAATACAAATACAGAGACCAATATAAAGGACATTATTCTGTAAAAGCTGAGACAATTGGGCAAATTGCACACTTTGAAACAGTATAAACTGTTTTCTACAGTGGTCCATATTTGTTTAAACTATACGAACTTGTGAAATTCTGAAAAAAAAAACATTCAAAAAAGCTCCTCAAACACGAGTGACAGAAAACCCACCAGTCTGTACCCATGCTAAAATGTTGTTAATAATTAAAACACAAGCAATTAAGTGTTTAAACACATTTTCGAAACACTGAATCATTCATACTAGTTAAGCTTTGGTTATACTCCTTAAATATTGATGACCAAGACTGAGTGAATTGAAAAAAAAAAGAAACTGCACCAGAAGTAATGACTCCTTACTGAGAATTATCCCAGCAGTGATGCAAGTGATTAAGTCATAATTTACAATTTATATTATGTCCACTGATAAAATTTAACAATATGATGTTATTTATAATGGAATAAGCGATAAATCACCAGAAGACCTAATTTGGTGACAATAAATAGAAATACACTAATTGTAAATGACATGACAGATGTTATTCAACCACTCCAGCTGTTTTGAACTCTGTTAATGTGTTTAATTTGAATGGATTCTGACTGTCTGCAGATAAGGCAAGTGAATTTAATGGTTTACAGCACCATCTTCTGGCTTCTTAATGTATCAGCCCACTGCTTAGTATGGAGTTGTATACGCACTATCCTCTGGTGTTGTAGGACATCATCCAAGAAGACTGTAAGTCGCTTTGGATAAAAGCGGCAGCTAAATGAAATGTAATGTAATTAAAAGATATTTTTCCATCCATCCTTACTGTGGGCTGCCTTCGACAACCACACGTTTCTGTTGCTTTGAATGGCATCAGCTCTTGTCCCACTTTTTCCAAAGGTAGGAGGGGATTGGTGAGAGAGGCGGCGGCGGCGGACACAACAGTCCAAGACGTAGGACAAGTGGGACGAGGAACACATTTGCAGGAAATATCAGTGCGAAGATCGACCTAAGCTCTTCACAGGCGCCCTTTTTGCTACAGGAAGCTCGTCGGTCAGGCCTTTGGTGCTGGCTCAGGCAGACGCTTGTTCACACGCACCCACTTCAGTGGCAGCACCTTCTGCTCTGGTGTTTGAAAGAGAGAGAAATGCAGACAATCTGTCCTGCCAGTGACTGTGACCACATCCTGGACATATGTGACTCATTGGCATGTATTTGGTGCATCCACTTTGGGAGTGTTTGCAGCACGGCCATGATGTATGGGGTGACTTCTCAGCCACTGCTCATCTTGTTCCCCAGTGGGGCTTACAGACAGGGTCAGGTGGTCTTATAGGCCCAGTGCTTTGTGCCTCATGTGTGTGTTCTGCTGCTACATGGACAGCACCTGGGACCTGTGGAAATCCAGCCAGCTGTTTATCTGCTATGGCATGTAAGCTTAGGGGCTCCACTGTCAGCTCAGCATCTTCCTCATTTATGCAATCCACAGGGGGGTATGAGCCCCTCCACTGGGAGGTATAGAGCCGGGGCCTTTAATGCTCATTAAACTAGGGGGGTCGCAGACCTCTACTGCTCTGTTTAGGGGAGTATCACAGTGAATGACATCTGCTTGGTTCTGTCCTGATTGTCCACTTCCACCTTTGGGCAGTCGTCCCTCAGAGACGTGATCACCAGAGTGGTGTTTAATTCAGTGCCTGAGGAGCCGTCTGAGGGGGACGGACAGAAAACCATTAAAAAATGTAAACAATAAAATCCACAATAAATAAATGTGTATTAAATAAAAGAAGTAACAGTGTTAGATGATACATTTTAAAGTTTAAATGCACAGTGGCACCCACCAAGTGGTAACATGGGGTGAAAATGGTGGATGTCTGATCTGTGAAGTAATGCAAACGTGCATCTGCTGCTGTACCATGGTTTGCTTGAGCTTGTGTGTATGACTGGTCTATTACTGTGGCATTTTCTTCACATGCAAACCAACTGTTACAAAGAGAGACCCTGTATATGCATCACTTCCTGAGAGCGAAACCACATTTTACCTTAGATGGAACAAACCACTATGCCAGACCAACTGTATATTGAATAAGACATTTACAGTAAATGGCTACAAGTTGAATGAATCTTGCATTACATCAATAAAAATGACATCAGTAAAACAGCTATGACTGTAAAAATACAAAAGTTCACGATAATAGATCTGAGGGGATTCATCTGTGGTCCAACTGCTCCCTCTGTTGTGTGAAACAGAATACATTACATCTTTGATTACACAGACTCACACATAGACACATATTTGACAGACAAACAGAGTTTTAAGTTAATTAAAATGATCTTCTGAATGATCCCGGTGAACTATTCAAATTATCTTTAATATTATTATCAAACCATGATTTTTTTTATGTTGTATAGTTGGTCAATTTTGCTGAAATACATAGATTCGCACAAAACTGAATTGTAAATCTGGCATTGGGAGTGGAAAATTATCAGTGGTGTTGCAACAGGGAAAAGCAGCAAGTGCCTGGGGGCCCCGAGCTGAGGGGGCCCCCTGAGAACAGCCACATTAGTCCACAGCAACAACAATCGTGTGGGAACCCCTTATGATCAGCTATGTACTATGAACAGCACCATGGGTGGAAACTAGAGTGTGGATATAGGAACTGAGCCTGAAGGAACCTGATGGGACATGACGAGTTGGGCTGAGTTTAGACAAAATGTTTGAGATGATATACAGGTTTGGCACTAAGGCTTTCTACCTGATCTTTCAAGATGCACGTGCCTGAAATCAGGGAAAACATCGTGCTTGGGTCAGGTTCAGGCACAATAAACAGAATGCCTGTCGGGGTCTAGGTTCTCTCAGGCTCGGTCGGGTTCAGACAGAAAATTGCGGCCCGAGCCAGAAAGGCAACAAGGCAACATGCCACTAATTTCTTTTTGGTTTGATGCCTTTGGCCCAGAGAGTCCCTTGAAACGCTCCCACTAATTATTCTGTATTTTAATGTTGCTAATTCTATTATCATACATTTGATGGGTTAGTGAGGTAAATTCTTCTAACTTATGATTTGAATGAACTATGAAGTATTTAATCTGGTTTTATTATTTGATTTATTATCTATTGTGATTAATCAGATGAGCTGTGATGGAGGGCCAGCAAACAAAGGAACATATGGGAGGTGGGCCATCGACACAGTCTTTGATCTCACCTTAGACTATGTTCTGTTAGTTTGTTAGAAGTTACAATAAATGAAGGCAACAGAACCAGCGACCAGCTAAGTCAAGAAGTGGAGCCTCATTAATGTGGCAGAGATAGAAAGAACAGGCCAGGACAAGTGTTAATTTGGAATTCCTTAATAGTATGATACATTTTAAAGCCATGATTACAAAACTATCAGAGCTGGTTACATTTCATCCAAAGCCAAATTTGGTCCACTGAAGAATGGAAGGATGGCACTCAGGTGGTCCGCTCCTGTTTGGCGGTGAAGGTGGCCTCCATATGTTTTGTGCTATTCGCTGCCTTATTTACCATTTAGCATATTGGCCACATTAGGTTTCACATCAGGATAGCAGCACGTTTCCCCGAAAAGGCACACTTTGGTTTTGGGATATTTGGGCCACGTTTGCTTGTTCACAATTGGACCACATCAGGATGACAACCATTGTGTCCAGGCCACAAGAAGTGACCCATCATCGCCTGAGGTGACCCACATCTGTAAACTAGCTGGGAATGATACCAATGAAGAAATTAACTTTATTTTGAAACTGTAACTGAAATTCGTAAAATTGTTTTCTTGGCTTCAATCCTATTATAGTGAATTATTATATGGTGTTTTTATATATGATGTTAGCATGAAGGTATAAACGAGTCAAATACAGGTACAGAGCGAGAGAGGTGCAGGAGAACAGGACAGGACAGGTGGCTTCTGGGTAACGGAGTCCTCGGTGTGTTGCTGTAAGGGGGAGGGAAAAGACTTGAGACTCAGTGTTTGTGTAGATGTGAGTGAACGAGCAGGAATCCAGCCGCTGGAGGACTTTTTCTCTCCGAGCTAAACTCGTGAATGTGCTCTCGCCTGGAGCCTGAGGCGAGGACGGAGAAGAAGAAGAAGAAGAAGAGCAAGGAGGGAGGAGAAGGAGGAGGAGGACAGATGCGAAAATGCGAGAAGAAATCCAGGAAGAGAGCGAGGGCAGCTTATTAAAGATTCAGCGCGGGAGAACAGACGTTGTCGCCCGTCCCGAGCTGCGGCAGCACCGGGGATAGACTCCCGACTCCCCGGCGAATGGGCTGAACCGAAGCGGGCTTTCCTGGAAGAAGCGAGTCCGAAGTGTGTGTGTGTGTGTGTTTTTAAAGCGGAGCCCCAAAGGGAAGGGGAGGAGAGGGGGCGAAGAAAACGCCCTGCCGCCGCTGCCTGTTGCTGCGGTGTCCAAATTCAAACTTTATCGCCGAGTTTGGGGGAAAAAAATGCCTCCTCCATTGAACTGAGGGTGGAATTCAAATGTGAACTTTATTAGCTCAACCGCTGGCGGACAAGAGGGGGCCGCTCACTTTGCCACTTTTCACCGTGTGTGGAGTGTTTCCCTCGCGTTGGGAATCTTTTCATTGTGCACTGTATTCCTGTCGGAGGCGAGTTGGGTGGGCTGCGAGCCCGGGGCTGCTCCGCTAGGCCCACGGCCATTAGCCAGGAACAAAGAGGGTCCACACATGTACAAACTTCATTAAACTACTCCTGTCTCGACGAGGTTGGTGGAAACGAGCGCAGTCATGTCACTGGGCGCCGAGAGGAGGATGGAACCCCGGCTGAAGAAGCTGGAGGGCATGATCCGAGACCCCCGGTGCTCCGTCAACCTGGAAAGTTTGCTGGTAAGTCAAGTGGGGAGACACCTCATCGATTATGGATGATGCCATGTTGTGTAGTCGCTGAAACGCTAGACACGTATGCACACACACACCTCAGTAACGCTACACTGTTGGTATTTACATCCACTTCCCCCCTCTTGTTATTCCCCAGTTGTGACCTGCTGCGAGCTGCTAGCTCGCTTGTTTTCCTCAGGCAGACTGAGACGTGCATTGTAGCATAGTTTACTATTTTCCATCAGATTTCTGCAAGTTATACACCCCCCCCCCCACACTCTCTCTCTCTGTCTTGTATTTGCATGCTTTGCTGTACTGATGCATTGATTTGGAGGATCAGTCACAGTGAGGTCCTCATGGTGGACAGACAGTCTGCAGACAGGACAGGCCTGATGGACAGTGCAGACGGTGCAGCTCTGTGAGGCGAGTCCACAGATTAGGATTAACTAGCAGGGAGAATCCCCCCCACTCACAGTGTTTCTATGGAGACGTATATTTCTAATATATGTTGGGATTACTAACTAATTCAACTCCTGCGTTGGTAACAGTTGGCCCAGCAGACCTGGGTCCTCCCCCGGCCCATGAGATCCTCACACCCACTCAGGTCCCACTGGTCTCCCTGCACTGATAGATGATTAGGAAGTTGGTGTCCACCCACTGTTAAACAGTTGTTTGTGTATTTGAGTAACAAAACAAACTCACATCTGATTTAAAAAAGAAAAAAACCCACGTAATCATATAATCCTAAAATGTGTATTATTATATTACATTTAAAACAGCAAAATCACCGGAAAACATTGCAACAGAGCATGCTATCCATGACATTATTTTTAAAAAAAAATGAATTGGTACACATCTGACCCTGATTTTCGTATATTTGCTTATTTCCTTATCCCTAAAATATGTGTTTACATGTCCTTCCCATAGCTTGCGACCAGCCAATGAACAGTTGCTTGCTTTCACGCTTAAAATGTCTGCTGAGCCCAATGAATTGTCCTAATCTTCCAAATCTAAATGTAATTTTAAAGACCCAAGCAGTATACAGGTCCTGACTGATGTTTGTAGCATGTGAATGGTAGTAGTTGGTGCTTTGTTTTTGGGAATTTGTCCCAATGCAGTGGAAACAGGACTTAGTGCAATACTCTGAACTGTGTACTAAGGAAGTTTAAGGAATGTGCCCTTTGACAGATGTTTTTTGGTAAGTTTAGTGATGACAAAGCTGAATAAGGCGGTGGAAACATTCTTCCATTATACCAGTGTATCTCTTTGACATTGGGTAAAGGTTGGAAAGATGATCTTCTGACACTTCAGATTAACACTTCTTTGCCAAAAAACTAAATTCTGGCGTTGGTTCTGGATATTTTCTCCACAGGAACTAACAAATTTGAATTTAAGATGCAGTGCTTTCCAGAGCAAGCTGGAATCACTAACATTTGAGCTTTTCCCTACGCTGAACACTTTGTACTTTGTGCACCGTTGTAGCCAGCACAGTGTCACAGTGCCTTCTTTAGCTGTAAACTTACATGTGTTAGAGTGGTGGTGTTTGAATTTCTGGGCCCCCTAACTGGATCTGACAGAGGGCAAACACACTGTCAGGTCTATCTTAAAAAGCATCACCTCACCCCTTTTAATGGGCCCCATCTAGCTTGGGGCCCCCCTTGTCCGTCTCCTTCCCGGTTCCCCCTCTACGCTACTTAAGGCTCCCCTATTCTATTGCCTCTTCCAACATTGAGCAGAATATTTGCTAGGAGATCAGTGGTGTTTACTTCCTGCATGCAGGCCAGAGAGAGATAGAGGTGTTGAGTGTTTGAGACAAAAGTTGAGTGGGAAGCATGCGTAGGAGAGAACAGGCTGCAGTTTTCCATTTTTAGCCGCCTCAGCGCTGTCACTGGGATCAAGAAGTTTTGCTTCTCTCGGAGTGATTCAAACACACTTACGCACACACAGACACAGAGGGCTCAGAAATGTGCTTTTTTGCAGGTGGAATAAAAACATGCATATTTCAGGAACCACAATAATTGCAAACAGGCTCATATTTGGTACACACACGTAGCCCCTGCTACTGTGGCATAGCAACAGCGAAAAAACAGAAATAGAACTAGGAGAAGGTGCTTGTTTTGTTTCTGTGTCTTCTCCTATATAACAACTTATTAAGACAAAGTCGGTAATTAATTTCAGGAGCAGTGGGCTGACTAATCTGAGGATAAGAAAAGCTGTCTGGGAGGAATCTGCAGCGTCTATCAAGCAAACTCAGTGACCTTCCTTTGAAAACATTTATGAGCTAGTAAATAAAGCATAGTACTTCTCAGATAATTTGATTCAGGGAGCAGAGGTTTCTCTGTAAATAATGTCGTATTTAAAGACCCTCTAATTTAGTCCTGCTTTCCAGAATAGCTAGAGGAAAAAAATCACATAAATGGAGCTTTAATGCCTCCTTACACTGCAGTCAAAAAAAGCGACAAATCACTATATTGCCTCGATCAGCATTCGATTGGATGTAACCTGAAGTCTCAGCATTCTTCCCCCTTGTGCAAACTGTGGTGATCTGTTTTTGGCAACACGGCACTGCTGACTGAAGTTACTTGGCAGCTCCAAGCACAAGGAGTGATTGTTGAGGGCAAGCAAAAGAAAGGGCATTTTTCGAGATAAAAAAAAAAATACGGACACTTGATTGCAAGTCTCCTAAGTTGCCTTTCTGCCGTCCTAAAGGAAATGACCTCACTGAGTAAATAGTTGGCAGCTATATATGGGGCTCAAAGTCCCTGCGAATGACTGCACTTTCCCCTTTCACTTTTCAGTCTTATCTCTTATTCTCTGGCTCTGGCTCTCCCTCAGCCTACAGGCCAGCCCCTCCTCTCCAGCTTGTTAAACACACTGCAGGTATTTTAACTGTAGCTCAGGTCCAGGGCCTTTTGGATTCAGCTGCAGCCTGGGTACAGCCAGATAACTTCATGCACAGCACTTAAGGGTGAAGGATTATGGAAAGCTAAGAGTTGCTGTGATGTCTTCCAGATCCTCAGTCTGGGGCAGACCCTGTCATACTCTCATGTTCATTCAGTGTAATGCTCTCCATATTCAGAATTGGGGAACAAATCCATTTAGTCATGTAATACACTTATATTGTTTTGCTTAGTGTTAGTTCTCTTTTTCTTTCTCCCAGATTTGTCCACCCATCTCCTACAAGGGGTCGAAATATCTGACGATTTTATACCGGTTTTTGAAAAAGTTCCCAATCTAATGTCCTGCTAGTACTATAACAAAATGATGTGCACCCACGCTATGCTCACAGAACAGAATGATGCTTACTAATGGCTGTGCTAAATTTAAAAATTGTATCATATGCATGACGAGGAGCATCATTGGCAGATTAGGACTCAATGTCAGTGGCTCTACTACTTTTGCGATCATTTTCTACTTGAGTTCTGATTACTTACAACAATCTATCATTGTTGCATATGTTGTGTTATTAATTGACTGCTTATTACATCTTTCCTTAATATTTGAAATAAGTTCAAATCCGGTTTCAATGAGCATTTTGAAAACAATGTCATTAATGTAATATTGTGTTGTAAATAAGTCGGTAGGCTGGTTTGTGTCTGGATGTTCTGGACAGATAAAGATGAAACCAGAGTTCAGATCATGGATTGTTTGTTCATAAAGGTTGTGATTTTTTTTTTTAAGAAGTTGGCCGACCCTTACTCCCACCATCACTCATCCCACCCATCATCTCCTGACTGACTTTTTCCTCAATCCTCTTTGTTCCTTTCCATTCTTCTTATCTTATTGCCTCTCCCCCACCCGCCCACCCTTCCACGTGCAGCTCTTCAGGGAGGTGGGGATACCCCCCCTGTGTCCCTACCCTGATAGTCAACCTGAGTGTCCGATCTGTCTCTGGAGTGCAGTTGAGTTGCTCTCAGGCAAGCAACAGCAGTCCCAGCTTCAGCGTGCTAGCTGGACAGAAACACTGCCTTATAAGGCACTGGGGACGGTGGCCCCAGCCAATTTTTTTTCTGCAAAACAAGCCAGTCTCTCTGCTCCACACCTCCTCTGGTGAGACGGGCTAGTTTTGTTTTTTTGGTGGTTTTTGCTCCAGTCCAGTGAAGAATACCCGTGTCTTCTTGGTCTGGAAGCCCTCCTGGAGTCTGAAAATGAAAATGTCACACTCGACTCAAAAGTTATATATTGTCCAGCCATGTTTATTGGTCAGAACCAGGAAATGTATTAAAGTGCTTTAGTGAGCAGCAAATACTTCGTAAGTGCGTTTCCCTTAAGTTTTTTTCTGCAGGAGCTTTACCTTCTATTACAGTTTATTCTTATTATAGGGTTAGATGAGAAAATTGAGAACTTGACAAATCCTATGTTGATACAGACTGCAGCGTGTTAGTATAGATAGCTCGGACAAAGATTGGAAACCGTTAACCTGGGTCTATCAAAGAGTTGTTCACATTGGGCCTGAACTACTAAAGATTTGCTCATGTAAAACGTGAGATTTACTTTCTCGCAGATACTCTCCCCTATCGAGTTGCTTTGAGTTATATTAATTTCTTTGTTGTAGCTCAACAACACGTTTTTTTTGCCTCTTCTACTAACACCTCCAATTCCATGGCATTCAATTTCTCTTTGCGCTTGCGGTCACTCGGCTCTCATGAATGCTGCATGGCAGAAACCAGTAACGCATGCAAATTACTAATTTTAATACTACTGCCTCCACCATGTTTGCAGCTGTTATCATTTGCGCAATTATTTTTAGTAGATCACCCACAAAACGCCCTCAATCAAAACGTGCAATCTTTTACAATGCACATTCAATTAAGCGCTCTTTATTTGGGATCTTAGTAGATCAGGCCTATAGTGTACATCTGCTCCGTTAAGTTTTGTTTTCACATTGCAATTTACGGAGGGTACTTAAGACTTTTGCCTGCATGCACCGTCATCACCTACGCGAGATGCTTCTACCTTTACTTGACATTCATTTGTTTGTAGACAGGTGTTGTAAATTCGGATATTGTATTTGCTAACTAACAAAGTGAGCGAATACAAGAACCAGTTCACTTAGTTAATTTGGTTGCTTCTGCAATATATATTTTATTTCTACTAGGGATGGGCATAATTAATCGACGATCGATTAATTGATCATAAAGAATTTCGTCCATGACATTATTTTGTCTTCGACGAAATTCTGTTGCGTTCACTGCCAACACTGCAAAGCTATACGTCTCCATGAGCGCATGAGTAGGAGGTCAGAATACCCGAGTTGCCTAAACGCAGCACAGTGTTAGCAGCTGTAGGAAGCAGTCCGGAGTTCTACTCTACAAGCCCCGCTGGGGGACCGGCGGCTGGCCGCTGAGAGCTAGATGGATTTGACGGTTCTCGACCTCTCCGGTTGTTGTCACGTCATCAATCCCGAAACCCCTCACCCAGACCCGGGTCTCTCCGGGTTCCCTTCCCTGTAGACTGAGGGTCCGCGTGCGACATGAAGCCGAGCTCCGCAGCTAGCGGAGGCTAGCTCAAAAGCTAGCCTCTTCGGACCCGGACAGGGCCGGGTCTGGTGGAGGGGTTCCGGGAGTGAGAACGTGACAACAACCAGAGTGAGAGGTCGAGGGCCGCGGAGTCCAGCTAGCTCTCAGCGGCTAACTGCTCGCTCAGCGGGGCTGAAGAGTACAGCAGCGCATATTTACAAGTGTTACCCTTGAACCCGTTTAACTGCCACGAGAGTTGTTCATCTTGTAATAAAGACCTCAATGAGGAAATGCGCTGTGTTTTTTCTATTTTCACTGCATTTTAACAGCCCATAAATAGTGAATTTTAATATAAAAATATTAATGATTAATCGAAAATTCTTCATTAACTCTCCCGACGATCGATTAAGACAATTTAATCGAATGCCCATCCCTAATTTCTACCATCAAAATGAATGTCCTCAGAGTTCAAACATTATATCGTCAGAACTGAAGACCACAGCCAATCCTGTGAGTTCCTTCACTTCTTTTTCTTCTTCTGTTGCTTAATGATTTCTCAGCTTCCTGGAATAGGCCAAGCTATGCAAAAAAAAAGGTTCACACTGCAAATAAAAAGAACCATGGTTATTTGATCGTAACCGAGACAACCTCTTTTGGTCGGCCTAAAGTTTGGTTGTTTGGTGTGGACCTTTCAAACCTGTTAATTTGGTTTGGACTAAACTGAAAAGTCAGAAGGTTTTGGACCAAACAATGTAGTTGTAAGTTGAAGTAATAGTAAATGTTATTTCCCATTTCAAGGAGTTGATATTTTTACATGTGTCTATTTGTCGGTTTATTTTACACATGGCACTCAATTCGGTGGTGAGATTGTAGTTGATCTACTGCTGTCATTACACAGTACAACACACTGCTGTTAACTATTGTACTGGCACATTATGTCTACAATATTTACAAAGTAATGTCTTCAGTGAAAAATCGGGATCCTTGTTATTTTTGCATTAATGGCAAAAGGATTTCCCCATCCTGCAAACAAAAGCTTCATGGCAAACAAAAATCTAAGTACACACACAAAACATATATACACATACTTTACAGCACCTTGATTACACATTATATAAGACCTTGGACAAACAGCACAGGGCATGAGCAGGTCCAAGATCCACCTCTCAGGGATGTGAGATGGAATGTAAAAAATGAGGATGAACTTCTGCTCGAGAAATTAATGGATATGGTGCGTGTCCAGCAAAAACAAAAACATTGCTTAAGCTCAAATTATTATAACTAACGCTATGCCTCAGTTGAGTTGCCCATCTGTTTCAGTTGTATAATGAAACCTTAAATAAACATGTGACATCCACTGTACAAGCAAACCTGGAATAGGATGTCTTTGTGTTTACAGTGGTTCATGGTTGTCGTGTGAAAGCATATGAATACATCCTGAGATCTGTCTTAATCTGGTGGATCTCCATGTCTAGACATGAGGACCGTGGCTGAGGAGCTGGCCGTGCACACAGCAGTACATTCGTGAGCAATGCAGTGTGATTTTAGTAAAACCATTTATGTTAAGAGTGTGAATATAGCATTGGGCAATAAAACAGGACCAAGTGTGGAATCTTTGTGCATAGTTTTTTTTTTTAGAGTGTTTGACTTTTGAAGAACTTTCACTTCCCACATTGATCAAAGTAACGGGGATGTGAACTGTATTATTCAATGTCCACTGCTGTGGACGGTGGCTGCATGTGCAAAATCCTGAATCCTCAAGTCAGTTGTGGTCTTGTGCAAAGTGTTCACTTGGTTGTGTGTGTGCTTGTGTCTAAGAGTTTGATACCTGCATCTTAGGGTATTTTTAGTTCTAAAATGATTGCGTGAGTGAGCAGAGCAGAGAAGAGAAGTCTCCCACACATAATGCATAACTCATCCATCTGGCCTCAGCGAATTATCATTCCATCACAACGTGCTGGTGAAACAACCTCCTCCACACACACACACACACACACACACACACACTTTCTCTCACCCACATATGCACAGTTCTAGTTCTAGTAGTTCATGGACACGCATTTGTATTTATTTTCACAAGCAAACACATTATTCAATTGATCTTAGCAACACACAAGCTGCATCCAGCAGCAACGACAGAACAATAGGACACGTTAACAAACAGTTATGATTGTCTCTGTGTTCATACAGCTTTCATTTCCTTCAACAAACCCAAACAAGAACATTTGTACAGTGTACGTGTGGCAGAGTTTAGATGAGCAGTGTTTTGGACTTGAAGCTGGCAGCTTTAATTCAAATAGTTTGTGCCAGTGCTGAACATTTTTATACAAAGATTTAATCATGTTCTTACCAAAGGATCGAAAATGAAAACAATCTTAATGACATCAACCCTGGGTTATTTTTCACTTGGCTCACTATGACTATTCTGTTCTATGTTCTTTATTGCCCCAGGTCAATAAAGCCTGTGGTAATTTCAATTTACGTAATTAGTCTCCCCAGAAACTTTTTCGATAACTATTTTGATAGTACATTTATTTACAAGCACATTTTACTGAGTCCAGCTTCACAAACTTGAGTATGTTTGTCTTTCCTGCTCTTCTGTGAAAACAAACGGAATATCTGTTGAGTTTGGTCTTTTGGTCAGACAAATTATGACATTTTAATATGTATTTATGGGCTATGGTAACTTCTGATGGGCATTTACTGCAATTTTATGACCTCTTTAAACTTTATGATCAATTGCTTCATTGAGTAAATAATCAGTAGGTTCATCTAGTAGTGCCCAGCCTTTAGTGCTCATGGCTCCCTCGAAATAAGGCTTTTATCCAAATGTGACCCTTCGGCACAGAATTTGACCATTGACTGGAATTATGAGCATAATTAACGAGTGAGTTTTTACTGAATTTTTTTCCCCAACACCTATTATCAGGCAGCTTTAAAAAAATAAACTCCACACAAACCCTCCCCAGCATTTGTACTATATAAACTGATGATATACAGTATCATTTTATTACATACATCAAATCACCTTTTCAACCATTCTGATTTGTTTTGGGACCTTATTAAAAATAGAATTACATATTTTACACCTGATATTGCACAAGTTTTAGGTTGTGTTTGTGTTTATTTGGTAAAATATGGACAATAAACCCAGGACATAAAAGTGCATGGTTGGATGGCAGATAGAGCCGGTATTGATCACTGCCATAATTAATTTTTTCTTCTTTTATCACTTTTTTATTTCCCTCAGTGGAACATTTATTAACTTTTAAACAGCTGATTTAAGTTTAACATGCAGCAGGAGTTTACTGTCTCATTCAGTCCATGGCACATTCCTCACTGTACTTAATAATAAAGCACAGATGCCAAAAAAGCGTATGGCACAGAACATGGGACAGAAATCTGTCAAACACAAGAGTAAGACATAATCTTGTCATTCCCTGTGGAGACATTAGCAGTGCTATTTGTGGGGCCACTGCAGGATTCCTGCTGTTGTGTCGTTCTCGAGGAGTTTACGGGCTCAGCCTGGCACGGCCCCCTCTCTCTGCCTGGCCCACAATTTATCCCCACAACTATTTTTAAAACGGCTGGAATTCAATCAAAACATTAACTTTCTGCTCAATCCTTTTAAAGCCCAGAGCAGTGCTGCTTGTTTCTGTTCCACATGCCTAGTGATGAGAGGGGCATTGGCCTAGTCCTTTTGGGAAAGACTGCAGATGGAGCAGGAGAGGCTTTGAATAGCTGGGTGATTTATTGTGTTTAGCTCCTTTCAGGTTAACATCATCTCATTCCTGAGTGGTGCATCCACGTGGCTTTTTTATAGGGTGATTTAAAAAGTGGAAGCAGGCAAAGGGCGACCGACAGCTCTGTAATGTCAACAGCAGGTTGTGTAAATAAAATGGAAAAGGATAGAATGTGCTTATAAAACTCCTGCCTGCTGCTTCTCTGTAGCTTCAACTCTGTTCAACTCTTTGTATTTTGCAGGAGTTGCTTAGCAACCAGCCATAACCCATTGGCTGGATTGCAGTATAGCAGAGATAACATGCTGGAGTGCAATCTAATAGATACATAACAACTTATACTGATAAGCCTAAGTGGACAAATACTCCTATCAGTCCAGGAAGTAGCTGCAGGAAAAATGTCTTGTGTGTCAAAGTGTTCTATGGAAACTGACATCAGGGATTATAATTATCTAGATCGATTGTTACAAAAACGCTCCTGTTGTCATAATTGAAACTAACATGAGCGTGCACAAGGAAGGGGGGATCAATGGCTGTCTGGAGTAGGTCCAGATATGTCAGATGCATTAAAGTTTAAATTATGGATCGAGCTTTACACTTCCCCAGACACGTGTCTGTTATTTAATATTTATAAATAGCTGAGAAATGTCCTCCAGAGCCTTGTTGCCATTGTTTTTAACAGTAACGCTAATGGAAGTAGATTAGAGCAGCTGCGTCCAACTATCTCTCTGGTGTAACCCCAATGCACTGAACAGCTGAATATGCATGACCCGCGGAATCCCTGCAAACCTGAAATTAAAAAGGTTGTAATGTGGTTTATTAAAGTACTTAAATCGATAATAAAGCATATGGGAATATCTCCTATTTTCAAAAACAGAACGTCCTGCACACTTTGAATAGTACTGTCAGCACAGGCTAAAGGTTTCTGTTGACTTACATCCTCATAAACACAACTCAGACTGCCCCCCTTTTCTGTCTCGATCCATATAATCCAGATATTAAAGTTCAGCTGATCTGCAGAGCAAGCAAAACAAAGCTGTCACAAAGATGAACTAACATCATTCTCTGTCTCTTCTGCAGAGATGTATAGAGCCACCAGTCACCAGGGTAACATGTATTTATTTGTCCTTCCTCCATGCTTGATTTATCTTGTTTAATGTGGAGATATAGAAATGACAGACGGACGGATAAAGTGTCGCCATGAGGGCAAGTTTGCAGACTGGGGAATGTTTTGCTAATGTAGCAAAACATAGTGTAGCAACACAGTGTTTACTATGTAGATGGCAACTGTCAACAAACTTCCTTAGCCCTTTACTTTTTCATGTCCAAAGTTGGAAATTTGTGATTCTGATGCGAGTGCCTGCCATGTTGCTTTGTTGTCGGGATTGTAACACCTACAACCGTAGACTGTAACTATATGTTGATGATAGATTGCTGTTCTTCTTCACATGCTCACATGACCCTTTCCTCTCCATACACACAACACTTCTGAACAGTTTAGCGACACTGGATCTCTGTTTGGTTTAAAAGTGCGTCATACATGTTTTCCTGCCAATGCACTGGACAGAAAAGCAAATGCACCACAGCATCTAATAGACTTTAGCATGGACCCACAGGCTGCTGAGGTTTGGACCATAAATTGTTATGGAACCTTTTATTGAAATGATAATGACAAAGTGAATTTATAATAAACAAACAATCTTTCATTTCTCATAAAATCATAGACCTACATAAAAAGTATACTTACAGTTCAAAGGTGAGTTATTTAGATATACAGGTACAAAGTTATAGCAGCTGTTAAAATACAATCAATAAGAACATGTAAAATAGAGTCCTTACTTTGAGATGAGATAACATTTATTTTTAAAAGGATATACTTATGTTTTTGTAGATCAATTATAATTCGAGTTTACAAAACACACATATTACCATTATAATAAATGCTAAGAGTTTAAAGGTGTTAATAGATTATTTATTTAACTTGTGCTGAGTGCGGGTGTTTGTGTTTGTTTCTCTCGTGTAGCTTCACACAAGTGTTACAGTAATGTTAGTGGCAACTTCAGCAGCATCCCTGACCTCGCTGAGACCTCAGGCGTTTTCAGACACAAACTCCAGAAAATGGAAATTTTCAATGTCTTTCCAAGTTGACATCTTGGTCAGCGTATGTGTATAGCACCTCTATTTCATCCTGAGATGTTTGTATTCTGTTTTTTTTTAATTTTATTTTTCAATATTGCTCCCTTACCCTGCCCTAACCCTCATTGTGAATTCGGTGAATGTTTGCATTCCCACATACAGCCCTCCAGATAATTTCAGGAGAATATCTGGAGTTCAGTGCATGTCTGAAAGTAGCTTTACAGACATCATGGCCTAGAGTTTGCATACGCAGTATACGGCTATGTCTCTGAGGTTGCTTTGAAGAACTTGCAGGTAACAGATGCATTGCACACATAGTCATATCTGCAGCTGCCATGCATGTCCATATTTATTTGGCTGCAGACAAATGAAGTGGCCGTAGCAGAGAATGCAGGCTCAGAGGAAATGACTTGCACACAGGGACCAGCTTCATGACACACCAAAATTATCTGCCAGCCCCGGGGTGGGGTGGATCATTTCCTGTCCCGTCGTGCTCGGAGGGAGATCCTTGTGCGTGTGTGCGTTTTTTGCGTACGTGCACACACACTCTGCAACCCTTCTCCAACCCCCGGCGTGTGTTTTTTTTCCTTAAATAGTAGTTTTGTGTGAGGTCAGTCCTTTAATGGGGAAGTGAAGTTGAGATGATGAAACCGAGGGTGCATCTCACTGCAGACGGACTGCAGCCAAGCGGAGAATGGTGGAGGGAGCAGTAGGAGAGGCAGATAAGACGGAGGGAGAGTTGCAGAAATAGGCAAAAGAGACAGAGAAGGAAACATGAAACAAGTTGTCATGCTATATGTCACTGCAACAATGGGAGAAAGACACCAGTTTACAGAGCTGGGTCCGACTTGGGTTATTGTCTTCTCTGTTGTAACATTTGGCCTGATCTAATGTTCAGAAAGTTCCTCATTGATGGTTGAGGAATGCACAGCTGCCAGATGTTGATAGATGACTTCCTCACGCTTACAGACTGTAACAATTAGGGCTTTGCGTCTGTCTGCCTTTTGCTTATTTAATTGTTTCCCTACATCACCCCAGGTCCATTATAAGACGATTTAATGCTCCAAATAATCAGCTTGTGTCTAGTTAAGTTAACACACTGCTGCAGTGCTGTGGACCAGATCCCAACCGCTGCACCTGGTGGGGCTGCGTATGACACACATTCTGTCTGTGGAGTGAGAACTGGTGACATGTTATACACCTTTGACAGACTTGCTCACAAATCATTGCAATACCCGGAGCAAACCATGGTCTTTTTATATCAGCAACAGTAGAAGGTGCCAAATGCCAGTGGTGTGGTAAATGCAGTTTCTAACTACAGACTCCCCACCTCATATAGAGGTGGGTTCATCTCTCACACCCACTGCCTCATAAAGGTCACACAAACAGTGTGTTCATCATTTGTCAGCAGATGAATATCATCACAGGCAGAATCAAGAAGGCAACTGCAGATGGAAAAATTATTCATCGTGCTTCACTTCCCTCTCGCAGGGAAAGAAATCTGTCAGTTAAAACCATTTTCTTTTCTCTGCATAGAGTTGTTTATGCAATCAGTCAGTCAAGTTGGATGAAGGTGTTTGTTTAAATTCAGACTTTGCTGTGTGCGGTGGTGTGGAACAGTTTTTGTTCTGCACAGTGAAATATACAGAAAATAAACTTTTTAGACAGGCAGTCGGTGGTGTTCCACCCTCATGCTGCTCTCCACTGCCTTTAATGGCAAGGTTTAATGTTTGCCAGTTTTGTGTTATTTAGTATAGAGTATGGACCCTCTCATCAAGATGTTATTCAGAGAGTTTAATACACTGCAACAGAAGAAAACACATGCAAATAGAGGCAAACAACTGATCATTTATCAATACCACTTATGAGTAGCTGTCCTACTTCAAAAGTCACAAATCATTGATAAAGTCTTTGTCTATTTCATTTTGTGTTTGAATTTCCGGTGTAGCTTGGCAGCATCAGACGTTCACACTCTAAAAAATCACGTATACTTTGTCTAGTATTGGGTTACATAAAGCATCGAAAACTTTATTGAAATTGAAAATCATACTTCATCATATTTCACTTTTTGTGCATCTGCGTGTATGGGAGGAGAAGACAAGAATTGGTTGTGTATTTTTTGCACAGTGACTTGCAGTGTGGTGTTTTAAACTTTTATGATCAACACACACCTTTCGACGTAAAAAACACAAATTGTCTTAATTACTTACACTTACTGCTGTTTACTGGAAAGAGGTGATAAGAGCAGCTGATGACTCAGTGGCTCTGTAAAATGCTGTGTGACTGCACACAATCTGCTCTGGTTTATGAGTTTTTATGCTGCATCTGATGTCTTTGCAGAGGAGGAAGATATAGTGACGACAGGCGATTGCTTCCCACTGTTAATTCCCTTTGTTGTGATGTAACTGGTTGCAACTACTTCCTGATACATTACAGCCTTTGTCATGTGTATTTGTTTGCTGATTTTTCATCAAGTAGATGGTCACTACCATTCATGGTTTTAATGAGAACCAGAAACCTGAGATGATGGTGAGATGGCAGACGAGGATGTTAATGACATGAGGTCATGACTGATGATGTTTTTTCGTTCTCTCCATGTAGGACTCCATGAACGCCCTGGTCTTAGACTTGGACTATCCAGCACTACGCAAGAACAAAAACATTGATACCTTCTTAAACAGATGTAAGTAGTTTTTCTGTGCCGCTGAGAATCAGAGAGCAGGGCCGATGATATATAAACCCTCTGTCTTTATTTATTATTGAAAACATTATTAATGGTTTGTTTATTGATCTTCAGATGAGAAAGAAATAGGACAAATTCGTGACCTCCAGATGAAGTCTGAAGACTTTGACAGAGTTAAAGTCATTGGTCGAGGGGCGTTTGGTGAAGTCCATCTGGTGAGTATTAATTTTATTAATCAATCATGTGATGTCGATAATATTTAGTTTTTTATATAAAAAAAGGGAAAATAAACCAAGGCCCTCTTTCAATGGAAAACATTTAGAACCCTTTACTGGTGTCGCTCATCCATAGCAATGATTAAAAATAAATATCCAGACATATTTTAGCCTGAAAGATATCAGAAAATTAGATTGTAGTTGATAATCATAATAGACAACGTACATGACTCAAATTACAGGAAAATAAGCAGTGCAAAAAAAACCACAATAAAAGATCCAGCCAAAATATGAACAGTTGTGTGCACCACAATGTAAATACATATAATACTAAACAAAAAACAAAAAAAATTTGGTAATACCCACACAAATCCGCAAATGTGTATTTAAAGGATAATCGATTTCTTCATTAAGACCTGGATATTCCAATATTTTGGTTTTTATTTTCAGCTCCCTCTAATAGTATACTGGTAACAATGTGAGGGAACATTTCTCTGCCTGGGTTTTCAGGAAAACTACATGCAAATCCTTGTAATTGTGACTTTGTGCATACAATGCACTGCCTCTTCATTTAGTCCAATGAATCTAATACTCTTGTCTTCAACTGCCGATTCTGAGCCCAAAATGTTAATTTAGTGAACAACATTGATTGGATGTGGCATCCTGTGTTAGGATGAAACATCCTGACAGTAATGGCAGTCACTGACTACTCTCCCCATGTAACTTCATCAAAATGTTTTTCAAGGTGTTTTAATGTGAATCCTAATTTATAATTATTGTTATTGCCACAATGCAGGTCAGACATAAAGTCTCTCAGAAGGTTTATGCCATGAAGCTGCTGAGCAAGTTTGAGATGATCAAGCGCTCAGACTCCGCCTTTTTTTGGGAGGAGAGGGACATAATGGCGTTCGCCAACAGTCCATGGGTTGTGCAGGTATGATATTTCATAATTCACTACTCGGCTCTATGTTTTCAGATTGCGACAAATTTGTCTTTTTTTTTACCTTGATCCTCAAATTATATACAGGATAATAGTTCTGTGCAGACTGCTACATGTATATCTTGAATTTACATTTTATTATGTGTAATAAAATGTAATGAGAGCTTGTGCTTGCCCTGTACAGTTGTGCTGTGCCTTCCAAGATGAGCACTACCTCTACATGGTGATGGAGTACATGCCAGGGGGGGACTTGGTCAATCTCACCAGCACCTACGACGTGCCAGAGAAGTGGGCCAAGTTCTACACAGCGGAGGTGGTGATGGCCCTGGATGCCATTCACTCAATGGGCTTCATCCACCGTGACGTCAAGCCGGACAACATGCTGCTAGATGGACACGGACACCTCAAGCTGGCCGACTTTGGGACGTGCATGAAGATGGACGCTGTGAGTTAAAGCAGCATGGCAGGCTTCTGAAAATAAGTTGATTTCTACTGCTGCCTTTTTCAGGGCTTAATCAAAACATTTCCCCCACTGAAGAGTCTCAATAACATCATGATATGGGATTGTTTACAGACAGATTTGAATACTTAGCACCTTTGTTACTAGATTGCTCACTTTTTAGACCTGTTTAATTATTTTTTAAAGCACTGACCTGTGATCGAGAAGCATGTTGCTACCTAGGCTGAGACTGTGCAGTATCTGAGAGACGAAATAAGAAACATGTTCTGTTGCGTATAATTCTATTACAAGTAGATATAGCTAAAAAGTTCCACTTCTGTTGAAATTTCATCCTCGTGTCTTAAGGTTGTCTCACTTGAACTACTGGCTACACTGCCCCCTATGATTTCTGGTGGTATTGCTCTGTTTTGACTGTTTCAGCCGTGTCCAGAATGCTCCTTCCATTATATATTCTGTATACATATCCCAAGTCGAGCATAAATGAGCCTTTTAAGAGGTTGTGTTTCCTACTTGTACTGTAACAGCTGCATGATTTTCATTTGCAGAAATGCAAATGAGATCAGTTTTACCAGAAATTCTGTTAACTGAGTAGGAGAGAAGCAAACAGATAAAGTGCTGAAACCTGACTCATATTAGGATGTGAATGCGATATAATGACATAACTGGTATCCTAATCAGCATATTAAGCCATCTAGTGACATTTAGCAAGTTTTGGATCATGATTTAGCTTCTTTCCAGCCTGATGTGAGACTATAATATCACATTGGGAGTTTCTGATTTATACTGATTCCTGGCTTTGCTCTGCAGACCGGCATGGTGCACTGTGACACAGCAGTCGGGACTCCAGACTACATCTCTCCTGAGGTGCTCAAGTCCCAGGGTGGAGATGGTTATTATGGGAGAGAATGCGACTGGTGGTCTGTTGGGGTCTTCATCTTCGAGATGCTGGTTGGTCAGTAAACACCTCATGAAGTCCTATTGACTGGACCAAACCAGAATACAGAAATAGTTTTTTATTGAGTAGTTTCTACTGCTCACTTTCTGTAACTGCTTTTAGGTGACACACCGTTCTACGCTGACTCTCTGGTGGGAACGTACAGTAAGATCATGGACCATAAGAACTCTTTAAACTTCCCTGATGATGTGGAGATCTCCAAAGACGCCAAGAATATCATATGCGCCTTCTTGACTGACAGGTATGAAGAGTTCCAGGGTTAGCACACTAATGTTTATGGCGGGTTTGGTTTGTGATGTTTGAGTTTTAGTTTGGTCACTTTCAGAAAAGACTGTTGTTCATGTTTTCCTGACACCACAACAAAAGGACGTGTTGCTCACTGCTCACTGCTCAACAACTCATTTACTGTCTTTGTCTTGAGGGAGGTGCGATTGGGCAGGAACGGCGTGGAGGAAATCAAGCGACACCCTTTCTTCAAGAACGACCAGTGGACCTTTGACACCATCAGAGACAGTATGAAAATACAATTAACCCGATCCCGTAAAATTAGCCTTTTTGCATGACTCAGATACAAACTCCACATGAACAGAAGAAAAAAACAAGATAATTTATTAGTCCTCTCAGAGTTTTATTACACAGCACTTCCCTTTTCCAGCATTTCCCCCCTTACCCTCTTTCTTTCTCTGTCTGTCTCTCGCTCTCTCTCTCTCCAGCGGTTGCTCCTGTGGTCCCAGAGCTGAGCAGTGACATAGACACCAGCAACTTTGATGAGATTGAAGATGACAAAGGCGATGTAGAAACTTTTCCCACACCTAAAGCCTTTGTTGGAAATCAGTTACCCTTTGTTGGCTTTACCTACTTCAAAGAAGATCAGTGAGTCGTCAGTTTTTCCAGCCGTCCCCAGTCATCTTTGGCACCGCAACACTTCCACATACATCAAAAGATAGATTATAGATTTTTTTTATTCTCAGCTGTGGTCCTGACTTTGCGTTGATTTTGTTCATTTCCTTCTTCAGATTACTAAATGCCTCCAACAATTCCTCAGTGGCCCACGAGACTTCGAAAGGAGAGGTAGGTACTTTCACTTCCAAAGCAGCTGCAGCAGTAATACAGGCCGGCCCGAGCTTCTTAGGAAATAAGGCAGGCATCAGTTTACTTCGTCGCACTGAGAGGCATTAAGGATTATGAGGGAAATGACTCAGAAGAGGATTTCTTTCCCTGATCCCATGATTTATTAATACTTTTGTAGTATTTCTTCTGTTCTTAGCCGCATACAAAGACTTGAGCAGAAGTCAGTGTAAGTGGTTGAGCTAAAAGCTAATCTGGGGAATTTACTGTTTTACGTACTGATTTGAGTCGTAATAGACGGCCACCCACCACAGTTAGAGATCCAAGTTTTATTATAAATTCACTCTTGATCCACTTTCATTGCAAAACTGGCTTTGTTGTTAATGTGGTCTATGGAATCAAGAATTCAATTTCCTTTTTATAAAGTTAAGATCTGCAGAAATTGGCAACATGTGTGTCCCAAACAGTATTGTATTTATTTTGAGGGTTAATGGTTTTCTTGTCTCGTCTCCAGAAGTCGCGTTTTTTTCAAGTCAGAATCACAACTCCAAAAGAATGCTAATGGCGGCTCAGTGTCTGCTTGCTGCATACATAGGCAGCCCAAATAATCAGTTAAAAACATTAAAAGAAGCATCTAAGAGATGACTGGAGTGACAGAACCCGGTAGGGACCTCGGTTGACTGTTTTAAATCCCATCGTTTCCACTATGGTTATGTGTTACTGCTGCAAAATGTCCACCACCACTGCTTCAGGATCAGGGCAGAAGCACATTTGGCCCAGTCACCTTCGACGGTGCAGTAGTATCCTGTCAGTGTGTCCTCCCTCCCACTTCCCCACTGGCCCGCGCTCACTTTACACCTTCATAAAAAACACCAACACAAATAGAAGTTATCCGGACCTGTCCAAAGTTGTGTTTGTTTGATTCGCTCTACAATATATGAGGTTTTTCTGGTAAACCCACAAAAAGGAGTCCAGCATTTTGTGGACATTGTTCACCTGCCACACACAACGAGGGAGGCACAGACAGAATATGAGGGATAAAGTGGACCAAAACAAAACGGATTAATCATCCGACACCGTCAATTAGTAACTGAATAAATGTGATTGTCAGTTTGAAAATGTGTTGTGTCTGCTTGTTGTAATTGATTGATTTTTTTTTTCTTTTTAGTCGGTAGCATTGCAGAAGAAACTTCGCCACCTCGAGGTTCAGCTGAATAATGAAAAGCAGGTCAAAGACGAACTGGATCACAAATTCAGGTGCGGTAGCTGCTGCACTAACAACACAGTCAGAGAACGGTGTCTCTATAGTCAAGCGTCTTATAAATGTCCTGTTTACTTCCTGCAGAGTTGCCACCAGTCGTCTGGACAAAATCTCTAAAGAACATGACGACGAGGTAAATTAATGATGAAAGAAAATCTTAAGAGCCGACTCCGACCACTTGAATATTTTTGGCTTTGTTCTACTAATATATCCTTGAGCAACAACCCAGATTCTACAGTTGGATAATATATAGTTTACATCTTCTTCATCCTTTCTTATGGCCTTTCCTAAACAACAGTCTTTAAGTCGGAATGATGATTTCTAGTTATCCACACTTTAACATGTTTCGGTTAAATACCAATGTGTCATATCCAGTGAGGATCAGTTGGAGCGTTTGCAGAATTCTAATAGCCACATTAAAATGTCTGTCTGGTTTGGGATTAGTGTTAAACCCCAGTTGGATTCTCAGGAACAGTTGCTCATAAAGTTGTGAAATCACAGCACCGTGAAAACCAACCCTTACAGGACATGTTGAACAGGGTTTCTTGAACGATTTTAGGTGAGCGGGAGAAAGAACCTGGAGTCGAGTCTGAGGCAGCTGGAGAGAGAAAAGGCCCTGCTGCAGCACAAGAGCCTGGAGAGTCACCGAAAGGCCGAGAGCGAGGCGGACAGGAAACGCTGCCTGGAGAATGAAGGTGAGACAACCAGATAATGAAACTAAATGATTTATCAATCCAATGGTATTTAGTTTTTAATTACCTTTCGTTTTTTTAGTTCCTAATATGAGACCTTACAGTCTCTTTGCTGCAGGTTTAAAGGCAATAACCATATTAGTTGTATTAGTTATAGTCTGACAAGATGCCATACACTAATATGTGTAATACTAATAATGTGACGCAGCAAATTAGTTATCCTAAAATTAAATGAATTTTGGAAGCAGATTTTATGCTTTCTACAATTAATGTGTTGACAGGTTTTTGTTTAAACAGGATACTGTACAAAGTTGGCTTCTTGTGTGAATATAATACACTTATGTTATCTTTTGGTAATAGAAAATACATTATACTATATAAAATACTTTTATGACTGAGATACTGTGGATAACACTGCCATCACCTGGTCAGAAGGAATTGGGGAAACAATGGAACCAGAGGATAAGGGGAAACTCTGTTTTGTCCATCAGTTTACTTTCCTTTGCTGATATTCTGCAGTGATGATTTATTACATTTTTATTTGACTGTTGTCCTGTTCCATGATACTCAGACGCTTAAAGGACCTGTGTGATTTAGTAGCATTAAGGAGTGAGGTTGCTGATAGAGACCACTTAAACGTACACACCAGTCCAATAATGAAGGATTAATATCAGAATTGACTTTGCTAGAATTATGCATCCATGCTCTTTTCAAATGTTGGTGACTAGGTATACACATTTTAAACTTCTCAACTGAAGTCTCTGTTGTACATCTTAAATAAGTAACTTGGTGCATGCATGAGCTTTACCTAGAGACTTCATGAAAGCAGGGTTCATGTGTTGGTCTGTGTTCTTCTGTGTCACACAGTCAACAGCCTACGAGATCAGCTGGACGACATGAAGAGAAGAAACCAGAATTCACACATTTCCAATGAGACGAACATCCACCTACAGAAACAGGTCAGTGCTGCTCAGTGTTGGGTACTCAACGGGGAAGTTAAATGTCAAGAAATCTGTTCTTTTGTATCTATTTAATATATTTGTTGAAGTTTTTTCTTTGCAAATATTTCAATTTAAATGTTACTATATAAAGGAAGATAAGATTATATGTTGTTTCACTGGTACAAAATAGAGATATTTTGGAATAAAGCCTTGATATAAACAGAAATTAAAGGTAAAGAAGAAAATGCATCTGAACAGGGTCTTCTAAGAATGTGTTTTATATATGGCACTGGGCCCCCCCCCCCCATTAAAATATTATATCTGAAATATGTACACGTGTCACAACATACCATAAATGTTAACAGAGACCAAAAAAAGAGAAGAGGAGTAACTAAATGAAATACTTCTAACATTTTTCTTTCGTTCTTCTTCTATCAGCTGGAAGAGGCCAACACGCTGCTGCGGGCCGAGTCCGAGGCGGCGACGAGGCTCCGTAAAGCCCAGACGGAGAACAGCAAGCAGCTGCAGCAGCTGGAGGCTAACGTACGCGAGCTGCAGGACAAAGGCTGCGTGCTGGAGCGCAGCAAGCTGAGTCTGGAGAAGGAATGCATCAGCCTGCAGGCGGCTCTGGAGACGGAGAGGAGGGAGCACAGCCAGGGCTCCGAGACCATCAGTGACCTCATGGGTGGGTTAAACACACAGTTTCTAGCTGATCTAAGACATGCGCTGAGCTTTTTCCAGACGTTTTCCAGAGGGGCTGTATGTGAGAATGCAAATGACTGAGTCAGTTGCTACTGACATTTTCCAGAAAACTTTTCCTACCAGCCAGTAAAATATGAGAATATAGCAGGAAAATTACCATAAAACGCACTGGACAAAGTAATGCATATATTTTAGGAGGAAAAAGAGGTGTCTTACACGTAGAAACAATTGACAAACAACAATATTTAAAAGCTTTTGGTGGTAAGAACAGACTCCGGTGATGATGTGCTGGAAACAAAAGCCTGATCACCACAGTGGAATTTATACCTTATATCCTGCTTCCTGCATGTTCTCCCCTCTCTGGGCATTTCCCTGTTGTTGTCCGTCCCTAACAGTCTCCTGCTGCATTCTTCATTGTTCATTATGGTAAAGGCAAACTCAAAAAGATTTAACAATTACAAAAAAAGTCTTTGTTTGTTAATGGCTTGAATGATAGTATAGGATATTTTAAGACTAAATATATAATTTTTTAATTACCTTATTTTGACCAGAGTGCTACAAACTTAATTCCCAAGCACCTAAAAACAATAAACTAACAACAGTAGCAACCATATATGAATGTGAATGATCAGAACAACCTTGGTAATGAATATTTGGAATAAGCTTATGATCGCAGCCTTGCAGGCTGAAAATTGCACAGAAGCCTCAGCACCTCAGTGTATAAAATGCTATTTTGAGGTATTGCTGATTTGGTTTCTTGTATTTTTATGAGGTGGAAATTCTATTACACGATTCGTGCAGAAATCTCTGCCACTTTCATTTTCAAGTAATTTTCCTTCTGCCGGCCAGCTTATGTGGCAAATTTATGAGAGCAGCTAGGTTAGAGAAAGCAACACGCCACACAAACACTGAGGGCACCAAAGAGGCTTTCCAGGCCTTAAGTAAGAGTTTGCACTGCAGAGATGCTGTCATCAGAATCCATTCATCAAACAAACACATTTCCTGTGTGTGTGTGTGTGTGTGTGTGTGTGTGTGTGTGTGTGTGTGTGTGTGTGTGTGTGTGTGTGTGTGTGTGTGTGTGTGTGTGTGTGTGTGTGTGTGTGTGTGTGTGTGTGTGTGTGTGTGTGTGTGTGTGTGTGTGTGTGTGTGTGTGTGTGTGTGTGTGTGTGTGTGTGTGTGTGCGCAAGATTGATTTGAATGTTTTTGTTAGAGCCTTTATTAAAAGCCGATTGTCTGGAGGTTCTGCACAGAGCCACAGACAATGAGTCCAGATGTAAACAAGAACAATACTTCTAATAATTACAGATACAAGACTTAAGCCACTCTCCAAAGCTGTCGAGTGACCTAATGACCAGTGGCTCCGTTGCAGTGGGACAATGTGAGACAGCAGCAGACTGTGGTTGTCCCAGTCAGCTCCCAGGATGCATTCGTGTAATCTTTTCAGGGAGTTTGTTTACGTCAGGGCTAATAATTCATCCATGATCTGATTACAGCAGCTCTCAGGCCATTTAAACTGTCATATGAACATTTTTATCAGATTGTGTAAATTAAATTGAGGTCAAACAGAGCTCAGTTCTCACACCCAGGTCTCTGCGCACTCTGTGTTTGTTGGAGCGTGAAACTGCGGCAGTCAGCTTTCGTTTAGCTTCTGTCTGCTGCTGTAATATAATCTGCAATGAACAGCTCTGTCCAATGAACCGGGATTTTGGAGAAGAAAACATTTCATTTTAACAATGTAAACATTCAGAATCAAAATATTGCTTTAAGCTGATTTGTTTGTATAATTAGGGTATTGTGTTTGTATATAAACAAATAATAAAGACAGCTGTCTGGGGATTTGATTGGGTGGAAACTTGTTTTGCAAGCTATTTTGTTAGTTTAGTTTAATAGACTTGTGTTGGATGTTTTTTCTTATTTTGGAAATGTGCTTCTGACGATTATTCTTTTGAATTCATTTTTCAGGACGAATCTCTGGTCTGGAGGATGAGGCTCGTCAGCAGAGACAGAATCTGTCCAAAACTGAGTCTGAGAAGAGGCAACTTCAGGAGAAACTCACTGATCTGGAGAAGGTAAATCAAACAATCTGAGTGGAAATGACAACACGATTCAATACATTCAAATACATTCTGTATTGATTTGTGAATTTATTAGTCTTTATTATTTAGCATTTTAAGGAAGGAATGCTGGTGTTTCCTTTACACCAGCATTAAAAATAACATTATAGTATATGTTGTTTTCGTGATTTTCCCAACTAATTTTTTTAATTTTCGAGAAACTGCTTAGATAACACAATCACTATATTACATTACATTACATTCCAATTGTTTTTTATTCACCAAACCATTTTAGTTATTTAGCATCAATGGAAAACTCTTTTATTGAAGCATTCTGGCCTGTGTGGTTTGTCCTTATGATGTGTTTTACTACAAAGTTCCCTAAAGACTTTAATCTACACAATGATTCGATGATTGAAATCTCATTCTTTAGATATTATAGAAAGAGTGATGACATAATTACTATATAACTTGAAAAAAATAATCGTTGCCGTACTTTTAAGTCTATTGTTACTTTAGGAAACGCACATTAATAATAGGCTTTACTTGTATTGTACTTAAAAAACATGTTAACAAAGTGCTCCACAGACTAAAAATACATGCAGTGCCTACAAATTTAAACAGATTAATTTAAGACAAAGGGCAAAATAAAGCAACAAACAAACCGATGTTCCAAAGCTACTGGTAGTTTCTTTCGCTGAACAATTCAAGTTGCCTTTTTATCGCATTATAACATAGTTCACTAACGTTATAGATAAGATAAGGCCATTAAAATATTTACCATATACACTATAATAATAAAATATGATAACAACGTGATGTCAGGAATTCCAGAGCTTCTGAATGCCTCTGTGTGTGTTTTTGTGATGCCCAGATAAATTGCTCCCGGAGTGTCATTGAGTTCATCTCATCATGTCTCCTTGTTATGTCTCTGTCCAGGAGAAGAGCAACAAAGAGATTGATTTGACCTACAAGCTAAAGGTGCTGCAGCAGGAGCTGGAGCAGGAGGGGACGTCTCATAAGGCCACCAGGGCAATGCTGGCCGACAAGAGCAAGATCAAAGTTACCATCGAAGGAGCCAAGTCAGAGTCCATGAAGGGTGAGGGCGCTGACCTTTTGTTTCCTGGATGATGTTCTCTTCTTCACTTCATCAGTGTGTTGATGGCAACAGGCAATATATCTTGTGAAGGAGACCAATTCAGTAATTAATCAAACTTCCTGAAATTATCCCTCACTTTGTGCAAAAAGGGAACGTTTTAAATACTCGTCTCTTAATTCTGTACTTTGATATAATTAAGTAATGCTATGAGGCTGGCCATCCACTGGGCATTTGGTTATTGAAATTATGATATTAATATATATTTAACTAGGCGACCAGTAGAGCGCATACCTCCAACAAGGCGCAATAGTCTCCTTAAATTCAATCAAGCTGCACCAATTTTCGCAAACTCAGAAATATCAGTACCATTATATGTCCGATTTTTTTTTAAGATCCATGAATTATTTCCTGGGAAAATGTTGACAGACAATAATAGAACATCATTTTTTTAATAGTGTGAATAGTTGTAACATACTTTTTTGTGTACTTAGTATGACTTTATTGTTGACATATACATATATTGAACCTTTTATTGGACCTGTTGATGCGAAATCCCATCAATACAAGAAAATACATTTAAGAAAATGTTGCAAATGCAATATCTTCCAATGTTTAAGAAAGTGAAAAAAGAATTTCTGTCTCTACACCAAAATCAAGTGCGTTCTTTTCTGACCAACAATGCATCCTTTCACTAATAATAATATGTTCAGTTGTTTTTGTGGGATGTTTGCTTACAAATAAAACACAGACAGGTATATATATTTATATATTATCTTTTGCTGGTCTTAAAGGCTGCATTACATTATTTTCCCAGCATGTCTGCGTTCCTGATGTCCATTAGTCACATTGTAAAAACCTTAAATGAAACTCTGTGTCTTCCTCCCATCCTTATCATCTTCTCTTGTCTTTAACCCTGATGCAGAGATGGAGCAGAAGCTGGCGGAGGAGCGATCAGCCAAACTGCGTCTGGAAAACAGAATCCTGGAGCTGGAGAAACACAGCAGCATGATGGACTGTGACTATAAACAGGCTTTACAGAAACTAGATGAGCTGCGAAGACATAAAGACCGTCTCACTGAGGAGGTGCGTGTTTATGTTCTGTGCTACAGACCAGTGGAGTCTATGTTTAGATATTAAATGCCAGCTACAGAAAACAAATCTGACATCTTATGTAACAGCTTGTCAATTCTTAGGTTGAGAGGAATAACTGTTGTAGGTTAAAATGTAATTTATAAAAAAAAGTATTTTCAGTATTCTAAACAAAAACATTCCTTCAGGTAAAGAATTTGACCCTGAAGATCGAGCAGGAAACCCAGAAGAGAACCCTGACTCAGAACGACTTGAAGTCTCAGAACCAGCAGCTGAATGCTCTGAAAACCTCAGAGAAACAGCTCAAACAGGAGTCCAACCACCTGCTGGACATTAAACGCAGTTTGGAGAAACAGAACCAAGAGCTGCGCAAGTCAGTTTACATTCTACTTTTCTCTTTGTTCGCACTTCTCTCTATTCAAGCCATCATAGTCACATGCTGTGACCATCATGCTGCCCGAGCGAGGATGGTGAATAATGATTTGGTTTTGGTTTACAGAGAACGACAGGACACGGACGGGCAAATGAAGGAGTTACAGGACCAGTTAGAAGCCGAACAGTATTTTTCTGTGAGTCTTTACTCTACTCTGTAATTACCAATGTCAAATGAAAAAGAGCAGCTCCATCATGGTTCGGCATCTAACGTTAAGTGTGTGTGCTGCAATGTGCCATCAGAATGATGCTCCTTTTACTTCAGTAGCTAATGCACGTTGTCATGTGGATTGAACACATATTTTGTGAATTAAGCCACGTTTCAGCCGAAAATGCGTGAAAATTTTAATCTGAGACTAAATACTGGAACACGCTGCATCAGGCATCTTCAGCGTTGAAAGACCCACCCCAAAGATTCCTTTTTGATTTCAAAATTGCAAACTGAGATGTATAGAAACAATGACGTAGACTCTCGCAACCGCTTGCTGATTGGCTCTTTTCACCTGTGACGTAGCCTTTGCAAATTCATCAGGGTCCTATAACTTCTCGAGGAAAACAACCAGCATTTTGCCCGGCTACCAAATTAAAATATTGTAGTATGGATGAAGGTTGCCTCATTTCCCTTTTTCTTCAGATTTCTTAGTTTATCAACTTACCTGTGACTTTGCCTTTGTATTTATTCATTAATATTCAGGAACAACATGAATGCATTTAAGAAACTCTTCCTTCTCTTATTGTGGTGAATGTTCAGTGACTGCCATTGCAGACATCTGTGTAATAATATGTTACTGTAATATCTGAGTTTGAGGTGTATTTGATCGGTTTCCTGTGTTTCTCAGACATTGTATAAGACCCAGGTGCGTGAACTGAAGGAAGATTGTGAAGAGAGGAACAAACTCCACAAAGATGTCCAGCAGTCTGTGCAAGAGTTTCAAGAGGAGAGGTGCTTTAACTGTCTGTTAAATCGATTTTAAACAAATAAGACAATCCAATTTACTTAAATAGTTCATTTACAGCTCTGAATGAGAAGTTTATTTTCTCTGTTAGTGATTAGTAATTTTCCAGTTGTTGATTTTGTCAAATCATTTTCGATTTCTTCCAGGGACTCGTTGGCGGCTCAGCTTGAGATCACTCTGACAAAAGCGGACTCAGAGCAACTGGCGCGCTCCATCGCCGAGGAGCAGTACTCCGACCTGGAGAAGGAGAAAATAATGAAGGAGCTGGAACTGAAGGAAATGATGGCCCGGCATCGTCAAGAGCTCGGCGAGAAGGACATCACCATCAGTTCGGTGAGTCACATTAACCTCTGACTCGCGTAGGTAGATGCATGCTCAAGCTTTATGAAGACACAGTGGAAACGGAAATAAGTTCTCGTGTTGTGCTTGGACAGATAGCAGTGGCAGACAGTGTATATGTGGCTCATAATTCATTTCTCGCCCGTTGCTGCAGTTGGAGGAGGCCAATCGCACCCTGACCAGTGACGTCGCCAACCTCGCTAACGAGAAGAACGAGATGAACAACAAACTGACGGAGGCAATAGAAGGTGTTTACAATGTTTCAACTTTGTATATTACGCAAGCTAATTCTTTTTTGTCAAGGTTGACATCCATTTCTGTATCTTGGTTTCTTCAGAGTCAGATAAGGCAAAAGACTGGGAGCACCTGATCTGCCAGAATAAGAACATGTTTGAGAAGCAGCTGCAGTCTGAGAGGACGCTGAAAACTCAGGTAAGTCTCTTTTAACACCACAAGTCGCTGATGATGCAGGGGTGATTAAATCATCGGGAGGGGGGGGGACTGAGCTGAGAGCAGTAACAGAGAAGTTGACCAAGACTTTGAAAGTTGCCCTTCTAAAAAGTGCGAGAAAAATTAACCCTACACCTTCAAAATGCAGAGCATTTGATGTAGTTTCAGTAAAAGGTGAAACTGCAAAGACAGTGATGTTCTTATATGTCTAGGATAAGGCTTTTTATTTCAAATAGGTGTATATTACCTGATGTTTTATCAGTTTTACAATTATTTATTTACATGTATGACTTGCATTTACATTTTCAAATTCAGAAATTCTACGTAGCGTGTAGATTTGTGCATTTTTGGGTCCAATATGTCAAAGTATAAAAAACTATTGTCTGGTCATATCGGCAATGTTGTGCTGACAGAAAGTTACTAAACAATGACACAGGGAATATTTTTATGTGGTACAAAAAGGCTTATTCAAAAGAATGCATGTGATTTACTTTCAGTGTCTTATATACAGAACAACTTAATCGAGAAATTAATAGCTAACTTTAGGGTTCTGGATGCATTTTATTTCTCTGGGAAACACCTTCACCAGGTCCTGAAGCTCTTAACTACTTAACTTTAAAAAAAAAATTGAAAATGTCCTACTCGTTTCCATCTACAGGCCGTCAACAAGCTGGCAGAGATCATGAATAGGAAGGAGGTCCGTGGTGGAGGCAGTCGCCGTGGTAATGACACAGACATGCGGCGAAAGGAGAAGGAGAACAGGAAGCTGCAGCTGGAGCTGAGGTCGGAGAAGGAGAAGCTCAACAGCACCATCATCAAATACCAGAGAGAGATCAATGAGGTGCAAGCGGTAGGTAGCACAGCCACAGCCGGTCTTCCCACAAACTTTGAGCCTGTGCAGCACAGTGTCTCCTGTCCTCTCCTGTGTCTTTGACTGGAACTTGTGTCTGAGTCTGTTTTTTGATTTTGCAGCAACTGGCCGATGAGAGCCAGATGCGTATCGAGCTGCAGATGGCCCTGGACAGTAAGGACAGCGATATCGAGCAGCTGCGGAACCTCCTGCAGTCACTCAGTGTTCAATCAATGGACTCCGCCAGTGTCAGCAGTGGACCGGAGTTTGATACTGATGATGCATACGGAGGTAAGAGCTTTCCCAAAGATGTCAATCCATAAAGCCAACTTCATACCGTGTATGCTAAATGGATTTGCGTGTATGCTAAAATGAAACAGAAATCTATATATGTTTTAAGTTAGAGCCTTGGGCTTGTGAAGAAACAAAAAAATAGTTTGTGTGTTTATGATTATTTTACTGCGGCTAGTTTACTGACCTTCAGCTAAGATTTTTTTCAGTATCTGATTTGGTAGTTTAATACAAAAATGCAATGATATTTTTCCTATTTTTAGTGGAATATCAAGCAGCACTGTTGTAAACTGCTAATTTCTTCAGCAGGGGTTAGCAGGACATGTTGATGTGATATAGTAAACAAGCCAAGTTATCTCTAACAATGCTAACAACACATTGGAAATGCGCAACAAATTTCTGCCAACAATAAATGTCAAACCTTAGTTAGAGACTGTTGTATTGAATTTGCTCTCTCAGACTGACTCTGGGTCCAGGCTCCACAGCTGCCTGTACCTGTTGCAGACATCCTAGTATAATGATGCTCCACACTGTATACTGACTGATTTAAAACAGACACTAAGACCCGTTTTGGCCGGTTTTTACAGGTGAGAACTTACCAAAATGCATCAATGCGTTAAGATCGGATCACTCAAACCAAATCGGGAGGTGGTCTCAGACGTATGTGGCTACTTTCGTTTCGCTTTGTGAACTACAAAGTGCCTACTCTGCTGTCGTCCTTTGACCCGAAAACACAGTGACATGGGAAACTTCTACAAACTCAGACTGGGGAAAAACCAAATAATTTGGTCTTTGTAAACAAATGACATTAGTGAGTATTTGCATATAGAGCGGGGAAGTGAGATCAGATCACAAGTGGTAGCAGGCGATTCATTCAGGATGCTTTTTAATGTCAGGTGTGAACCATGCAGTCTATGGTGTGAACAGACCTTCTTAGCGCTGGCCACCTGTGATTGGATTTCTCAGGATGGATGTTAATCCCATTCCTCTGAGGGGTGTCCGACTGAAATTGACTTTCAGGGGGCAGCCCTAATATACAGGTTTAGATCCATGTAGGTACAAAGCATTACACAGGACCGCAAACGACCAGTTCACTCCTATGATGTGAAAGTCGAGCTCCCATTCAATTACAAAAACAGCAATAAAGGCAGTTAACCTCTTTGCCTTACTAATTTACAGTGAAACTGGCAGATCAATGTGCTTCAATACGATATTTCACATCTCGCACTCTCTCTTCTTTCTGTCACTAAGAATCGAGACTTGAAGGTTGGCTCTCTCTCCCTGTGAGAAACAACACCAAGAAGTTTGGATGGGTGAAAAAGGTACGGATGAAGATAAGCAAGCAGCTTGTTGTTGTATAACAGAGCTTGTCCTTGAGACACATGTTTTCTTACAATACCTGTTCTGTCTCTAGTACGTTGTCGTGAGCAGCAAGAAGATTCTCTTCTACAACAGCGAGCAGGACCGAGAGCAGTCCATCCCCTACATGGTGCTGGATATAGAGTGAGTGTGACACCTGACTTATCACCACTTTCCCTTTATGCATTGAAGTGATGTTGAGTGTTGGATTAAGATGCTGCAGTTTGTTGTGTGATGTTTTGATAAGAAGATATAACAAGACTATTTTCCATCACACAGCAAACTCTTCCATGTGAGGCCTGTCACTCAAACCGATGTGTACCGTGCAGACGCCAAAGAGATCCCCAGGATATTCCAGGTCAGTCAAAGCTCTGCTTTAGTAAAGTCACCTTTTAATAAATATTATGTATTATTTACCAAACTTCTGAACATCAATTGACGTTTGATTGATTTTTTAGTGTCAAACCCTTCCATCCTCTTCTACATTCTCCAGATTCTTTACGCCAATGAAGGGGAGTGCAAAAAGGAGCCCGAGTTTCCTGTGGAGCCGCTGCCCATCGGAGAGAAGTCCAGCTACATCTGCCACAAGGGCCACGAGTTCATCCCCACGCTCTACCACTTCCCCACCAACTGCGAGGCGTGCACCAAGCCGCTGTGGAACATGTTCAAGCCGCCTCCTGCTCTGGAGTGCCGGCGCTGCCACATCAAGTGCCACAAAGACCACATGGACAAGAAGGAGGAGATCATTGCTCCCTGCAAAGGTAAGATTTGCACAGATATGCAACCAAAGGAATTGCTTTAAAGTAAAATTGGAGCTGCATTAGTGCAGCTTTAACATTTTATCTCATGTTGCCCCCAAATTTACCTTTGGGGGCAACAATCAAGCAAACAAGTATTTTTGGGGCTTCCTGTGAAGTCATGGGATATCCGGGTCTGTGTAGATTATTTAAGAACACATTTTAAACCTTTCATTACACAAAGACATTTTGTTGCTGGTATAGGTCCAGGCAACATTTAAGATAATCTCTAGTGGCAGAAACTTGGACTATGGGCAGAAAAGGTCTCTGGTTCGTCTCTGGTTCGACTCCACGGATAAACAACAAAAAGACCAACCTGGATTGATCTGTCCAAAAATCCAAGAGGATTCTCCCTACCCTGTCTAGTGCCCCTGAGCAAGGCACCTTACTCACCAAACATCTGCTCCCCGGGCGCTGTACACAGCTGCCCACTGCTCTGTGTGTCCTGCACCAGATGGGTTAAAAGCAGTGGTTAAATTTCCCCTTGCATGAGTGTGCTTGTGCATGTGTGTGGGATAAATAAATGTATCTTAATCTTAATCTTAACAACTATCTTCAAATTAATACAGATGAAATAGAAAGCCGGTAGCCGATGCAGTTTGATCAATGTGTTCGGCCTCTTTTGCTCTCCACACAGATCTTTACTGGTGGGCAACCAAAGCCTACTCAAATGTGATTGGGCAAACTAGAAACACAAACCAGAAGGCTCCCAGCCTTTAAGTCTTTGTGTACACATGCAGAATCTGTTTATAGTGATTAATCTGATACTAAAGGTAACAGAAAATTCCTCTCCTTAGTAAACTACGATGTGTCAACGGCCAAAAACCTGCTGCTGCTCGCCGTGACCCAGGAGGAGCAGCAGAAGTGGGTGAGCCGGCTGGTCAAGAAGATTCCCAAGAAGCCTCCGCCGCCAGAGCAGTTTGCACGCTCCTCGCCACGCGCCTCCATGAAGGTGCAGCCCAGCCAGTCCATGAGGAGGCCCAGTCGACAGCTCCCCACCAGCAAGAGCAGGTAGACGTGCAGAGGGGAGAGTGGGACTGGATGACTGTGACATAAATAAATACAATTTTAAAATAAAAATGTATTCTTAGTGACATTCACCAGATTGATATTGGTCCTTTATGCATTTATGTCAGATTACACATGGGGTCAGTAGTGAGCCAAGAATATGTTTTCTCATCTAATACACACTAATTCGAAAATACTACAAAATGGAATCATCTTTCAGGGTGTAATGGTGCAGGGGTCACGTATTTGCTTCTTAGTTAAAGACATATAAATTATGTCAATGATCAGTGTTACATTTGTTGGCTTTGAGAGACTTGTTGGTGTAATGTGCCATTATCTATTATTGATTTCTCTGGAGTTATATCCTCTGGTCAAGGTAAATTCTACTCTGGCACCTCTGGCTCCAATTGTCCTTTTTTGGCCACTATTAGCCTTCGGCCATTTCAAAAATGCCTCCTGGCCTGATTCGCCGACCCCTAATAACATCCCATCTTCAGTGCATCCACTTACCAGAAAGGTCAAACGTTCCCTAAAGCAGTGTTCGTGTCGCCATAATTTTTCAAGTTATGAATATGATGAGTTGTTTTTTTTCTTTTCTGCGTGTGCATGATGTTTTCTTCACACGTCCACGGGCCAGTGTTGTTGTGTCCCTCAGGAGCATCCTTTACGTGACATTAGAGCGGCTGCCAGTATCTAGTGGGTTTACAGATAATGCAGTGATTGTTACCTGGCCATCAGAACTCATCTCCCCTTTCAGATTGGACGCCTTTGGTCTCCAGGACTGGCACTGGGCACTGGATGATATCGATGATGACTGTTCCTCAATTCATTTCTGATGACCACATGTGGTAACACCGTGTGCAGTGTGGTGCAGTGGTTTCAGTTTCAGTGGAGTTCAGTGTTTAAAGACCCCCTGCTGCTTATGCTACATTCACACTATTACTTTTTCATTCGAAAATGCATCAACTCTGCTACAGATACGCCTGGAGACATTTGGAATTGGTGCTGGTCCCTTTATAGTGTGAAAACTTTGGGGCAGCACTTTTGTCAGCACTGACAGAAACGATGGCATAGACAATTATAACCACTTGCTGATTGGGTCTTTTGAGTCACAACGTAACCTTATGATAACATGACCCTCTTCTAGAAGAAAACAATTGGCATTATCCTTGGCTACAAGTGAAGAACGTAACATGGATAATCAATTACCAGCGTTGCTGACCCTGATGTCTTTGTGAACACTGCTTACACGTGAGGAGATGAGCTACTGGACCAACCTGTTGACACTCGCATGGCAAGTGTTTGTGAGTGGACTGGTGATGAGTTTTCAGGTGTTTTAGTAAGGGATTAAAACTGATACATAGCCCAAAAACTTGCGTTTACAGAGATCGTTTTAGTTTGGAAACGCCATTTTTCAAATGGAAACCTAATATTGATGTAGCCTGGTTTCCTTACATGAGATCCATAAAAGTGATGTGTCTTCGGGGTGATGTCTGTCCACAGCAGCTACAGAAACATACATCTTATATTTTTCTGAAGCTGCTTGGTACCAATTGGCTCTTCCCTGGTCACATTATCCTGTTGACTTGCTTAAAAACGCCTCTCCGATGTGACCTTGCGTTCTCTGACCTCGGCCCTCGCAGGTCAAACGGCTTGAAAACGAGCCGAGGAGAATCCAACACTGGACACTGGTACAAATGACGACTTCCCCTTTCTTTTGCTTCCTTAGCCACACGTTTTCCTGTAAACAACTTGTTTCCTGAGAAAAGGTGTTTTTCTGTGAATGTGGGGACACAGTCCTGGTTGTCTGTCTGTTTGTGGTGGTGGTGTTTTCTCACTTACTGTACGTTTGACCCAGTGCATGTTACTTACATGTGAAGGAAACATTTGGCTGCTCACATGATAACTGGGGTCACTTCACTACTGGTTGTTGAAAGGGAAGCATTTTCCTCTGGGTGAGATTGAATTCACTGTTGCACTGTTTTATAGGTTAATTTATCAATTATTTTTTGTTTTTTTTGCACATGCACTTATGCGACTTATTACATCTTCTCAGAATTTTAAAATGTTGTTACTTAATTATTTACAATAAAATTGATTAAAATAAAATATTCTATAATTTGTCCTATTGCGCCAGAGCCTGATATATCTGTGGTTTTAGATTGTTGCAAATGTGTTTGCTGATATGTTTGTGAAGAGCTGTAGTTTTCAAATTTAACTTGATTAACTGTTCTTTTAGAAAATTTAAAGGATATCTACCAACAAAAATGTTAAAACAGATTTCAGCCAATATATTAAGATTTTGCTCATATGATATTTATATTACAAGTCTCAAATATGATTAATGGCCTATAGAAACCCAGAATTGGTTGGGCTGTACTTGATATCTAAAAAGTGTCAGAAGCGTGGAATTTTATCATGGCCAGAAACAGAATCTCTCACACAATTCACAGTTGTTATTGAGTTGGTATCTATGAAAAAAAGAGGGCTTTGTGGTTTCATATTGACAGGTGTGGATGTGTTAGGTCTGTGAATAAACCAGGGAATCCTGCAACGATTAACTGTAGAAGGTCTGAAGAACGATGAAAGGGAGAACGAGTGATGCAGTATTCTTCAGTTGATGTCATTTAAATCTTCAATCTTCTTGTCTTCTCGTTCAGGATTTGCTCGTACTAACCCTGCATCTGTTTGTCTCTCCTCTTCCAGTTAACCTTGCTTGGGAGTGTGGTGCATCTTCGAGGTGGTGGGATGTGTTTCCTCCTAAATCAAAGACTGTGTATACAAAGCTCTGTTTGCAGATCAGCACACTGAACTCCACATCACTTCTACACAACCCCCACCCCCCTGTCCTGCTTCAGCCTGTGACAGTCACAAAGTCTGTTTTTCCCATTTCGTCGAACTTCAGCCGTTGAATTGGGAGCTGAAGTCTTCTCCCAGGCCTGAGACGAGGAAAAATCGGTGTCTCTAAAGGGAGGAGGCTGGAGGAGCCCACGCAACACGAGAGAGCTCTTATAAACTCGACTAGGGCTGACAAGAAGGGGATATTCTTACCTCAACACTTCTCACCAAGACACGCTGCCTGAGTTAAGGACCCAACAGGAAGACTCTTGATTCCACCTTATGGAAATCTCGTGGCCAAATAAGAAACAAGGACATTTTTGTGTGTTAAATGATAAAGGTTTTAATGGGGGAACACTACACTCAGAAGATAGTAAATTCTGTATTAAGTTGACCCTACAGTTGAACTTGATCCTAGATACAGTATCTGTACTTATTCAAACTCTTTAACATTGATTGTAGCTTCCTGCTTCTCACCATTCTGCTTTCAGGGGCGTGTCCACACTGGGTCGCAGAAACTTGAATGAGGTACTTTAAGCGAACAAGCTGTGACTTCTGGGAAAGTCAGTGAGGCGGGGGAAGGAGTGTGAGATTCCTCGCGGATTCCTCGCAGACAACTCCTGGAGTGCCCCTCATTCAGATTTCTGATTGTGGCGCGCTCTGAATCACTGGATTGCTGTCGTTTGTCGTGACTCCAGTAACGGTTACAAGTGAACACAATCCTGCTCTGAATGGCATTAGATGGAGATCCTCACAATCCCATAATCAAACCTGCACTGTGGGTTTTGAGGGTTGTTGTTTACTGAATTCTGGGGGGGGGGGTGCACCGTTCATGCTTCTCTGATCCGAGCTCGGCGCCGTTGTTTTTTTGAATGTACATCTGGGCTTTTACCAGAGATGACACACAGGCATTGTATTACTTCCAAATATACTTGACTGAAGCCTCCTTTCATCACCAACTGCTCTGAGTGAACCTGCATGTGTTTTGCCTTTTCAGGCCTCACACTTGAGAGCTGTCACCCACAGGCCTCCACCTGTTACACCTTGTTTTTAAGTCATTCCTCACAGTGAGAAACAAGGGGCATTTATCAATGAGAAGCAGAAACATTGAAGGTATGCAAACATGTCCCATCAGTCCAAATACTGAGCAGCACTATTCCATTGAAAGTTTTTTTTTAAGTGTTTGTCCTGATATTTTTGTATTAAAAATAACCAAACTCTGAGTTTGGGCACATTGTTGTGTGTATGTGGGTTATATAGCAGCTGGAGAGTAACCTGAGTTTGTGTGTGTGTGTGTGAGAGTATGTCTGTGTGTTTGTGTGCGGAGTGCTCTCCTTTAACCAAGAAGCATGTTTTATACCTATAAATATACACAGTATATATTTTACATGCCATACAGTGCACATGATATTATTTATACAGCCTTGTCCACTTTGTATTTAAGGGCTCTACATCCAGATTGCATGTTTGCTACCAAACAGCTCTTTAATAATAACCACTTCAACAATAAAGACATGGATGTGCTTTTTGGTTTCAGATTATTTCTCCCGGATTTTCAAGTATGACCAGTGTAAGACGTTGAAATGTTGGATTTATTAAAAATAGTTCAGAAATGAACTTCACATTTGTAAAAACTATTTAAAATACAGTATTTCTTGTCCCGAGAAGGAAGATCTCAGATATTCTTTGCTCTTGCTGATCTAGTAATTAACACTTGCAGTAAGAATCATTGGTCTCTGCTCCCAAAGATAACTAGTCACTGGAATGTTAAGAAAGACATGTGCAGGCTCAACACTGGGATAAAAAGTTAAAAAAGTTTAAAAAGCACATGTATGGGAAAGAATTCCAAAACAATGCTACACGACTGATGTGACCCGTCCGTGTCATGTCTGTCGATGCAGGCCTCATTCCAAAGTCACCCTGAATAAACTCTGGATCCAGCTCAGTCGTCTTTCTTGGCGCTGCGGCTGTGCCTCTGGTAGTAGAGCACGGTGAGCAGCACCCACAGGTTCAGCAGCGTCATGACGATGAACCGCACCAGAACTGTGACAAAGGCAGAGAGTAAATCAGAAATAAGAAGATGAGAACTGTTCACTGTGAAACATCCATGTGGAGTATCTAAACTGTACTGATCAATGAAGGATCTGTGAGTTAAGAGCTGCTGACGTGACTGTTCCTGCCTCTGGTAAAAGCTTAACATGGTCCCTGGGTTTCAGTTAAAGAATGTTGTGCAGAGGTTTTTATAAACAATCGTTGGTTCAGAGTGAAGTTGGAAAACTTTGTGTTCATCCTACCTGGTTTATCTGCAGTGAAGATTTTATAGTCAAAGCTTTTCATACAATGAAACTGAATTTGCGTCACTACTGTTCACATGAGGGGTTTGTGTACAAGTTTGAGTTATTGTTCTTAAATGCTGTTATTTTGTATCATAGTGAATCAACAAGATTCAGACCCGAGTTCACAACTTTTCAAAATAAAAGCTTGATATGAAGCATTGCAGCAACAAAACATATTGCTAAAGAGGAATGTTGCTGCCATTAAAGAGATGTCTGAGTCAAATTGTCTGACCCAGTTGCTGACTGCTGCTGTAGTTTACATAAAACCTGTTCAACTCGTTCCGCAGTGTGAAGCTACACTGCCCCGCCCTCACTGACCGATACAGATCACCTGTGTATTCTGTCTGTATTAATATCCAAAGGATCGCATTGGCTAATCATACCAAACTTGCACCTCCATTTCTTGGGCCCTTAACAATACACATGGCAGGTTTGAAGCTGATAAGATGAAGGGTTTGCGATATATTCTCACGTACAGACAGGTTTGTGGAACTAGTAGGTAGATATTAATGCTTTCAGTCGCTCCATTAAATCATGAGATTGTCCTCTGCAGCAAGTACAGGCTCCACAAATTGAAGAAGCCAAAGTTTTTACATCTCGTACTGTTTTGAGAAGTGGCCGTTAGAACCTCTGCTCACATTCTTGACCTAGTTGTCCATCTTTTACTCTTCTTCCTGTGTATTCCCACAGGAAGTACTGCACTGCACTGGGCATGCAAAGAATTCCTTTGGCCTTAATCAATATCAAGGTTTCAATTCAGCAGCACTTTTTTCACGTTGTACAAAAATGCCTTTTATGAAAATCTAAGCTTTCCACCTGAACACAGAAACACCTATCTTGAATAAAATCCTACTTCTTATTTGACACTGCAGATTACTGCATTTCCCCCCCTGAAAATATGTAGAAGCTACAAACTTTTTTGTAAAAAAAATCATTCAAATCTAAAATTTACCTCAGGCAAAGGCATGAATTCTGACTGAACGTGGTCGATAGTACAGACCGAGCGCTCAGAAGCTGCTGCCTTCTTATAAAACTTCACTCCTGCTCTTTTTCTTCAGAAGCAAAACACCAGAACCACGTGATATGAAAAAAAACCTTTACCTCCTGTAAAATGATGTTCATAAATATTTAGAGAACTAATCTTTTTCAAGAGACTATTTAGGATCCTTATGTGGGATGCGTCCGATCCCACAGTCGTTTGTAATTCAGTCTCTTACCCTGCATGTCTCCAGTTGTCACCATGGTGGTGTAGATCCGTGCTGTAACAAAGAGGCAGCCGAGTTAATGACTTCCTAATTATCCAAGAGAGCGTCTGATATTTTATTAATGAAGTGTTGAATTGCTAATTTATTAAATTAGAAGCTGAGTAAATAGTTTAATACATATTCATGAACTTAAACATCACAGCAACAGAACTCGAGGGAGAAGGAGGCAAACGTCTCATAAATTGATAAAGCGCCTGTGTAAAGCATCCCATGACTTTTATTATCTTCACAGGTTTCAGTAATTAACTTTCCAGACTTGCCAAATAATTAAGTTCCATGACATTAAATCAGAAAATCTAAAGCTGCTGTAAGAATATTTCTGCAGCCTTTCTCTGCCTGGCCTACCAGCAGTGGTGGTTGGTTAATACTGGGCGCTGGGGCGCTACGGCTCCTCCAACATCCTGAGAAAAGCCTGTATAATAATTGCTCAACAAATTATATAATAATATTTTCCTCCTTAAATGCTCCTGGTAGACTGTAAGCACTTTAAATACATAATACTTCCTGGTGTGGGGCACCAGCCAAGTGGATGTGCTGCTCTTCAATTGGTTGTTGCAGATTTTCCACAGGATGCAGCTGTCTGCGCCCAGCAGTTCCACTTTTATTTACTTATAAGCTTTAGAAAAATCATGTATGCCACCTGTCTGTCAGCAGCCAACATCTACAACTAGCTGCTGATTATAGTGGAGCATCTAGCAGCTAATGAGATGCTTCCTTCAGGAGCTGTGAACCAAAGCGAATGAAAACATCTTAATTGATAACATAATGTTGGATATTACACATTCAGATATCTGCACAGCTCATTTCTGTTTCCATCTAGTGTCCAACAATATGTTCATGCAGGTTAAAAGAGTGTCCATAGATAAATGTTTCTGAGATTCCACAGGAATAAGGTATAGGGCAAGGTCAACACCCCCACAGGATAAAAAATGTTACAGCAGCATTAACTTGAGAAATGCTTCTTTGAAAACAGCTTCATCATGATGATAGAAGGGCTACAGTCCAGAGTCTGGACAGGGAAGGAATGTGCAGCAAAAGATAAACTCACTGGGGACTAGTGGGTTTTTTTTTCACTCACCCATGCACGTGTAGGTGGCCATACTCCAGGAGAGGGCGCTAACCTGCCCCGCGTCCTTGGATTTCCACAGACACTGCAGTTGTGCAAATTTACTGGCTCCACTGATGAATGTGCACAGGCTCTGAGGGAGGGGGGGAGAGAGAGAGAGAGGGAGAGGGTCAATGTGAAAAATTTAAGAGGCTGCAAACAACTGTATTTAAAAACTGGATGGCATTACAGCTCCCCAAAAGTGAAGCCAAAGTGTCTCAATCGCCACCTGGTGGTTTGGCTGCATTATAGGTCATTTATCCTGCTTCCTCCATTTTACTTCATGGGGCTTGGGTCAAACTAAAAAGTCAAATGAATTTAGTTTCTGTCATTTTAGGTAGTTCTTATGACTGAAACAAAAAAATCAAGTTCAAGGAATTTGACGTGACAAGCAATTTGTTTGAATAAGTTTGTTGTTGCGCTTGTCGGTAGATCCTCCTCCACTGCCTCTTTTGTATGGAAAGCCAACAGGTGAGCCCACAGAGTGCATGGTTCAAAGTGGACAAACAGCCTCTGGGGTGAAACGCCATGATTGACTCGATTTGAATGAATGCATACATCAGTGGGACCTCAATACTGAGGCTCCATTCCCTGATCGACTCTGGCTCCAGAATTAATCATTTGCACCGTTTGTAGGATATTTCGGCTTCACTTTTGGATGGTGGGAGAAAGTGGAGACATGTCGTCCATCTTTATATACAGTCTTGAGAAAAGAGTCTCAGGGGCCTTCAGGTAACAAAACTGTGAAAAGACCTCGTCGAAGCCACTGTTCGGTGTGTCTGTAACCTCATTCTAATGTAAGGATTCATAGTTTCATGTGATTATACACTAATGAAAACATAATGTATATCATATTCCATTCCTGCTCATAGATCCTCCAGAATCCTTCACACTAGACCGTTAACTGATGTCTCAGTAAAATGCGACCCGCAGGCCTTTAGTTGAGCCTGATCTCTAAAACTTTCTGGAGCTTCTACAAACTTGGAGGAGAATTAAGTGTTGTGGGATCACTGCTCTCACTGACATGTAGAAAGGCCTCCAGACTTCCTGTCACCGAGCAACAGGACTACTTGGCATTTCTACGGTCTGGGCGTCTCCCTGGGACACAGCAGGTGCAATGATGTCTGGGTAACTTTTTGCTCAAGCCTCGACCTCCTTCCTCCCTCTGCTCACTCTCTGACATGCTGACTTATGACTGATGTTGCACAGATTTATTACCATAGCCAGGTCAATGATCCACTTCTCCACGGTGAGGAGCCTCCAGCCTCCGACAAACCTGCACACATTACGTTAAGGCAATAACACGTGGCGTAGCAAAATCAGCACAGGCCGAGGGTTCATCGATTTTCTTCAATGATCACTTATTAGGGAAGTGCAACAGTGCGGTGGAAGGATACACCAGAGTGTAGAGGAGGCTCTGCTGCAGACTGCCGCTGTAGTGAAGAATAAGGAGCAGGAGGATGGCGTCTGAGGACACAGGACAGGTTAGAACACGGCCTGAGCTCTTCAGGGCTAATGACGACGGACTGCATGCTTCACAGGGCTGGCTTTGATTTTCTCGTTCACGGATCACTGATAAACTGTTATATGATTTCACTGCCTCATTAAACAAATCCAGAGTTGAGATGTCAGAGATGTGGGGTTGATATAAACTGAGCTCTGGAAGATTTTCTCTTACTGTGGTTCTCCTTGTTACTTCATTACCTCCTTCTACGCATAGTTTCTATACATATGACTATGGCGTTCTCACATCATATCAGTTATTGATCATATCAGCCATGCACATTATCTACTGATTTATTGTCACCTGTATACTAAAATTAACAATTGGCATAGAACTGGCACTTTTTCTAAATAAAGTCTTTCTAAATGTTTAAATTTGTGTCTGGTTGTTCTTTATTATAAATAACAAAAACTTGTACCTAGGAATAACACAAATCTATTAAAAACAGTTCAAATCATTCCAATTTAAGATCAATCTTTCATCAATAGTAGATCAATAGTAATCTATCGTAACACAACAGGTGTTCTGGATGTATAAGGGGGTAGGCGGAGGCTTTTGTTTTACTTAAAGAGCTATTTAAGTAACTTGGTTAACAATTTTCTTTGCTGGCCAAAGGATAAACAATGTTAGTAAATTTGAAAACAGGAGGGTTAACGAAATACATTCCATGTTTGGGGGTATGTGTCATCAGGCAGTGGGTGTTTGTCGTGCATGTGGATGTCGCACAATACTGTGAAAAACTATATGATGTGTGTGTTTAATATTTAAACACTAAACAAAGGTTGGAATACTCCACATGTCTTAATTTGATTATTTCTTATTCTGACTTTTACCTTATTCAGGTGAAGATAATCAGAAAAGGCTGTTTACATGATAAAGTCTCAGACTATTGACTTAATCGGGTTGATATCAGAATACTGGTGTTCATGTAAACGTGTCTAATAGACAAGTGCTGTAGAGAGAAGTTTATGACATTCAACACAATCAAGGAGAAAAGACGATCTGCAGAGATTGATATTTTGCATGTATGTAAGTTGCCTGTATTTCATAAAAGTGACAATAAATCTGATTCTGAAAAGTTGCCGTAAAATCTAAAACCTATTTTCCAGCCGAACCCTTTTGAAGGACATCCCATAACGTCGGAGGACTCACCCTGAGAGATGAGGATGGGATACTCCAGGTATGTTGGAGGAGGGTAGTCATAGTACATCTGGTACGTTACAAATACAATGTACCTGTGAAGAACAGAACATGCTGTCAGGTTATTGTTCAGCACTGATTGAAATTAAACACAGGAGCCACGTTCAAAAGCAAACACATACACAATGAGTAATGTAGTGGAGAGGATTTTCACTGCTGAAGCTCAGGTGTCATCTAACTGATAGACTGCTTGGTAACCAAACACATTAAACAAACTGGGGAAGGAGCTTTCTTCAGCCAGGTCTTTTATCGTCCTTGAGCGAAACAACTTCAGAGACTCCCAGTAGAAGATCCTGTTTACCAAGCTAACGTACAGCTGGATGCATGTGCTTACAGGCTGTGTGTGTAGGTTTCTATGAGCAGGCATGGTGAAAGGCTCTGAAACAGATGCAAGGTGAAGCTGCCATGATGCTCAACAATCAAACGTGTCATTTGAGAGGAAAGCTGAACATGTTAGAAGTAGAAGTGGCTTTTACACAATTCCCCTAACATCCTGGAAAAAAGTTTAAAAAAAATAAGTTCTCTCTCACCGACTGCAGCTCAGGAGACAGATTTGAGTTTTACACCGACATGGATCATTAAGTCAGCTATGAATTTTATCAGGGGTTTTATCCGAACAAAGACTCGTAACATTACCAGAAGCACAGTCGATGGTGGCACTTTGCCATCATTTAGATTCAGCTTTTTTGCTCTCAGACAGGCTGGATAATGAAGAGGTCTGAATGCGAAAGCTGCAAATCTCAAGCAGCCAGTGGAATAATTTCACAGTCAGACGTGTTGATCGATAAAAGTAGACTGCCCGCTGATTTAATCTGGGCTTTTATTTTGTTCGGAGCAAGAACACATGATTTACTGCAGCTTCACTATGTGGTCATAGACTGTAAATCCAGATTCGTCCCACAATGTGACGATGCCTAATACCAGAGATCCATTAGAGATGACAAGGGTGAATATATGTTTAGCCAGGAATTTTTTTTTCCCTCTGGACTACAGACTTGCTTTGTAATTTATATCAAGAAAATAAAAGCACTGCTGCATAAACGTCTCTCCCAGTGCAGCTTTGATAAGGCTTGGCTCTTTCCCTGTAGCATGCACGATGACGGCAGCCTATCGCTCACCAACATAGTGGAGACGCTGAGTTCGGAGCAGCTGCTGCCAGGCACAGAGGAGAGAGAGGACACTGAGACATTACACAGGCGGGAGACACAAATATGCTTAGTCCTAAACTACAAATAATCCTGGTGACAAGTGGACGCATATGCTTTGGAGAAAAACACTGATTTAACATCACGCTACACAGTGGGCTCATCCAGATGTTGGGACCAACATGGAGACAGTTTCTTTCTCCTCATGAAGTCTTCAGATCATAAAAACAACAGTTATTTAATGGCCTTCACAGTGATTTGTATTGTGGATTTGTATTATTGTGGATTTGTATTCTTTATTAAAGGGGCAGCTTTTGAGTTGTGTGCCTTAAATGTCAGTGAGTGAGCAAACAGGAGACAATCTGCTCGTGTCCTATTTAGAACTTAATCTACCCAAAAAAATGAATGAGCTGAAGGGATTTGCATGACGCAAGCAGAGGGGCGGGGAGGATGGTGGGGCTTAAATATAGTTCTAACGTTTTATTAGAATGTTAAAAAACTGGTGGTGGATCAGATCTATGCCGATATCCCCTCCATGTACTAGGGTTCAGTGTTTGGTTACAAATCACAGTTAGGAGGATGTACACCCTAACAAAAACAAAAAGGAAACGATAAATTGGACAGATTTTAAAAGGAGTCTGGCTGTGTGGTTTTCTGCACATGGGATACACACTCTGGTGAACAGGAAGACAACGTAATAACATTATTTAATCATCTGCACAGGGATCCCACTGAACCCAGGGTTGTGATGACCAACCCTAACACGCACACACACACGCACGCGCACACACACACACACAAACACACACACACACACACACACATTGTCCTACCCGGTGAGCTCCAGCAGCAGGCTGGGGAGACTCACTCCGCTGGAGGACTTGTTCCTGATCAGCACGAAGATCTGCGGGAACTTCAGCACCATGCACACGAACAACGTGCTGACGTTAGCAACATGCAACAGCGCGTCCGGCTGCATCTTCCGCTCCGTTCACACCTTCTGCTTCCAGGCGGATCTCTGAGGACTTTCCCTCCACCTACAGCCAGATGTGCTGCTACTATCACTGCTACTAGTGCCGCTGCTGATGGTGATGCACTGTCAGCAGTGATTAATAACATCATTCACAAACAACTTTCCTTTTAAACTTTCAAAATAAAAGCAGGTAACCCTGAAATGGGATATCGTGACTCAGTTGCGATAAATGTGTACGGTTAAAAGTGCAAAGGTTGAAAAAAGTGAAATAACAAATCAAAATGGGGTTGGAGACAATTGCGGATAATCACGGGAAATCACGAATGAGATAGAAGAAAAGTATTTTATTTTGAAGGCAGTCTTCTTTGCTTCCCTTTGTTCTATTTCCTGCCAGCTGGTATCCTCTCTCACTTCCGCATACATCCGCTGAAAGCTGATTCATGCATGTGATTGGCTCTTTGTGCACAGTTTGAAACCGTGGGGTGTGCTGTTCCTCTCTTCCTGTCCTTTAATGTTGAAACCATCGTTGAAACGTTGCAACTACACCATGAGAACAAAGTGACACATAATCTGTCACATTATCAACTCTCAACATAGAATCATTCTACATTCTGCCTTTAGATTGAAGTTTAAATAAACTATGACAAATGGGGGCAGGAATCAATAAGTATTAACTTAATTTTGGTCATTATTTATTTTTGTGTTGTCAAAGTTCACTTGTTTGTATACCTTTTTTCTTATTTGCTTGTACATTTTTTTATTTTAAACATAAAAAGCAAACTAAGCCTAATTAGCATATTGCATCATATTGTATTATCTAACCCTTTCTCTCCTCAGGGGTTGTGTTGTGTCTTCAGCAAACAGTCTTGAGGTAGGATGCTCTTATTAGTTAGTTAATGTGATTAAAGTAATATTCTTTATCTATTAACAAGTTATAAATGAAATATACTTTTGGTTGTTTCTCCATTTTTGGCAAAATGATCAGGATAGCCTTTATATTTCCTCTCTTTGTCCACTGCATGGCTCAGCCTTGCTTGCTTTCCAGCAGGTGCTACAGGCAGAACAGAAGGTGAACTGTCACACTCTGTTCATCTGTTGTTCACACCGGCAGCGTGGCTCACAGAGCTCTGCGTGTTTTTCAGCCTCCACAATAAGTTTTGTGTCATCAATCGTTCATCCAGCAGCACCCCTGCTCTCGGGTCTGATCACCCTTCGGTGGGTCGGCCTCAGGAGAAGGTGTTTTGTGAGTAAAAGGCCGAAACACCCAGAGACACTGAGGAACACAACACAATGGAAGATGTGTCCCATGCAGCCTGACATCATCTGGGGGCCAACCTGTTGCCCTTTATCAGGATGTGGGAGCTGTAACACACAGTCCTATACTAACCAATCTGCTGCACTCATTAAACCTGTTTTATTTTTTATAGCTTTTATCCACTATTACCATGAATAAAATCCATCCAGTACAACCAGTTTCCTTAACAGAGCAAAATCTTTATTCCAATGAGATGTTGACTTTGATCATCTGAAGATCATAGCAGACAACAACATTTTCATTAAAATTTAGACAAAGGAGCAATGATTAACAACAACATTACATCAGCATGGTGGTTTTTCAGGCAACAGTGCAAACACAAGAGGTAAGCTGCCTGTCCTGTAAAGTACAGTTGGATGCACTACATTCTTTGAAAATCGACAAAATAAAATCATTGAAGTTCCATGGCTTAGGTCCTGAAGTTCAATGGCTTAGGTCCTGAAAAACACATAACTGCTGTTTGTATTACCAAAATAAAATATATTCCAACAGCATCAGTAAACATATGATTCAAATGTTAATTTGATTGATGGCGCTGTTGTTAAACTATATGCTATGTTCTACAGCTCTACATCCACTTGCACACTTTTCGTTCTCTATTGTGTTCTTTGTTTTGTTTTGCTCATCCAAGTTTCATCAGGTCTCATGTTGAATTATCAAGTATCTGGTTAAATAGTTGATGGAGCTCAGATGACACGAATCTGATCTGCCGACCTCTTGGCTTCTCATCTGTCTTTATCTGGTGAGTGAAAATCTTTAACACAATACTTTACATAAACACAACATGCATTAACTCAAATATGATCAATGTATGATTGACTTATCTGGAAAATTAGCTGATGTAGGACAGCAAATATGGCTTCTAACAACATGTCTATACTTGACTTTAACTTGGTGAGTGTCACATATTTGTGAAGTTTGCAGAGTCCTGGCTAAGATAAAACCTGATGTTCAGAGATCCTGATGTAAAGTGAACTGACTCGTCTGCAGAGCGGTCTAGCTGGGCAGCATCTCTGGATCCCGCTTGCTCTTGTGAGAGCTCCCAGACCAGAGCAGCAGCCGGTCCAGTCTGACCAGTTCTCTTCCCAGTGGAGTGGACAGATTGCTGCTGAACATCTGGGTGGTGGTGTTGGGGACGCGATCAGAGAAGAGCGACACGTAGCTGGGTAACGGCTCCTCTGACTTCAGCTGTCCCTGCAGAGACACAGGGGTCCGAGCTTAAGAAAGAATTCACCGGGCAAATTAATCTTATTTAGACGTGTTTACTGCAGGTTTCTGAGAGTATTGTTTAAGATTCAGGCTGCAGCATTAACCCATCTGTAGATATTAAATCATTTTGCTTCTCTAAAGACAAGACAACACAGCATGGTTGTTGCAAAAAGGATGTTCCTCTGTCAATACCTGGTTAGAAGCCATCTCTAATTTCTTTCATATGGAGAGGGTCAGTTTCTCTCAGCTCTACAACCTTTCACATAAAGTGGCAAACTTTTTGGTCTTATCTGTCGAGAACTAAAATGTGAAACAGTTGATACTTCAAATACCATCACGTAGATATGTGGATAATAGATATATTGATTTTTATTGTACATGTTTCTGTTGGTTACTGTGACATATTGCAAATATTTAATCAGTTTGGTGCTGATTGCTGTACAGATTAAAACCCAATATGAGTACAGCTTTGCTTGTTGATGCTTCTTTTTTGTCTCTGTTCTTTTTGTAGTGGTTGTTTATTTCCTGTGTAGCACGAATGAATCAGAGACAAGAATAACAACATGAATTGTCAGATATATTTTCTGTTTTCAGTCCATTTTTGTTGTTAATTTCAGCTTGAAATATCTCAACAACATTTGAGCAACACATGTAGTTTACATTTGTCTTACCAGCTGATCATAGTTCCTGAGAAAGCTCCAGTTCTTCTCCCTGTGGACCACAATTTATTTGTTAGGATGAGTCCTGTAATCTTTTGGCTGGTCATCAAGACGAAAATATTCACATCAGTTGATGTTGACAGTTATTGGATAAATGTGATATTATTATTGTTTATCAAGTTTAAAGACTGAAATCAAACAGTTGATAAACAGCAAATCCTTTTACACAACCAAGGTAGATCATTAAAACAGTATATACCTCTTCTCTGTGCTGCACAAAGCAAAGCCATGCAGTTTATCAATATATAGTGAACATTTGAGATCTGCTTAAAATAAACTTGACTTTAGATTCTTAGCAACAACACGTGTTAAAAACAAGTCTGCACCTACCATTCCCTCAGGCCTCTCCTCTCACTCCACACCAGCTCCCTCCACAGCTGGTCCCGGGTCGCAGGATCTCTTCTGTCCGGACTCTGCTCCACACACACCGGGTCTCCTCCTCTGGCGCGCCGCGTCCTGTCCGCTGGAGGCTGCGTTGTTGTCGGCCTGTCTCCGGTGGATCTCTCCGGTAAGCGGTATCCTGCAGAGGAGGCACGTCTCACGTTGTTCAGGTCCATGGTCGCTAAGTAGATACGTCTGATCGATAAGTCAGATATATACTTAGAGTTGGTTATTGCGCATAAAGGAGTTCAAGTCAACCGGGGGTTTCATGCGTCAGTGATCAGAGACACAATCACTGCAGGAGTTGTGTTGCACGTTTCCATGGAGACGGTGTTCGAACCACAGACATCACACTGTGTTCTTCATCAGCTGATTGACACTTTCACAATAAAGCAGACCACACAGGTTACATTTGAAACCTGCATTATCCATACATCCATTTAGTTATTTATTTATACGAAAGTTTATACAATAATTTCTGTATTCATTTATTTATACATGCCAACAATTATTTATAATGGATGTATTTATAAATGTATTCATTAGTGTTAACATACATTTCTATAATTTTTTATTTATCTCTACATTTATGTATAAAATCAGTAGGGCAATAATCAGCAGCGATTATCAGCTGTAGGAACTCACAAGATATAACTCATAAATGCACAGTGCATCCGAATAAGTAGCTTCTCTTCAGGAATTTGTTTATTGTTCTTGTTCTCTTCCTTCTTTTCATGATTGGTAATGAAAAAAGGCAGGGAGGTATTTTGTAGTCTGGCCTTACAGGTTTATAATGGTGGCTGAACACACACAGTTATTTTTGATGCAGCATGCACTACCTTTTTTCAGTTGCCATATTTCCAAACCAGACAGTTATTGCAAAGGTAAGGATGCTCTCCACTGCTGCAGGGGAAAATGCATCAAGCCTTTGCTGAAAACACCCCATTTTTCAACTGTCTCAAAATGAAAAGTCTGTGGTGTGCTTTCTTTCAGAACAGTGGTGTTGTTGTAGCAACTGTTTTAAAAAAAATATTAAGCCCAGGTAAAGGCATCATTGAATTGCTGGTTACATATTGTGTTTATTTTTGGTCTCATGTCCAGAGTTCTCAGTCATCTTTGCATAATTTGAGGAGACCTTTCATCAGCATCATCATATCCATTGCTCTGTTGATTGTTGACATAAAGGCACTTCTGCCCTGGATAGCCAGAAAAGCAGACAGGTGCTGAAGGAAAGAATGAATATGCTCTGACTGCTTGCACCAGTGAGATTAATGTCAACCAGAGGACGAGACAGAGGCCGCCACATGTGCTGCAGGCTCTTCAGGTTGAATGAACACCGGTATCTATCAGTGGTGCTGCTCTCCCTGAATGTGGCCTCTCAGAATGGTCATCCATGGGAAGTGGATCCCATATGTTCCCACTCGCCCCTGGGATATTACCATCTGCTGGATGGAGAGACTAAGGCAGGAGTTGGGCTTAAATATATCTGCATCCACAGTCCAGCTCAGTTAATTCCAAGAATAATAAAACTAAATGTACCCATAAAAACATATATAGTTTAATACCAATGATGTGCTTATATATTACATGTAAAAAAATGCTTAAAGGTACGGTGTGTAGAATTTAATGGTGAAGTTTTATGTTGCAACTGGATACATCACCTCATCCTCCCCTTCCAAACATAAAAGAAAACATGTGGTAGCCTTCAGTCGTCATACAAGCTCTGAGGGCTACCACACACTTGTGAAAACCTCAATAGGATTAATTTCTGCCAATACATCCCTTTTACCTACATCTTACACTCTGAGCCTTTAACATTATTTAAAATAACATCTAATCTGGAAATGCTATTTCACATCGGATAGACATTATTAAAGCTGAAGGAAATTCTTGTGCCAGCCTGATTCAAGATTACAGAAACACAATATACAAAGTACAGAGAATAACACAATAGATTTGTAGGTGTTAAAAAATATATAAGTGAAAATAAAAATATAAAGTGTGTATGGAGTAAATGAGGTGCCTAATAAATAACAATAGAAAATGAAATAAAATAGGTTACATGAGACAATCAGCGGCAATAAAGTATTTCCCTAAGTACTCTTTGCTTTTGTCTGTATTTTATCCATAGACTCTATTTGATCTGACAGACAGATTTCACCACACTTATTGCGAAGACAGGAAGTGCGCAGCGACCGCCTTTATTCTGAAGCCTGAATGCCGAAACCGGATCTAGAATTACCACACAATTTAAACACAGATGACGGAAATTAATTCCTGTGGATCCCCGGGCATTTTCCTGATGAGAGAACTGAGACCAGCAGCAAGGTCAAGGTAACATGAATGGTTTCTGCATCACTGCGCTAAAGACGGAGCGTCACACTATGTGTTTCCTCCCTCTCTCCTGTCGCTGCGTGTGATCTGAAGCAGTTTGGGGGTTCGTGCTAATATCTCTGCTGGATATCTGTCACATCGCAGCTAATGTGAGGAGGAGCTTCAGCATCGCTCCGGAGAAGTTTATCCACAATGTACGAGCATCAAACCCCAGGGTGCTAACTCATTAACAGCAGGCGTCAATAGAAACACACGTGTGATCAGTGTGTGTGTTGGTCTGTGTGTGTGTGTGGGTGTGTGCCAGAGGCTTTTAAACATGCTAACAGTTCCCTATCAGCTCCCTGGGCTGAGTTGTGTTCCCAGAAGAAGTTAACCAGGAACCATTGGAATCCGGGATGAGACCATAGGTGAGACCCGTGGTGAGAGAGCATCACAGAGGTCCAGACGTGTGAGATGAGGGAGTGGTCTCCCCCCCCCTCAGCTGCACCGCTAGCTCAATGCTACAGCAGACGTCCAGGCTAAACCTTCAGAAAGTGAGCATCAGTCAGCCCAGGGTGATGGTATATATCCATCCACGCTGTGTCTGCTGCTGCACTGTGTACAGACATGTTTGTATTTATGAGGCTATTTGTGAAAAACTAGTGTTGAGTGGATGCCTGTGAATGAGTGGGATGCATACAGGTGTTCTCAGTTATTCAGACCAAGGGAGGAGACCTGTGTTGACAGTGCCATGACATGTTGACATGTACAAATGATCCTCTACTGAGGCTAATACACCCTTTTCGCAGCAGACATTTTGGCATGCAATATAAGGTTACCATAGGTGTCATCCATAAAGGGATAGTTCACCTAAATATGCAAATTCTGTCATTATCCACTCACCACTATGATGATGGAGGTGTGGGTGAAGTGTCTGACCCACAAAACCCTTCAGGAGTTTCAGGGTTAAACAGCGTTGTAGCCAAATCCAACACAATTGAAGTAGATGTCGACGGATTCGGGATTGTGAACCTGAACCAACAAACCCAGAACGCTACATAAACGTTGCAGTCAGCTAAGATTAGGATTAGAAGATTATTTTCCACTCTGTATCTATTGTTCACACAATGAATGAATGAATGAATGAGCGGTTGTATGCACTGCCACACTCCTACAGCCAGGGATAATGCAACAGGCAAGGCAAAGGAGGAAGTAGGCTGTGGCCCCTAAACTGAGAGGGGGCCCCTGAAAATGGCTGATTTTTTGAGAACCCCCTTAAATAATATGATCGGCTATGTACTGGACACTCCGACTGGCTGCTTTGCTCCAAGCAGTGGGTCCCAAAAGGTTCCAGGAGGTCAGTTTGTTGTGGTATTGTCTCTTCATTAGCGGTGAGGATGGGAGCAGGATGATGTCATCGGTCAGACAAACAAGAGGCTTATTGCTAAACTAGGACATTGTCCCATGTCACACTGCAAAGGCCTAATCTCTGGATAGCCAGTCTTTGACCTCAGAGAAGCATAGGGAGATTATCATAACACTTTTCTCAGCAGGGTAGTACATAGATGCTGCTGCTGCAATGATAAATTAGTCTCTGTTTAGGTATTTCAGGTGTTAGATTTAACGTAGATTATCTAGTCAGTGCTTTTTTTTTGTCTGATATCCTGCAGCTGTCTTCCGTTCAGTAACGGTGTTGATGAATGTTTTTCCATGTGAGACTCATTTTACACCTCGTTTATGACATCTGCTTTTAGTGCTTGTTTAGCCTAGCAGACATTTTGAATTAATGTGTAGAACCTGAATTGTGGGAGAAATTTGTCTATGCATAGTCTGTATTGGCTTATTTGGAATTGATGAGAAGGTCTACTGTTATTATGTAAAACTCAGGTTCAACATTACACTTCTACTTAGAAAAAGATAATAAAGTCTCACTTTTGTCCCAAAGCTCATCAAACTGAGCTTGGACCCCAACAATAACAGCATAAGATTACTTGTTTGTTTGAACTTAAAAAAAGCATACCGCCAGATAATCAGATATGGAGTTAGAATTACAACAAGACCTTTTTCTCTGGAGACATTTGATCATGTCCCAGCAGTAAAAAGCAGAGGCATGATGCTGGCTCACTGTTGCACTGTCATGGTTTACCGGGACAATTACAGTATAGAGCCTCTCATGCTGCAGCTAGCAGGGAATTGCTGACTTCAGGCAAAATCGGACAAAAACAACAAACCTCTTTTCTGTGACCTCAATGAAAAATGCAGTTAGCGAAAGATGTGAAGGAGAATTCATGGGGGCTTAGGACAACTAGATAATTTGAGTATGCTTTTTCTAACCATCTTTATTTAGAACAAATGGAAGAGAAGTACAGGGCTGCACAGTGGGATGGTGGTTTGCAATGAAACCCCACAGCAAAAAATTCAACCGGGGTCTTTCTGTGTGGAGTTGAATGTTCTTCCCGTGTGTGGGTTTTGTGAAATTGAATGATTTCACTTTCACTTTGTATGTTGGCTCTGGTACCAAGCCTCTTGCCCAATGTCAGCTGGGATTGGCTCTACTCTCTGCCCGCGACCATCAAGATGGATGGATGGATGAATGGAAGTTAATTACTCATAGGAATTGATGACGATATAGATAATGTTGTGCTGAAACTACGAAGGTACGTCACCTTTTTGTGGCGGCTTAAACTTCTTTCTTATCGTGGAACGATAAATTACCCCCTGTATACTATGTAAAGTAATATAAGAAAGGAAGCACCTTTCCTTAGCATTTAGAGAATTCTATCAGCTTTTACGATTGCTGCCACTAAAATACCTCCTGGTCTTCTTACTTAGTTAGAAACTTTCTGAGTTGAAAAGAGAAGGCCACCACAGCCAGCTCTCTTATTGGTGCTTCAGCAGGTTGAATGCCAAACGGACAATGGCCTTTAAAGTGAAGCACACTTGTCAAAGTCACAACCACCACGTTGACGCACTTTAATGCTGTGTGTGTGTTTGCACTGTCACCTCACAGCCACATTCTCTGCACTGTGGGTCTTAATGGTCAGAAGAGGTGGTGGGGGTGGGGTCAGCAGTGCACCTGGCAGGGAGGTGAGAGTGACATTTCAGCTGGAGAGAGTCAGAAGTGACAACACTGTCCCTTGAAGGTGTGCAGGCTGTAAATCTCTTCTGACCTGGGAGTCAAGGATCAACGCATTATTTTTGTTTCCCCACCACGGATGGAAGAAGACCTGCCACTTCTCTGCCTCTGATTGGCTTACACCTACAGTATATTCTTACCTGACCCCAACAAATCTTCAATCTTCATGTCCAAACCTATTGCAGTCAAATACAGGTTAACAGCAGGTCTTCTTCCAACTAGGGTGAGGAAAAAATCAAGCCGGATCAACAGGGTCTAGCGTGAGACAGGGGAGGTTGGAGGTTGAGGAGGGGATGTTCTTTGTGCTTAGAAGTTGATGTTCGAAGCAGCCTGGGTGGATCCATGTATGTGCCTGTAGACTTTAACTTAGCTGCTCTCATGGAGATCATCAAGAAAGACAATGAAGAAGAGGATGACAGTGAGTGTTGGTTGGGAAGATGTTATGTTCAGTATTGCATTTTCAGGCTTGGGTGTGTGTGTAAGGGCATTCAGGTTTCTTATAGGCTTTATTTGGGGACAAATTTAAGACTAAATATCAGTCATCTGGGGACGAATTGTCCAACTGGGGACACAAGCTGTTTCCCTTATTTGTGAAAATGCTGTTGTGTTGCTCAGTGCTTAGGGTAAGTCTCAGTTTTCTGCTTCCTATTATTGAGATGGTCAGTTTTTCCAGCAGTTAAACAAATGTTCAACATAATCCTATTTTTTGTTTTAAGATCTTCAGTAGGAAAACTAAAGACTCACTTGAGCTTTGTTTCATGGCCGTTGTATTTTTTACTACTTCAGTCAGTCTGTAATCCTGATGCCTGTATATCAGATCATCTTGTTGGTCTGAGAGCTTAGATGTCTTAGTATTTAGTTCTGTACTGGAGAACACAGCCCCAGTGTGCACCCTCCTTTTTGCTGAATTGCTCAAAACGTCAAAATATTACAGCACATAAAATGTACTAGTGCAACTCTGAATGTTGATTCTGCAAAGGAGTTGCAATTTTCATTATTAAATTTATCCTGAAGAATCAGAAGCTGCGATACTCTAACATCAAATCATGAAATTGTGAAATTACTGTACTTGTAAGAGAACAAGTTTGTCTTTGCCACTCTGTTTCACTTCACGTCTTTGATTGAATTAAATGAACAGCGAATAAGAATACTCTTTTGAAAATAATATTAAGGATATGTGTTGTGATATTTGACACCATAATTTTATTCAAGTAACTTTGAGGTTGAGTCCGATGCAGTTTTCTGAGTAGCATAACCATCTTCAAGTACTCAGGAGCTCACTGTTTCAGCAGGGTGGTGTCGGGTCACCTAAAAACGTCTCCTCACAAAAGAAGTGGCGTTCTCATTGTTTCATTGAAATTAGACCCACTTGTATGCTCAGAATAGCATTTCTAATATCGTTGCAGCCACCGGCCCTGAGGGGGAGATGACAAAGGAGGATGTTTCAGAGCCTGTGGATGGAGAGACCTTCCTGTCTTCCCATCAGCGGCCGGTTATCCACCTGGTGGCCTCCGCACCCATGCCCAGTGACTATGGTGAGAATACACACAAACACACACACACACACAAACAACCTCACACTCAAACTTACACTCCTACTCATTGTGTGCTTACACCCAGGGGGGTGTTTGACATTTCAGGCTAATAAATACACTTGATGCAGAATTGCTCTCACATGATTTGACTGGCATTTGAAAAATATTTCCAAAGCATTTTGTTATCATGTAGTTGAAATAACAAACAGCTGATGACGAATTGAACACTTCATCCGTGAGTTCTGATTGTTGATCAATCGTTTAGTGCAGCATTAGGTGACTGATCTATATTCAAGCGACTCTGAAATGATGATCCTGAGAGGAACCCACACTCGGTTGTAGGTTACGGGCCAAGCTTATTGGTTTTCAACCACAGTCTCTAATGCTTCTTTTGCTTCATCCCCAGTCACATCTGATTTCATTAGCCTCTGCAAGCACAGCAAGGGCATTTCCCAATATCAGTAATGGGACTGAACAGATTGAACTGTCTGCCGCAGAAAGTGAATGTATGTCTGTGCAGCAGGGTTTTATACACGCTGTCGGTTGTTTTTCTCTCTCCTTCCACCTCCAGAGTTCTCCTTCTTTGACCCCAGTGAGCTGCAGTGCAGGGAGGTTCTTCTGGATCCCAGCACCACAATACCAGAGCTGTTCGCTGTCCTCAGGCAGTGGGTGCCCCAGGTTCAGAAGAATATTGACCTCATTGGCAATGAGGTGATGCATCCTTTTTTTTAACATTGTACTCGTACTGGTGAATTACATCTCTATCTGTACTTTGATGCTTTTAAAAAGCCTATTGAGTCATTTACAGTTCAGTTTTTAAAAATAAAATAGGAAATTATTATTTAATTTGTTTTCACAGTCATTCTATATTTAAAACAACAATATTTTGAGCAAAAATAAAAAATCTTTTTTTGGGTTGTTTGTGGAACATCTGCCATCTCCACCCAGCAAGAGTATCTGCAATGCAGTTCTTTTTTGCAGGAAGCAAAACATATACTTTTTTCTCACTTAATTACTTTTACCTTAAGAAACAAATAGCTTGTTTCAATGTTTGTTAATGTAGCAATTGGGCTCCAGATTCATAGATGAGTAGAGTTATGAGAGGTGCTGCTCACTTCCTTAATCAGATCAGTGTCCATGAGATAAGAGAATAACATGATGAAACTGTATATGTTGTGTTTGCACAGATCTTAAAGAGAGGCTGTGGTGTGAATGATCGAGACGGACTGACAGATATGAGCCTCCTGCACTACTGCTGCAAGGCTGGGGCCCCGGGCATCGGTTAGTATTGACAGGAGTGTGGAATTGATAAAGTCAAGTACACTCTGAAGTGTGCACACATTGTTTGTTTTCTCTCACCGACCTCACAACTGAACATAATCCTTTATGACTCAGTAAGCACTGTTATCAGACTTACTTGTTAAACACAGTCTCTAGAGCTCAAATACTGTCCTCTTACACCATCCCTCTTTTCCCCAAACACACATACTTACATCCCCCCTCTGTTCCCCAGGTGATGCAGACACAGCAGCCGGCTTTGCCCGCCAGCTCCTCGGCCTGGGTGCTGATCCTAACCTTCGCTCGCGCTGGACTAACATGAGGGCACTGCACTACGCTGCTTACTTCGATGTTCCCCAGCTTATCCGGGTCGTGTTGCAGGCGTCCCAGCTTGGAGGTGAGAGACCAGGGGGGGAAAAGGTCAACCCATCAGTCAGTATAGGGCAGACATTTTTGTTTTCAAAACCAACTGCTCAAAGGATTAAGGGAATTAGGAATTTATCTTTTTCCTGTAGTGAACTTATTGTGTTTTAAGTTTATAAGTTGAACTCCCAGCAGCTACATTTAACCCCTGCAGTGCAGCTCGGCTTTATGTTGCTAATCATATTCAGTTTTTGTTGAATGTGAATCAAAGAGTTAGCTGTAGTTTGTGATGCTTTTGTATTATGTGTTTTTTCTCAATTGTCCTTCTCATTCTTTTTTTTAACATGGAGGAGGGCTCTGGGTTCTTATTCTGCAGTGTGGATAGACAGGCAGGATTAGTTAATTTATGGGCTCAAATTGGGGTAAAAAAGATTTTGAACTTGTAATGTTCACAAATAATTCTAAAATGTGTAGTAGTAAATCAGCCTTTGTAAACCTGTGATATTCTGATTGGACAATCAAAAAGCAGAGTCAAATTGGAGGGCAGGAGGATCTGTTGTGTATGTGTCCGGGCGCCACTTGGTATGAATGCTAAACTTATCTTGAAAATCTATTACACCTCTCATGACCTGATCTATTTTCGGAGAGTGAAAATAATCTCCTTTCCTAACCACTTTTCCTTCACCCGATGGAAAACACCACAAGGTCAAGGGTACAGTAGATGTTTGTGTGTAGCTTCACGGTCACACATGGTGTGTGCACACAGAGCATTTTACACCCAGTCTTCTCCTTTGTATCTGTACACACATGGTCAAGAAAACACTTTTGTACAATTTACACAAAGACACACTATGGAATTAACACCATGAGATCAAATGTTTTTGAGCTTGAGCCGATACTTTCTGCAGATTTATAACATTAGTCTCTCATTTCACACCTGTATTGAGTCCAGTTTATAAAAGTCACAAGTCAGCAGATGAAGCCTTGTCGATGGTGCTCGAGCTCAGATGAATGAACAGTAAAGGGAAAAGCACTGTACGCTGCAGAATGTGCAGAAGAGTGTCTGACTGAAAACTTGCATCAGTGAATATTGCACAGATATAAATGTGTGTGGATTAGTGATGCAGGGATTGCAGTTATACCCGCTGATTAATAGCGGATGGGTTTTTGGTGGTTAAAATAGGCATCGTACGTCATTCATTTTTCTAAAATACGACAAAGAAAGAGAATCTTTTGCATTCCTGCGAGGAGCGCTCATTCAGCGCAGCCGGGCTCATCATTGAGTCCAGAAGGAGTCTAACTTTTTGTGCGGTTTGTAATTACTAGTCAATAAAAACAAATGTTCATATTCCTATGAACATATTCCTGCAATTTAATGTCCAGTGCACAGGCAGCATGTCCATCCATTTTGTAATGGGAGATAGATAGTTTAAAGATTTACCTTGTGACAGCGCCCTCCTCCCTGCCTTTCACCAAAATTACACTACACTGTTGCACTGTGCTCTCTCTCCTCAAAGGGAAGGATAAGGGAGGTTTGAAACAATGTCTGGTTGGTTAAGTCAATCCCTGCCGCTAACACACCCAGTACATCTCAATCTCTCCCTGTTTCCACATGTGCCAGACGCATCCTGTCACCAAAATACCAAATGCTCCATGGGTTTTTATTGACTATTAATTGCAAACCTTTCCACAAAAGTGTGGCCTCAGTCAGTGCAAACAGTGTGTCAAGTTAAAGCTCATTATAGAGGCTACATCATGTGTTTAAGTGAAAATGTTTCTCTCATCCAAGAGGGTTCTTGTTCAGTTCGCCAGCTCTGGTTAGTAAATAACAGATTTATATCTCGTTGCCCCGGGATATTTACTATAACTTGTTCCCACGACTAAATATGTCATGTCCACTAGTTAGATAAATTAAAGAAATTAATTAAAGCCACCCTTCTTAAGTGTAATATTTCACAATATTATCAACAGTAGAGGTGCAGTGGAATGTTAATGCGGGTACGAGTCTTTTATGTGGAGTTAATAATTCATTCGGGGGGATGATGGTCGGATGAGTCATGCATACGTGCGGATTCGGATGTCGTCAGAGCAGATCCGCACAAGTCTAGTGTGGATGCTTCCTATCATTATACACAAGTTCCGGAAAATGACTCTACAGGATACAAAGCTTTTCAGATGTTTTCCCATATTTGATATGTATATATATTTATTTAGATTTTATATTTTGGGGGGGGGTCAGGTACATTTTTGTTTCAGATTATGTTTTAGATGTTTCGATGCAATAAGTTGGCACTCAAGGCAGTTTTATTTAAATAGTATACATAGTTATAATTAACAGTACCATTTACAGTATAAATATGTAATAATGATTTCAGAATTATTTATTTAACACAATTTTGCTTTGCATATCGGAATCCTGAATTTATATAACAAAGTAACAAGCATGGCTTTGTTAAATGGCCAAAACACATATCCTGACACAGGTATTTTGCTATTTAGATAATGATACATATTACTATATAGCAGCACATTTTCCATAAACTTTATGTAAGTTGTACTACTCACATTTGCAGATGTTGCAATGGCAGCCTTTATGTCATCCACCTATGTAATTCTTGTGATCCCTTATGGTTTGCTTCTCAACAAGTCAGTATTTTTCTTATTATTGCATCAGTGGTTGTCTGGGCTAGTTTGCAGTAGAATGTACTCAGTACAGTTCTGTCTGTGTCAGCCTTTTCATACCCAAAACATGCCCATGCAACAGAAGTAGTTTTCTCTCTCAGTTGCACTGTCCTAATGTGGTATTGACTGGTCAAAGTCATTGGGTTCAGTGTGTTCTGTGTTAGTTCACTCTGGATCAGGAGGAAACACCCCCGCTGGGCCCCAGAATGTTAGGGACACACACTCAGGTCTGATCAGCCTGTGGTGGGCCTGTCTGATCAGATTTATCTTCTTTTAAAAAGGCTGAAACACCCGATGATGCCAAGGTACGCAACTGATCATAAATCCCTGACATCCAGTCGTGATCGTTAACATCTGTTGGTGATCCCTGATATCTGCTTGTGGTTGGTAACTTAACATCAAGCTAGTGGAGAAGACCCTCAAACATACCAGGGATATTCAACATCCTCTGTTACAAAACCACTTTTATCAGAATAAGACAGCTGAAACTCATTCACCATTAATTCTGTGTCGGGATCTTGACGCCTGTCTCTGAGGTGCCTTGTTATGCTTGACGTGTTTTCTCCTATTATGTGAAATACTCTGTGGCCCTGTTTGCATTCTGTGTTTTTGTTGTCTAACTTGTCCCTGATGATCTTCATCAAATCAGAAAATATAATTTAAAAAAAACTATTTTTTTACTCCTTTTCAAGTGGTGGACCTGTTGCTGCACTTAATAAGCTGCCTTCTTTTTCTCGATTTGGCACCAGACTACAATGCTTTTAGTTATTATTCTGACCTCATCAGTCCCGGAAGAATAACATCTCCATTAACTATGACATGTAGGATACCTATACGGTTCTGTAGAAAAGCAAGTAAAGTCAGATTTTTGGCAGTATAATTTCTCTTTACATCGTTAATGTGTAGCAGGGCCACTAGGACTGTGCTATGAATTCAGGATATAAACAAGTTGTGAATGAATATTTTAAACTTATATTGTGAACCACCTTGATAACATCTGCCAGATGCTGGGGCAGTGACTCATCAATGGACCTGGGGCCTGTTTCTAGATGCTCAGTAGTAAATACTATACTATACTATATTACTGAAGTGCTACATGAGTAGATGTAGGTCCGACCTTGCCCATCTTTGTGTTCAGCCTTCAATCTGTCTTTGTGTCTGTATCTTACACACTGATGTTGTTGTGTTGACAAAATCTGTCCACAGACATATAAACACGCATCAAAGTTCTCATTAAATCCGTCCATGTTCCTGTTTGGGGGGTGGGTCCAGGTTTTCTCAGGAAATTTGAGATAACTATGAAAACTACATAAAACCAACTCTTGAATGAGCTTGTTAATTTTGCAGAGTCTCTCAGCTTCTGGTTTGTTCATTATGTTGCTTTTAAGATTTTGGTCTTTGACAAGCCAAGTAATTCTGCTGGTGCTTAAACATCCAAGCACCTATGATCAAATCTGTTCCCAGCAATCTGTTCAAACACAACGTGTAATGGAGGTAGTGATGCATGCACCTGGTAATGATGCAATACAAAGAGTCAGGTATGCTCTCTGCAGGAGCAGCGATCCCACCTTTCTGGTAACAGAGTATAAGATATGGTCTGTAATGGTTAAGCCCTGTTCAGACCTTGTATTAGCATGTGTCTCAGGTGATCCTATCACAAGTGGACAGCTCTCTGTACAGGCGTGAGTTTTACACTCGTTCCCACATTGTTTTATTTGGGACCACTATAACATGATAACTCTGACCACCACATTATGATAACTTTTTTATTCAAAGTGATTTAACTTATTTAATTATAGAACTGATTCTCTAAGCCCCTCCTTGCTTCACTCTCTCTCTCTCTCTCCCTTTCACCACATACATTGACAACTGACTCATGTGTACAGGCAAACTAGCTGAAGACAACATCAAGTGCTCTTTGCAAATATAAATGACATTTGCATAGAGAGCAGGGAAATTAGTTCAAATCATAAGAGGCCAGTGGATAAATGTGTAGGGAGGCATTCTAATGCCAGACATGAAGCAACAAACTTGTGCTTCTCTGTTCACTTGTGATGGGATCTCTGGAGAAGGATGTTAATACCAGGTCTTAACAGGGCCTCAGAGGTAGTTGTAAAAAAATAATCTAAGACAACATCGCTAAGTGTATGATGCAAGTCTCTCCTCACTTTTTTGTAGAGGTAGATGCCACCTGCAGTGACTTTGATTTTGGCACCGCCCTGCACATTGCTGCATCCAACCTGTGCACATCAGCTGTCCAATGTCTCCTGGAGCTCGGAGCCAACCCGGCTTTCAGAGTAAGTGGCATTGTTCTCCTACATACAGACACACACCAGCAGGCGTACTAATTCTCATGTGATGTTGACAAATGTAATCCTTTTAGGAAACAAGCCGTAAAAAAGTTTAATTGCATGCCCTCACATATTTGAAGACCACAATTGGTGCAGTTGACAGATATACAGACAGACCTACATATGTTTTCCCATCGTCATAACAATCTCTTCTGAAGCTTCACAAGATGAGAACCTTTCTGCTGAGATTTTCTCACATTACTCGCCTGCGGTGCTGCTGGCTCATTTCACTTGGTTGAAAGGTTCTGCTATATTTGCCACACACGAGCGGCTCTTAAAAAACACAGTGTAGCAAAAAATCCAAGAACATCATGACACACCATCACGCCTGATGGCCTTTCTCAAATCTTAATAATTATTATATTCATCTTCAGCTACATTTCAGTTCAGTTAGATATATTCAGGTTCATTTATCACTTTTTCTACTTTGTCTGTCCCTTACTTAAATTAAAATATAACTACTGCAGTAAAATCTCAGGCTGCTGTTTTTTAAATTATTAAATATTCTCATTCAGTTATAAATTTAATTGTTTAGATTATAATATTATCAGTTAGAAAAACTAAATTTCCTCGAGCACAAGTATTCGTCCTTAAAGTACTTGAAATTACCAAAGTTGAGAAAATTGAAATTAACACTGTTTGCAGTAATCTGCAAACAGTGAATGGTTTTGTTAAATCAATAGCTTGCTTTGAGTGATCATTTCAGCATTCTGATCTCACATTTTTATTATGCAGTCACACACAGCACCAACACAAACTGCAGTCAAAACATGAAAAATCATGTTATTGAATATGCGTCTTTCTTATCCCTTCTAAACTTAACATTCTGAACTTCATAAAAGTTGTTTGTTTCACAGCCATTGTATTGGATTTCATCTGTAGGAGTTGCTGATACTACTTCCGCCCCCTGTGTTTTCTCACAGAGGTCTTCAGTCAGAACTTGATTGAAAGTAGAAAATTCACTCCCACAATTTTCCCAACGTCTCCTAAATCCATTATTTAGTGCTTTACAGAAATACGGCAATTTGATGGGGAAGAAGTCCTAATGCTGGGATAAAAACATAATACTGCACTTTTTCACTTTCACTCTCAGGCTCTCATTTTTATTTTATTTCAGATATGCAGTGTTTTTGGCCGGCACATATCCTGGCCTGTGGCATTTTCTGACTCTGCTGGTAAATAACATCAAAATAGGCAGTTGGTTGAATACAGATTTTTCAAACATGTTTTGAATACACTGCATGTACTGTTTGTGTATTTCTCAATCCTCAGTCTCATCTCTGCCTCTCAGTTTGAAGCCTGTTTCGGGAGGTTTGGTCCCTATTATGTACCAAAATGTATTGTTGTTTGCATTTAACAGTTTTTTTCATTTTTTTTCTCCATTAATGCTGTAAAAAGATATGGTGCTTCCACTGGAGGTCACCAAAGCACTGCGCACCATAATCTAATAATTCCCTCTCTCACAGTTGCGTACAGTGGTTCTTTATTTTTCAGTACCTAAATGAAAGGGCTTGGAGAGCGTGTAATCATTCCGTTGATGTGAATTTTTTAACCCTATATTTAGATATTTTCTGGGATAGAGATAATAGCTTCTCCTTGCTTTGCCAATCGGAAATAATCTCCCTTAGAGCCAAGATTATTTTCTGTCTGCTTTATTATTTAAGGTTGATCAAGTCTATGCTAATGTCAACTAGCTCCAGAGATGCCGTGTGTTGCATCTGCTTTTACAACTTCTGCTGTTGCTTTTCTTTTTTCCTCTCAGTAATCCTTTTTGAGAAGAGGTGAACAAAGTGTATGAAGCTCATAACATTTAGTTTACTTCAAGGCAGTTCCCTTCAAAAAGCACAGAACTGGAACATGTTGCCTTGAAGTGAAAAACAGCGCAGATGGCATCACTGTTGGCCACCTTTGTCAAAAGTATATACACACGTACTGCTTGTGTACATTACTGAGTTTTAACATGCTCAATGTCATATCTTTAACGTCATTTGCATTAAAGAATTGCGATGGTGGCCGGCAGTGGAATAGATATTATGATACCAGTGTCAACATTTTAACATCACAGCAAACCTTGGATATGAGCAGTGGAAAGTGTAAAGAGGATGGAAAAATAAAAGCGACCTTTCATGCCTCCCTGATCACGTATCTTACTGATTAATAGCTGTGACAACGTCATACTTTCCAACAGTCGCAGGTTGCTGACTCGATTGTTCCAGTTTCAGATTGGTACAGAATGTGCAGGAAAGTGAAAACATCTCCGGGACTTTTAAATTGGTGGTTATACACTAAGGTGGCAGTTTATTAGGAACACCTAAGGTCAAATGAATGCAGTCTAATATAGCAGCGCTACAATAAATTCTGCCTCCATGACGACTTCATAATGTTCAGTTTGTGTTGAAACTGTTTGAGAGGTGTTGATTCAATTCTATGGTCATTTTGGAGCCTGCAGTTTGAAGCGCTGTTGAATTGAATTGTGTTTAACACTGGGCTTATTTTAACCACGAAATGGCAACGACTGAGGTGGAATATAAATCTGAGCGCGGTGATAGATGAATTCCCTCTCACCCAGTCACATAACTGCTATCACCGCTCTTGAACAGCAGAGCCACTCACAGTGACGCATGTCAGCTGCTCCACAAATAAAGACTGTTTCAGGAAATCACATTGTTTTCTGATCGCTGCAGATCCTGAAGACACAGCACCTAGAATCTGCAGCCAGAAGCAGGGGCTGTGGGGTTTTCTTTTTACTTGTGCAGTGCGGATAAAAATAAATAATAAGAAATGTTGATAAGGCCATTTATGACTCCATAAATCTGTTGCTGTTTCACTTTTTTTCAACTCTGTCATGTCATAAATTCTTGTATGATATAGTAAAATGTGACACCAGCATTCACACCGCAATGGATTCCAGTAATAAAACCTGACATGCTACCTTTGCTTAAAAGAAAATTGAAAAAGAGGCTGTAACAAACAGGATTGATGAGCTGCTGTAACCTGGCATCTCCCACTTAAACAAAACAATACAGAGTCGTATGGACCGGTCTGATGCCTGTAGTGTTGGTCTTATTCTTCTTTGCGGCCTCGTGTCATTTGTGTGGGATTTAATAAAGGAAAAGGTGATTACCTAACATAAAACTACTCTCCGCACTTCCCTTATAAGGTTGCAGGGATTTAATGAACTGAACTGTAGACAACAGATACTATCACTCAGGATCATCTAGAGATAAACGCAGACTGATAAACAAACAATTTACAGCCCATCCTGCCTTAATTGTGGAATGTTCTATTTCCATTGATAGTTGTTTGCGCTTGTTGATAAAAACCGTGGCAGCAGAGAGGTTCTGAGATGTCTTTTCTCAGCACAAAATCCAAGACACCATGAACTCATCATGCGCCCCCTTAATTTGAATAAACCTCTCACCTTTTTGTCCCTTTGTATACATTCGCTTGACACTAATACTACACCGATGCATACATCCAATTTCAACTGTCGGATGGCTGTTTGACCGAGTCATCGTACTTCCATGAAATTGGCATCTCAGAAGACTGCTCATCAGAGAAAATGCGATTCTTTCAGGCTCCTGCTGGCTGACATATTTAAGTTACATGTGAACAACACGTCTTGGCAATGAAAGGTAGCTGCTTCTTTATGTGTTTTCAAGGACCACTCATATCTCTGCTGGAGGTGATGGGGAGAAAGAGTGTGCCCCAATTACTCCAGCACAATAGTGCCAAATGAGCTCCCTTGTCTGTCAGACTCCTGCAGCTATCTCCTCCCACCTTTGCAGATCATCTCAACTCACACTTGTCTACAGTTTCTTTGAGCTGCTCGAATAAACTTCCCTGTTCTTTGCCTCAGATAACATTAAAGATTCTGTTAGGCCAAACCTCCTTGGTTCGGAAGTGACAAAAGTCCAAGTTTAATTTATTTAACATTTATTTGGCATACTGAATGAAATTCACTTTGTTGCAACAGCTTGTCATAGTTTTTTTGTGATCTTTCCTCGGTTTCTCCCACAGAATGAAAATGGACAGTGCCCTGCAGAGGTGGTGCCTGACCCTCTTGACATGCCCGTGGAGATGGCAGATGCAGCCGCTGTGGCCAAAGAGCTCCGATCCTTGCTGAGCAAGGCTTTACCCAGACCAAGCTCTCCGCTGCCCCTCACTCTGCATACCCAGACCCCTCCCGCCCTCTCCGATAGGGCCAGGATACAGCTCGCCACCATGGGAATCCGTCTAGGAGACCGTGTGGTGATAGCTGGACAGAAGGTGTGTGATAGGTCACTGTCAAAGGGCAGGAGCGTTTAAAAGTTATCTTCATTGTTTCTTCATTTACAGTGTTTCAGTCTTACGTGAAGATTTTCCTGAAATAGCCCTTCTTTTCTTCAGCTGCTCTCATAGTGGTACAATAGAGCGACCTTTCTCAGCACTATAATTATGACCTAATGATTAGCTGAATTCAAATGAGTGAACATTTCTCCATTTAAATGGAGAAACTCCGTGAATAAATCTGTCTCTTCACAGCAGTGAGTGACAGGTGCTTTGAACTTGAGCTGTAGTCAATAGCATGTGGCTGCATTATGTAAAATAGACAAGGAAAATGTATTCGTACATTACATTTCAGCAGCAAGGCAATTTAAAGTGCTGTACATAAATTATAAAGGAAATCATGAAAAATTCTAAACACAACATAAGAGAAACTAAAAAGACGCATTAAGAAGGAATTACTGTGTTGATACAGGATAAAAAATACACTAATAAATTATAAAATAATAAAGTAAAAAAGTAACAATGCGGTTTAGGAAATTTGTTATTGTTTGATTTAATCAACGGCAGTGGCAAACAGGAAAGTTAAGAACAGACCTGCAGTTTTCTATTCCAGCAACATGGAGCAGAAAACGACTGAGTCCTGCTTCTCCTGTCCTGCTGTTTAGTTTTGAATGTGGTGACAGAAAGCAGGCCTGTCCCAGACAACCTGAGGCGTCTGGATGCTTCATAACGTAGCAGCAGATCAACAATGTATTTTGGCCTAAAACCTTTCAGTGCTTTATAAACCAACAGCAGTATTTTTTCAAGTCAGTTCTTTGATAGACAGGAAGTCGGCGTCTTAGGGATACGAAACTGACCTTGGATCAGGGTCTTTGTTCAAACTAACTCAGACTCAAATGGGTCAGACTGAATGAGACCACATCCAATGTCTCTTAGCTTTTGTTATATTCTCATATTTTCCATCAGTTTGGTTTTGTGTCTAGCTTTATTTTCAAAATGATCTCAATGTTTTCAAAACAAATACTCAATACCTGTGAAGTACACAGGCAAACAACTTTTAAATAGGACAATAAATATCTAGTTATCTGTCAGTGAATAAGGGGATACAAGTTTTAAGATATATTTTTTTATCATATATGTATAGTTATAGAGAATAAGAAATTATTTATTTCAAATTAATAATCAATATTGCCATAACATTTTTTTGGGGGGAATTTCAAATTGTAGCCTTTTATGCTAGTCAGTAAATCTCATGCTATGTTTAAAGTTTGCATAATGACCCATTTCGCTTGTAAACTGGGTATTTTAAAGTGTTTTATCATATAAACAAGAATAGATATATCCAGTTCATCGTGGATATGTTTTCAGTGTTGTCTTCCCTGGAGAAACTATTTCTGTTAATTATTGATATTTCCTGTTTAGAACTGTTCCCTGTTAATCACAACCAGTGAACACATGTATCCATCAAGTAGAAAGTTCCAGCTCTGAACCGCTCAGACTCAATCTCCCATTTTGTTGTTTGTTTGCTTGATAACCACTTGAAATTTGAATGAAGGAGGTTGTGTTGAGATTCTTATGCTTTTCAAGTCGACAGCCCTGTACAGGAGCCAAGTCCCCCAGAAGGATTCACTAGTTCAGTAACAAAGGACATGATCCCTCAGCAGTTTCCCATCGCACAAAAAGCCAGTCAGATGTATTTGATGGAGCACTTGTACAAGCTGGAGTCACGTTAGCTGGGGTCTAGAGCGAAATATCCAAATGTTTACACTTTCTCTAGTTATCCTTACAAAGACAATAAATGGGGGAGGTCACACTCCCGGGTGTACACACAGTATACAAATAGTAACTTGGCATTTTAATTGGCATTTGCTTAAAGGTGCTTTAAATATTTAGTTGTTCTCTGTTTTTTATTGAACTTTATTTGACCACAACAGAGAATAAGAATTACACTTTGAGCCTATCAACAGCTATGTGCTGGGTTATCCTTAACCAATACAGATGCTTTTAAAAATATTCTACTATTATTTCAGCCCTCAACTAAAAAAGAATAGCTACCAGTTGCTAAGCAACACCGCTTTGGCAACCTTCCAGCATTCAGGGTTATTTCTAACAGTTCATTCTGGCATATCATCAGCATTTATCAGAACATGTTCAAGTTCATCCAACTCCAATTGGGATCCTCCCAAATGTCTGGTGAACATTTTTTTAAGCTTTAGAATACTTAGTTTAATGTGGGTTATCCACATCCACATCATTTGCCTTTGGGCGATCCCGCCATCTAAAAAATTATGGAAATGACAGCAGAGCAGCACAGCCAGTAGAACATGTTTGGGATGAGCTGGATACAGGTTTTATGACAGAGATTCCGACTACTGACTCTTATTAGATCAGGAAGTGCCTTTTCAAACTCTTAGGGGTGAGGAGTTTATTACATTTAAATGGGGCCCCAAAGATGTACAGCTTAATTGAATTTAAGGTCATAAGACCTAACATAGTGAAATTGTTTTATTAACCTTCATATGCTTTTAAGGAAATGTAAGTATTTAAAGAACCTGAAAACGAAACATGATGCTTGTCTGAATCAGCTCCAACTGTCTGTAAACACTGGCTTTACTGCTTTTAAATTTAAAATGTAAGGATATGTGTGTGTAGGTTCATAGTAGTCAATGATTGGAAAGAGAACTGTTTATACATAAATGACACTACTGGTGTTAGAGCCTAGTGGTAGGGGGTGCCTGTTACTTGTCATTTGTTTTGCATTAGCCACATTGCTAAAGCTTGCCCAGCATTCCACTCCACACATCTTGAAAGAAATAGATGTCGAGTTGGGGAGACATGCAGATGATAAGAAAATTCTAATTCTTCCAAAGTCAGATATTTACAGTAAAAGAATGAGCCATAAATAGGTTATTGTAAGAATTGCATTATGCCATTGAAAAGGTCTGCTAATCAAAACTCTTATTATCTGTTCTGCATTTTCTGCCACAGTTTAATGGTTTAAACTCTGATTTCCTTAATTGTTTCTCTTCTTCTGCTTAAGTGAACATTAACAAGACGTCGAGTTGGTGGCATGATACTTAACTTCTCAACTAAACATTTAACGTTACACAATGCTCAGTGCACTACAGTTCTGTTGCTGCTTGCCTGATTATTTTTGCACTTTGTATATTTTGTGCATATTTGTGTGTAAACAGGTTGGAACCCTACGATTCTGTGGCAGCACTGAGTTCTCAGGAGGCCTCTGGGCGGGAGTGGAGCTCGACAAACCAGAAGGGAAGAACGACGGCTCGGTAGCAGGGGTTCAGTATTTCACCTGTCTGATCAAACATGGTAGGTCACACCACAACCCAGAAGCACCTAATGATCAAACACATTGATTCACCCACCAGCTCCATTAATGTCCTCTACAATTATTGACTTTACGAGCCTTAATTGGTCCAGTCAGATTTTCAGTGGCATTTCATCTAATTAGATTTTTGCCCTTTGCCTGTTTTGACTGTATTCAGTTTTTGTTTCTTTTAAATTGTTTTCGTATGCTTTTTTTGACAGGAATCTTTGCTCCCCTTTCCAAGATAAGCAAACCTTTGGAAAGACATAAAAGCAGCAACCCAAAGACGTCTACACCCACACGGCCCCTGCGACGCATTGACCTGTCCCGTATCAACTCAAAGATAAACGCAGGTGAAGAACAATGGCAAACGGGTTATAACACTTAAAGGGAAAGTTCACCCAGAAATGAAAATTTACTCATTATCTACCCATCCCAATGCCAATGAGGGGATGTTTGAGTCCACCAAACAATTTTGGAGTTGCAGGGGTAAACAGACATTAGACAGACATGTTATGGTTTTTTTTTGTTTTATTATGTCTATGGAAGAACTCAACATTGACTTCAATTGTATTGGATTCTGCTGTAACAAAGTTTTCCCCTGAGACTCCAGAAGTCACTTCACCCACCCTTCAATCGGCATAGTGGTGAGTAGATAATGAGTGATTTTCATCTCTGGGTGAACCATCCCTTTAATATTACTGCGTAATCGATATCTGCCTTTGACATGTTTGGTAACAAGCTGTAAAAAGGAACATCTGATACATCACACAACCGAGGGCTGCTGCTGATTGACCAACGCACCACCTGGCTCTATCCCCTATGATTCTGGTTGTATGAGGTTCACTAAACATTGCACGTCAGCATGAGGCTAAATAATGGGTTTGCCTGCGAGCACTGGCACAACTTTCCTAAAATAAAAAATGACTTAAAGTGATCAAGTCATAACTCAGACTACAAAGGCAGTGAGACTGAATAGGCTGTGGGTCCTTGGGGCCAGAGAAGTGTTTGAACTTTTGTGAGCACAGGTGAAAAAGATGTCACACTGGCAAGAGTTTCCTCATATCACAGGTACAGCTCCTTGAAGAAGAACCAACTTGTGTTATTGGAGACCACACATTGTCTAAGAAACAAAAGAACTGTGACTCTGACAAACCAGACATTTTTGAACAATAATATTCCCAGAGATGGCTTCCTTATAAAACCTGTTGGTTAAAGAAATAATTCAAGCGCACTCACTTGTGGGGTTTGGGACATGAGCTTAGCAATAGAAACCGTGAATATTTTTTTTTTTCATATCTTCCTTACTCTAGGGATGTTGAAAATGATAGAAGCTGTTTGTAATAGCCCTTTCCACCAACTTGATTATAACAGTCTCCTCATCCTGTGAGATATTCTGGTGATCTTTCTCTGCTTTGTCTCTCTACTATAAAATGAATGTCATCTTAAACATCAAATTAGAATGTTATTTAGTACAGCCCCCTTTATAGAGGAAAATTTAAATTAACTGAAAATGTTGGAAACTCACCAAAATGTAATAGGTTATTTCCCAACTCGTACCGCATCCTTCCACCAAGTCTCATGGAAATCGGTTTAGCAGTTTTTGTGTTATCCTGCTAAATGGTAAACAAACATTGATGAAAACACAAACTCCTTGGCAAAGATAAATATTAATAGCAAAAGCATGTATCCACATGCACTGTATGCATTGGTACTAAAATAATACCTATCCAAATCTCTAAATGTTTCCTAGTTGAATTTGTACTCTACTTTGTGTTTGCTAAAACTATCTAAAGGGGGGGGGGCTTTTGTTTTGAAAGACAGTTGAGAGAGATGTCATTGTCTGCTCATGTTGACTAAAAAGTGAGATAAGGGAAAATACAGTGATAACGGTAATAATCTGTAATATGCAGTGGATTATCAGCAATATGTTTATCATCTGCTAATTAGTTTTTGAAAATAATAAACAACATCGTGTCTGTTGCATCTGTTGCATTTATCTGATATATCACAAGTCGATATGGGAATGCTAGCTGACAAAATTGAGGCATGTGTTGACACAGTGAGCTTTTAGCACACTATGGAGGGGCCGAGTCAATCCATAGGTGAGTTCATCAGGGAAGTCATGACTCATACTGATGGCTATTTTGTACCAAAAATAGACCGTCTCATCCTTCCTAGTCTGGATGAGCCACATGACTCTGCATGGCAGGACTTATTGCATCCAGGCTTTCGTATTAATCTTCTTGGAAGGCTTTGAAGGGTGAGCTCTGAACTGATGCCAAAGGACAAAGCATAAATTAGCTAGCTGACAAGACCTTGCTCTCACAGTCCTTGGATGATATCCTGAACTCTCGACTAATGAAGTCTCATCATATAGTCCAGTCACCTTTTGAACGTTGTAGAAACCCTGCCTTGGTAGCTTTTCCTGGCTCTTGCGCCCTCTAGGGGTTTATAGCTGTGTTGTGGGGATGCAATATTCAAAGGGTTTTGGAGGCCAATTGTTCTGGACGTGAGTGGAATAGCAGACCCCATTGTGGCCTATGGAATTCAGTGATTGATAGTCCAATTAAGCAGGGTTTAATAACTAGGGCATAGACGGCTGAATAACCTGGCAGCCATTCATCACTAACTGTGTGAGTGTGTATGTGTGTGTTTGTGTGTGTCAGTGCAAGTGTGTGGCACGCATTACATGTGATGGCGTGTGTGTGTTGGCACAGCCATACAACCCAGGTACTAAACTTATTTATGGCTAAACACTTTTCAGGGTCATCGTCAACCATTAACAGCTATAACTCTACCAGCCACCTGTGTTGCAGGGTCAATTCAAATCAGCAGTGTAGACGGCCGGCTCGTATAAGTCTATAGATCTGATGGGTCAGTGTGGGGGTGTGTCTTCCTGCTAACCAGGAAAGACAGACACCGCAGAGAGTGTCAACTGTAGCTCAGGCCTCAAAGGGCAGCAGGAACAGAGACAATGCTCACAAAGCACCACTGCTTGATTCAGTCTGTCACCTGATGGGAACGTCACTATGTGGAAGGGATAGATAGAGTCAGGAAGTCCCCGCGAGCTAAAGGTCAAGTGACAAGAATGTTTGGTATTCTGAGTCGGAATGGAGTCTCCTTATTTGAGTTGAAAGGAAAGCCACAACTTTGCCTCTGAGGGGAATGTCTCCCAGCTGCCTCGAAATGTGAACTGAAATGGAAATCAATAAATACTAAGCTGATTTGAGAATTTCCAACAGCCTGTTAGAAGCACGATAAGAGGCTTGAACTTAGGTGATGTAATAATGACTTGAGCCTAATAGGAGACAGTTTATGTGGCAAAATCCTATCAATCAATCCTGTTTTGAAAATGTTTTTTTTTGGGATTGCTCAGATACATTTTTCCTAATATTTTGTTGAACTTAAATTCTGTTACTGTAAACTAACGTAGGTACGTTCACTTCTGCAAGTTATTTTGTGTTATTTTCATTTGAGTCGGCACCACGATTCTTAAAAAGAAATAGGAGTCCGTTTGAATATCCTGTGATTGGGGCCTTTGTGCTGGTGTAACTGCTTGTCTCAGCAGTTTTTGTCTCTCATTGTGTGTTGTGGTAAAGGAAGATGGTCTTGGTACAATCAGCAGAGAATGCCTCTCAGAAGCACTTGTTTCATTGCTACTCAACAATACCCTGCCATCCTTTATTCGCTATTCTACACTTTCCTGCTTTTGTGTGTTATCTTTTCAGTGTGGCTTTTTTTCTCTCTGCTGTTAAATCGGCCACTCTTGGGAATGCTGCACTTCTACTACTTCTTAGATCCCCTCGTTTTGAATTGTCTTTATTTACTCTCAACTTCATTTCAACTCATACTAGATAAGTGCTGGATCAAAATGCAAACACTCCACCTATGTTTACAATATTTCCACTTGGATTATCCAGTGTAAGTGCTCAAGCAGACTTTGACTTTCCTACTTCAAACAATACAGAACTGTGGAGATGCATTATTTATGCAGCCATCTGATCTGTTCTAAGATGAGTATTGATTTGTGTGTGAACCCCCCCCCCCCCCCCCCCTCACCTTGGTCCTGCTCAGTGACAGGGACGGGTAGTGCAGTTACAGCTGAGCTGAACATAAAGAAGAGCATGTTGTGTGGAAGTGGCTTTGCAATTTTTTAATAGAATCTCTCCTCAGTTTAAACTGTGGAAATTGTTCAGATCCTCGTTCCACACACTCCTAATCGCCATCTGTCTATGATGATTACGCACCTTAATGGTTGAATCCAGCATCATAATCCATCTGTGTGTCGCTAAACAGAAACATCAGAGCCTTTTCCTGCATTAAAAAGTGCTTCTGTATCATATTTTCATATGTCATTCTGTACCCTGCAGAAATGCATCGGTAATTAAAGGATCATTCAGATGATAAATTAAAATTCCCATCTCCATCTGCATTTGGATACAGATGATATGTTTCAGCAACAAGTGAACACTGAGCTAAATCAGAATTCCAGATCTTGTCCTCAAACTGAAAATACTCCATTTTTGTAATTTACTGTATATTAATTTTGCGTGGGGCCAAACCCACACCACTCCAGTAATAAATCAAGGCAATGAGGAAAGCTCAAAAGGAAACGACAGAATCAGGAGCTCCATCTATTATTTCTGTGTATTGCTGTCCCCCCCCCTAGGCTCATTAGCTAATACAAACATTTGAAAACAATTTTTGGCAAAGGTTGATACGTTTTCTGTCCATCACTGCCTGTGTCCTAATTAGTTTGTTGCTGAATCTTCTCTTCTTCTTAAAGAGCTTTGGAACAGATTTAATCAATTACCTCTAAGAGTTGGGCACTTAATGAACTTATGGCCTGTGAAGGCCTGTGAAAGTTTAAAGCTTAATGAGGTCCTGCATCCAAATGGCTTTTAAAGAGTGAAATTGGACATACCCCTCCTCATCTCATCCCTGGTGTTGGGTGGAGATCAGAATGTTGGCCTGACGTTGGACCTCGGCCAGATCCAGCTCTCTTCTTTAGTGATGGGCTTCAGAATGAGGTGACGCAGCAGCTTGGACTTCTGAAAAAGAACAGTGGTTTGGATCTGAGTGCTATTGGCACTGTCTCTTTCAGAAGGATTGAATAGAAAAATGAAAATAGACTGAAGTCCATTATTTCAATTAAAAGTCCCGGATGTAAGTCTGAATGGAAGCGTGTTGGCCTCAGTATTCAGCATTGAGGGACACGGTGAGGGTCACAAACAATGTGAAGCCTAATGCAGCAGTTGCGTCACCTTATTGAATGATATATCTGGTGAAGTGGGCGTCTTCACATTACTAGATTTTGATTAAAACTTTTTCATGTTTTCTTGTTCAGTCACTTCAGTTGTTTAGAGAGGTTGTTTCCTTGAGTTACCTCTTTCCAATGTTTTCCATCCCTTCATTCTCTGTCATTTCCCCCACAGGTGTTCTCTCCCGCTCTCTGTCCTCTTCGTCCTCTTCACTGGACTCTCGGCATGGGCCAGGTGCCCGACCTCGTCCACTGCCACGGCAACGCCTTCCTGCCAGGCAGAGGAGGGAGCGTGCTAGTCCCAGGACCTCGCCCTCACTGGCTCTGCGTTCCTATTCTGGCACCACTGTGCTGACTGCCACAGGTCTGGATTATCTTTACCATGATTTAATGAAGATTGCTATCATTTAGTTTCTGTTTCTTTTTAATTGGTCATTATATATAAAAGGATAATAGAGTAATAAAGAAGTAAAAAAATTGTGCAGGGCAAGTGAGAAGCTTATGAGGATGCCTCCACTGAGTAAATAAGATAAAAACGAATGTGTTTCCAAATTGTAATTCAAATGGTCTCTGTGTCAATGATAGATTATTTCAAAGAGATGTTTCTGTGTATTTTAAAATCCTTATAGTGTCTTGTATTATATCAGTCAGGAATTTTACATTATTATACAGATCTAATTGAATCCGGCTGATGGAAATTATTATCCCAGTAGTGAAGAAGACCTTGTTCATTTCTCCCAGGTGTCCGAAGCCGAACCCCCTCAGCAGGTAGCTCTGTGTATGAGGGTCCTGAGGTGCGTATGGGGGAGAGGGTGCTGGTGGTGGGTCAGAGAACTGGTGTCGTCCAGTTTTATGGAAAGACCAGCTTTGCTCCAGGTCAGTAGATACAATATTTCCTTGTGAAGTGTGGACGAAATTGTATTCAACTTTATTATATCCAAACTGAGCAGATTTAACATAACAATGCAAAGTTAAGAGTGGATGGTATTTTAACTACAGCGATTTAATTAAGGCCAATTCATGCCTGTCATTGTTTCATTGTAGCTTTTGTTTGGAAGTCAAATGTAAAGTATTATTATAAATTTAAAAACAAGCATTGACACAGATTCCCCACCTTCATACTAGCTGAAGTTCATGTTTTTAATGTGAGTTGATCAAACTGTTCAGCCATGTCAGTGTGTAACATCTTGAGATAAGAAAGAAACTTAAAATATTCATTATCCTCTTAATTATTCATGTTTGTCCTAACTTAGCTGTTTCCAGGACCCACACAAAGAATCATGATTACTGCTGTTTTCCTAAATGTGTCCCTAAATGTATCCTGGTATTGTTATGGGGCAGTAAACTGTTGATCTGGTGATTTCTGTCCATATATATGGATGGTTGATGGTTACACAGCTTATGTAACATTGTCATTACAGGATTAAAGTTTTCTGATGCTTTAAATACATGAACATAAAACAACTCTGAGTCAATACTGTCCAATAACAACAAAAAAGAATGTAAACATGTCTTGACCTTCAACGTTAATAGAATTTTGTTGAAATATTAATCGTAAGAAGTGAAATGGATGAATGAAGGCAGTTTAGGCTCTAAATGTAAAACTTGTTTGTACTTGATACACCTAACTCAAAAATCCCTCTCTGTTCTTCTTGTTGCAAGAATCATCAACTTTATTAATCCTAAAATCTATTAATATAAAACTTGATACTAATGTGTAAAAATATGAGAAACTCCTGCTGAGCAGAATCCAATCAGAAAACAGTTCACAGTATTAATCAGCAAGTGCTTCTGCTCAGACATCAGTCATGTATGAGTAAGTATTCATATATAACACACCACTGACTATGTGGGATTTCACTTTTAAGTTCCTTTGATCCTCTTTAATCAGTGCTATCTCAGCCTCAGTGCATTGAGGACTGTGTAGCTCTGCTCGCTGAGCACTCTACAGTTAATTACTTCTTTATAACGTTTAGTTTGAGCCATGCCAGCAGAGGGATGGACTCCCTGAACTCACGTTCTGCCTCATATAGAAGAGTAACATCATTTAACAGGGCGGAGACAGGAAGTTAAAGAGCTGCACAATTGTTTTAATAGTATCCATCTAATAGGATGTCATGTACAGACCCAAGACCAGCTGACATGGAGAACTGTACAGAAACACTTAGTGTAGGGTTAGTTTATCTGAACATAGTGAATTCAGAACTTAAAGTCTTATTCCAACATTTACAAACTTTCCATGTAGAGAGGTTGCTGGAAACATAACCAGCCATTTGTTTAGTCAGTATCTTGTTTCTGCTTCTCTGTCCAGTTTGTCTCGTCTATCCAGCCGATATAATGTCTAACATCTGATTATATATCGTTTCCTAATAATGACTATACTTTATTTACTCATGACTGAAATATCAGTTTTTTTAGTTGCACCATTAATTTTAAGTCAATCTTAAATCATGCCTGTATACTTGAAACTGTATATATGCATATGTATGTAAACATCTATTTCAATGTCTTATATATTTACATATTGCATATATACAGTAGACATCCCTGTGCAATCATACTGTACTACTGCGTTTTACTCAAGCACATTTCTGTGCATATAATATTTCATTTGACATTTTATTGTATTTTTATACTTTCACATGTTCTCTTGTTTCATTCTGACTATCTGCTGCTGTAATGAGTGAATTTCCCAAGCGTGGAATTATTTTCACAAGTTTATGTTCTTTTATTTGACCTGGGATTTCCCCTCAGTTTCCCCTTGACTCTGATTCTGGACTGTGTCTCTTTCCCTTCCCAGGCCTCTGGTTGGGCATTGAACTGGACAAGCCAAGTGGTAAGAATGATGGATCAGTGGGAGGAGTGAGGTACTTCAGCTGCCCACCCAAACATGGTGTCTTTGCTCCACCATCTCGTGTTCAAAGGTGAGTGCAGGCCCTTTTAAAATAGCTTATATTTTCCACTGATGATTAATGGCACCTTTTAGATTGTTGTGCTTAACCTCAGAAGCAAAAACAAATTAGTCAAACAACTATGTACAAGAAATTCTATTTACATTTCAGAGCAGATTCGATTCAAAGAATTCGACAAGTGCCCTAAAAACCCAGAGGTTGTATTTCATTGCCCTCATTAATACATCTGATGGCACTAATGAGCTCCTTTGACAGCATCATTTGTGCAAGTGTTGACATATTTGATTTTGCCTACTGTGCAACAAACAGCCCTCCTCTGTACTGGTGATTAATGGGAGTCAGACTTTTCACACATTAAGCCTGGGGACGTCGCCCCACTGTAACTTCTCAATTTAATGTGGCACCTACTGGTGATCTGGCTGCCTTTTATTTCTGCTTTTAAATATGGTTTATGCATAATGAGTGTGTGAATGTTATGTCTGTATGTTAGAGAGGTTGAAAGAGGTTATATTCTGGACATATGGTAGAGAATGTGACAAAATACCTTCGATGTTGCTTAAAATGTTTTAAATTGATACAGATATATTGATATGTCTCACTGTATAAACTTGGTTTATTTAATATTATACTATTGTGATTACAAATAAGATATAGCACATAATGTGCAGATGATGAGGTTGTTTGCCTGTTGGTCATGTTTGCAGCGAATACAGTGATAAATAAGCAGCTGCTTCACTCAATGTCTGTGTACTGTTACGGTCATTGAGAAAATAGGAGTTAACAGTATGAATGAACTCCGGATTATCCATAGAATAATCAGGCTGCTGGACATGGAGTGATTCAAATGGTTTTGTGTGTCTGTCGTTCTCAGAGCCCAACACACAATCTGCTGTTGATGTTCACTTGAGGTGTAGACATGTAAAAGTTGGTGTTAACCCTCAGCAGCATCGTTCAAAGTTCCAGACTATAGATTTGATGTTAATTGTTTATTTTAGCCAAAACAAATACTTAACACCCTTTCCATTTTGAGACAAACTAATTTGACAATAATCAGAAATTATACATTTATTTCATTTTCACCTAAAAGTCAATGGGTTAAGTGGCAATTTGTTATTGTCTCATGTTAATGGCTTCTTGAGATCTGCTTGTCCATGTATCACTATCCGGGTTATTAAGACTGGAACGAAGTAAAAGATTGACCTTATATCCTTCAAATGAATAGTCCCCAGAGTTTCTAAATTTGCCTGATTTTCATTTCATTTTCATCAAGATCCTTGAAAATGTTGTAAAATAAATCTTAAAATGTTAAAGAAAAAAAATCCTTAATGCAGATTCTGATCCAGAGGTTTTGTAGAAATCTGTTCAGTAGTTTTTGTGTTATATTAACTAACTATCTAACAAGCTCCTTCACAGAGGTAATGTTAGTAACTGCAGTTACAGTAGAAAATGCTGTTTCTAGGATTTTCTAAGTGGGTACATGGACTCACTTACTAGTAAAAGTGAATATTTTCTCTGGTGAAACTTGAACTTAAGTTCAAGCCTCTGAACATCTGATTAATAACCTTCCCTTTAGAAAGTGATAGTGGAGCAGTGTTTTGTGTTTGCAAAATTCTGAATACTTGAGAAAAAAGATGGAGACCAAATTAGACTGGTGAGTGCTCCATTCACAAGACGCTCTCAACCAAAGTACTCGTGTGTCTTGAGACGTCTAATCAGCCTCTCAGAAAGCTCTCTGATGTGTGTAATCTGTCGTGGTCATGTATTCAAGCTCCTGTTTCCTAACTAGACATATAATTACAGTACCCCGAGTCAAAAAGCAGAAAATGAGCTGCACACATTTTGCTTGGATGTTTTTTTCGGTCCCGATTCTTGGAAATGAACGTCAGTAAATGATAGTCTGTCTCCTCCTTGACTTGAGTTTGAGGAAAATGTTCCTGCTTATGATCTGAAAATATGAATTTCTTTATGACCGTAGATGAGTACAGTTGAAACAGAAAACATTAGAGTTGTCTGTGAATTAAGCAATATCCAAAAAACAACAATTATTTTTGTTTCTAAATCAATTCAGTGTATTGCTGCAGGGTGTGTAATTGTTGTGTTGTTGATGAAAACAAGTTTTGCAGTCCTTGCAGTAGGTCATATTTCAGGATTATTATTGAAATGTAAAACAACCGATTAAATAAATCGATATTTGGTTCTTTTACCCCATTTCCTTTTACTGCTTCCCGTTATTATTAACACACTGTCAGAGATGTGGCCCATCATGAGATTTACTTGTTGGTTTACTTGTTGGTGGTCAAATACAGATGACAGGTACCAGTTTGAATTTTGAAAAATTACTTGGGATGATATCTGCAGCTGACTGGAAATTAAAGTTCAGCAAAAGTGGAGTCTAACAAGTTTATGTTGAATCCAGTCTGCCTGCAGAGGACAGTTAAATCTTTATGGATGGCCTGATGCTGATGGTGGTCGGTCAGTGACAGACACTCAGTGACCTTCGTTCTCTCACTCTAATATTTTAGGTTTGTCTTTTTAATTCAGCTGTCTGTACATTTTTCCAAATCTCTCACAAGAAGGATCAGCTCAAGTTGCAGCTTAAAAAAATTCTGACTTTACAGTTTGATACTCTTGTTCATTGAGGTCAAACTGTAAAATATTTGAGTTTACTCACACGAGGTTGAGAGCAGTTGTTATCTACAATAAATATTTCTTTTATTGAGATTCTCCAGGTCTGACTCACTACTGGTAAAATGTACACCTTTACCCAATGTGATCATTCTCCCAACCTCCCTTTACCACATGTGCTTCATCTTAATAATACCTTAAACCAACTCTACCTTGCTCTCACCATTATTCACCGTTTGTGGCACCTGTTAAACCACTGCTGAGTTGAGTTGATTCCATGAAATAGCAGCTGCTTTTTGAAAGGTCAGCATATGTGTTTCCTTTTCATCCTTTATTTATGTCCTCTTTTCCTTTTTTTGTTTTGTTTCATGATTGACCCTCTGGCTCAAGTGAGCACATGGATTTCCTGTGTCAGGGAGAATCTCACATTCATTCCCCCCAGCACAGCGTCTGGGTTCTCCTTCATACTACTTCACCTGTCAGCAGCAATCACAAGTCAATGTGAAAACAAACCAAACACACACAAGTGCACACGCACACCCCACAACAACCTCTTAGTGGCTTCTAGAGTCTGAATCTGAAATAAGCACATATCAGCTTACAGATACATCAATAAGAAGTACAGGTGTTTTTGTGTAGACTCAGTGTTACAGAGTGGGTTTTGCACAATAGTTTGTTGAAAAGAAATCTGAGTGAATATTAATATGGTGAGAATGAAGTGCCTTCACTATTTTCTTCCCAGGATCCATGGGTCCGTGGATTGCCTCTCGGAGCTCTCGTCCTCACGCCTCACTCATCCATTCAGCGGTGAGGGGTCTGCCTTCATTTCAAGTGTGTCTTTGGGTTTATTATTCCGTGAGTGCTTATGCATGAATCTGTATGGGAGTGCTTGACTCTTGTGATCGCTGTGCAGGAACAATCCGTCGCAGTCTGAGCACCTCATTGGCCATCGCCGCCCCAAAGGAGACGAGCAGAAGAAGTCCTGTGAGCAGGTTTGTCTCTTTTCTGCACATCCCTCACATGTCTCCCTTCCAAAGCCTTTCAGCTTCCTAATCCCCTGCAGCAGTGGCCAAATCAATAATGAGAAGAGAGGTAGTGGTATTAGTCAGCAAAAGGCTCCCATTTTTAATTAGCTAGTACATGATTGTGGTTATAATGAAAGAGAACATGGAATTGAAGATCAATCTCTCAAACGCTGAACCCCCCGTGAATCCCCTACTTATTATAATATGTCCTTTCACACTGCATACCTTCTCTCATTAATCTTTCTTGCTGTATTTTCCATGTGCTCCAAAAATTCATCTCAAAAAAGGAGTCGTTCCAACCCTCACCGACGGCGCAGGAGCACTCTCAGTGGGAGCAGTGGGGGGGCTCCAGGACATGCAGGGTCCAGTCCCTCAGCCAGCCCCGATGGACAGGTCAGCCTCCACGTGGGCATGCAGGTGCTGCTGAACAGCGCCAACGAGATGGCGTTCATCCGTTACCTGGGCACAGCCGATTTTGCCCCGGGCCTTTGGCTGGGGCTGGAGCTCCGAAGCCCCAGGGGCAAGAACGACGGGTCTGTGGGAGGCCGCCGCTACTTCACCTGTGGAGCCGGCCGCGGCGTGCTGGTCCGTCCCAGCCGCGTCACGCACCGCGGGATCAACGGCTCGCGCCTGGTGAATGAGACCAGCCGAGGACTGTAGTGAACGGAGTGGCTGGGAGTGGAGAACATTTTTTCTTTGAATCAACCACCATTAATTTTCCTCTGTACAGTCAGAGCTGGTGTGAATTACAGTAATCAAACCAGTTATTAATAGTTCAAATTTAAACTACTAGATTAGTTTTTGGCATATTGTATGAAGCAAAAAAAAAAGAAGCACTTTAGAAAATAAACTTTCAAATCCTCTTAGAATTTATCTTGGCAGGATGTTGGAGGGAAAGTCTTAAAAAGACACAAACCGCTGCACTATTTTCAATCTGATTGCACTGACGACATCGACGTGATTGATCTGAATAGGATAAAAGAAACGGAATGGATGCGTACACATGAAAAACTATCTCTAAAGATTAATGGTTGCATCAAGTGGAGATGTGTTTCACATAATTTAGCTAGTAATGTAGCTCTAAGCAAAAGTGTCCATATCTTGGTGATTGCGTGTGCATGTGTGTATTAATTGAGAAGCACTCTGACACAAGAGAGATTGATTTTTCTTTTCCAGGTCATCAAATAACTTGCATATAATTGATGGGAGTTGAGTCAAAAGTGGATTTTCAGTATATGAATCAATGTGAGTTAAAGAGGATTTAATTAACCCACGACCTCCATCCACCTCCATCACAACAAAACCGCATCAACTGGAGTTATTACCTCCTACACACAACAGACTGTCCATTAACTAACACAGATGCATGATGGGTATGTTCTGCTGTGGGCTGCAAAAATCCCTTTGGCTGTGATTCTTAATCAGACCGATGCTGCTGCGGTGATGTCATCAAGTGACTGCCTGTTAAATAACACAGTGAATGTTGGTTTTATAAATATGTGGAACAGAGTCGGGAACAGAGTCGGATTCTAAACCTGATTTGTTTAAAGTCACATTTCACAACCTGAATCTGGAAGTGATCCTGTACTCTGTGTAATACACGAACATTGTTAAATTCCAACGTCCTCTAGTGTGTCTCTGTATCAGACAAACAGGAGCAGCTCTACACAGGATATGTGCAATCATCCTGAAGTTTCAAGGACAGACTTTGCTATTTGATTAGAGCCGTCTGGGCAACTCAGCAGAGAACAAGGCATCGATTGTGCATGAGGAAAACAGGCCCGCTATTTAGTAAAACATTCATGTTCCATCCAATTAGGGCGTGGAGGCCACTCCAGTCGCTGAAGAGTCTCCAATGGCCTTGTCTCATCGATCTGTCTGGGCAGGGCCCGGTGATTGAAAAGCAGTGGTGGTCAGAACCGCTGGTTGTCTGAAACATCTGCCACAGAGATAACGCTTGAAATGAAACATTCTTAATTCCATTAAGGGCATAACTGTGATGAATCCTGTTATTTGTTAATGTTCCACTTCTCTCATCTATCTCATCTATAGATAGACTTGCGTTCTTTGCATCTGCAACCCCCCACTGTATTACAAATCATAGGATTTCAAATTCCTCTGATGGGTGTGAACGTCTCTCTGCATTGTGTTCATGTGGGTAACAGTTTTCATGAGCTTCCTGTACATTTGAAATGTGAGAGTTGGAGTTGGTTTGATGCATTTATATGTTGTGGGAAATAAGAGCATTTGTAAAGAATTGAAATAAAGATTCTATTCTAATTTGATCGGACTGTGTTCCTCCTTTCGCTCCGTGCCTTGTGAAGTGTGGACGTTGGCTTTAATTTCCTGGACTGTTCATGAAGTGCGGTGGTGTCTTCAGGAACTGAAAATGACGTCGCTCAAGTACTTTGAAATGGTTACACACGTCTGTTCACACCATCGGATTCCAATGGGGCTCATCTCAGTCAAAGCTGAGTGCTCCTCCTGCTGGAGTGGAACTGTTTGCCACAGTGGAGCTCGAGCAGAGCAGGCTTCAAGGACTCAATGTGTAACACACACAAACAAACAGCTCCAGCTGTAATATCTGACATCAAGTTGGAGCAGCACCGGACCGTTTATGATGCTGATCAAACTGATCAGCGTCTCACTGACCACAGCCTCTTTTTCCTAAACTCTTTAACATCTAGATACCAATAACTTTTGGATGCACACAGATCTTTTACTGTGGCAAACCAATTGTTAAAAGCTTTTTCCATTTCTACTGTCTCAACAATTTATGACATTACTGCAGCTCAGGTTTGAGCAGAGACCGGCTGAGCTCATCTCAACCAAGCAACCGGCCGGAGGAGACAGGGAGTGAGGACCAGACCTTCTGCAGGCTACAGTCCAGGTAACTTTTCATATTATCGTTAGAAAATATTACACAATGCAAGTCTTTGTGCAGTCTGAGAACAGAATAAATACAAAACCTCAGGGTTCTCAGGCATCTTGCAAAAATCTGGAGATATAGAGGACTTTTCCAGTTATGGAAATAAATATCCAGTAAAACATCTCTTCTGAATTTGTTTCTCATGTTTTAGGCCCTTACATAGATTGTCTAGGTAAACGACAGTGCTTATTTTGTTTGTAACTTATCTCACTGTTGAGGTGAAAAGCTGGGCAGTGTGACTGTTAACTAGTCTTCTAATGGTGTATATTGTAAGAATTCAAGATATTGTTTGGAGGATTGTATAAACAAAAATATGTTTAAACTCAACGAAAAGAGATCAGACGACCTTATGGTACATTTAGGATTAAAAATAGGGTTAAATGTATCCATACTAGACCAACTACTAAACTAAATGACCAACTGCTGTCATGATGTGTCAGGATTTCTTCTAAAGAGTGGGAACGTCTGTGTTTAATCAGCTATAGAATTAGAAAGTTAGAAATGGTTGCCTTTGTATCTTTTGCCGCAGCACAGTTCTAAATTCTGCTCAGTTTGAGTTAAAGTCAGATGTTCATCACTGAGGTCACATTTAAGGTGATGTTGTACTTGATTACATATAGAAACATATAGAATTATTTTTATAATTTTTTTATAATAATATTTTTTCTCCATTTCTACAGATACAGTAGACACTACAGATAACAAAAAAACAGAAGGCAGGTAAAAGTGAATTATAATTACACACTGAAATATAAGATACACGTCATAGTCCAACAATAAAAGCAGTTTTGAAAAGTCGAGTTTTAAAGGTGAACGGTTCAGTGCAGTCTCTGATCTGGAGGGAGGGATGGAAAACGCACCGTCACTCTAGGACTGGTGCTTGGTCCTGAGTGAAGGTGAGAGGAGGTGGTCCTCAGAGATGAGGAGGCGGGGGGAGGGAGTGTGGTGATGGAGCATGTCAGTGAGGGAGGAGGGGGCCTGGTTGTGCAGGGATTTGTGAGTGAGGAGATGGACTTTGATTTGGATCTGCTGGGTGATGTGGTCACTGGTCACCTGAGCAGATGTGGGGGGAGCAGGTGTATCCTCTCCTATGTAAATATAATTGGCAGAATATTAGAAGCACCTTTTGGAATATATGAAAAATAATAAAATTTCGACCACATCATTAACACCTCTGGGAAAGTGTCAAAAACCTGAACTTTACTTACAGCAGACGAAGCTGCTTCATTAGCTCAAATAGGGATTGTTACATTGTGAACCGTGTTTAATTGACTCTGTGAGAAACAACACACTGTGTAATGATGTGAATAGTGTGAGCACTTGGTTTTAAATAGATTGAGACACTGAGAGCAGAGCTTCATCTGAAACAGTGAATCCAGCATCTGTCTGACGACAACTTTATTGTCAGAAAATCATGGGAGGACAAATGTTTTCTTACAAAAAACTTTAATTTAGTTTAGTTATTAATGGATAGAGATCTGTGTGACACATTATTCTGACTCCCACTGCCCTGCGTGTTGTATTTAAATGGTTTCTTATCTGCTGTGTAGAACCTGAAACAGCACTCACACACACTGGATCACAGTGTGGCGTGTGCTCTGCTGCACCATCAGCACTTTGCAGAGCGGATCCCTGATGGGAGACAAATGATCTCTGTAAGACCACGAAGTCAGACTCCAGTCTGCTCCTTAACGTGATGAAGAGCAGCGCGGGCACAGCCGGCACAGGAGGGCGACAGTTTGCTATCGCTAGCAGATTCCTGCTGGCAGCTGCACAGGCCCCTACATTTGTACACATGTTTATAATAAAAGGATAATCCTGCTGGGGTCGGCATTCTCCCTGCCAGGGCTTATGTGCAATAATGACCAGCTCACTGAACATAATCCTGCTTATTGCTCAACTACTTTACCAAAGTGAGCTGCTGTTGATTTAAAATAATCGCTTTGTTTTTTTAAATCCATCTACCTAATAAGTATTTCTTCTCAGGAAGAGTCCAGACATTAAAGGTTCAGTGTGAAGAATTTAGCGAACTCTAGTGGTGAAGTTGCATGTTGCAGCTGAACTCCCACACCCCCTTCAAACATGAAAGAGAACCTGTGTTAGCCTTCAGTTCTCTTAAAAACTCACAAGGTGTTTCGATTGCCCTGTCTGGGCTACTACAAGAATCTTGGTGGCCTGATCTGCAGAGACGACCGGCTCCTGATGTAAATATAAAGTATTTTGATATAGCTTCATAGAACTTAGATGAAACACAAGAGAGAAAACATCACATGGATTATTTCATGTAAAATGTTTGCCTATAGAGTCCTTTCACCTAAATCGTACACACTGAACCTGTCATGTGGTATAATCGAAACAAACAAATCTATATCGCTTACTATACTCTGACTCCCCCTACAGGTGGGGTGCATAATTCACTGTCATAAACATCTGAACACGCGTGGATTTGTTGACAAGTTGACGAAGAAGAAACCGGCCACTTCAGGCCAAAGAAATATGTCGACTGACGGAGACATTTTCCACAAATATGACCAAACTTGTTTGGCAAAACTTCGTGCTAAACCTCTGAGGAGATGTGTTTGTTTGGCTTTGGACTTGCGTTTCACCATGTTTGCACCTGTCCTGCATGTTTGGCCTCCTTCAGCTCTCTCCAACACGTGAAAAATGCTCCAATATTCACTCTGGTTCCATTTCTTACTCGTTACTTCCTCTTTTCTTCTTCTTTGTTTTCTGAGACACTGTCCTCTTTGTTTTTCTCCCGTGTCTCTGCCCTGATGTCCACACTGATCATGCTGAGCTAGTTGTCTCTTAGAGCTGCTCGCTCTGGCTCTGGTTGTTTGTGTGTGTTGTATGATATAAAGCAGGTTGTAATGTTCCAGCGCGGTACACCAGTTATATAGGGCACTTACAGGCCTCCAGGGGGCGCTGTGGCAAAGACAGACATGTCATTCTCCCCATTATAACTTTGTGTTGCATGAAAATGAAAGATGTTATTTTGATGTATAAAAATGCTTTAGTTTAACTATGGGCCAGGAAGAACCTGTAACTCTTCAAGTAGTGCAGACTTAACAACCGGACAAAACTCGCCACTCTCTGTTGTGTCCTTCAGGCCAGACCTTGGCAAAAGGCATTTTGCTGTCAAATGTGCTCAGTTGCACAGTTTGGCACAGCTTATATTATTATAATTCAACATTTTGAATATATTCTTACGTTGATACTGTTTTGCCAGTGTCTGCTTCTCTCAAATCTCTGGAACACAGACGGCAAACACAAAGCTAGGAACCACAGTCAATTCTAAAAAGATTCAGGTTGAAAAATGCAGGAATTTCCCTCTAAATGTACAGTTTTAATCGGATTCGGCATTTCTACAAAAAATTTAATTTAATTATTTGAAAATAAAATATAAATTTGAATAGAATATGCACTAATGGCTCGTCACAGTGATTTGTAAATGTGTGCGTGTGTGTGGGAGGGGACTAATTGTCTTGTGGGCTGGATCTGGCCCCCAGGCTGCTAGTTTGAAACCCCTGCCCTCATCTCATTATAACACATTTGAGCTGAAAGAATACATTAAAAAAGGGCTGTTGGATAATATTCCGACTGTGAGTGGTCTGTGGTCTATTCATCATATTTTGAAAAAGTAATCCTTTTATATGTTGGTGTAATGAGTGAGGATGCAACAGAAACGTGGGGCGATGGAGGACATGCTGCACTTGTACAGGTTTCTTTGTGAGGACCGTTTGGAGCCTAGAACGTTTGGAGTGAGAACATTTTGGATTAGTGAGGACATTTTGGCTGGTCTTCCCTTTCTGACCCACTTTCAGTGTGCTGTTGGAGAGTCCAGACTTGCTTTAGGGTCAGGGTCAGACTTATGGTCAGGGTAGGGAGCCAGGGAAACATGATCCCAGTGAGTGTCAGAAGGTTGTTAATATTCATTTTGTCTCTGCATTCTGTGTCTCTGATGAGTTTCTCGTTAATGCTTAAACAAAGATCATAAGCTGAGCTGAACAATGACGTAAAGCCAACAGAAAGTCCACAAACCAGAGGGACATTTGTCACAGATGTCAACCAGTTGTCGGTGTTACGACTCCTGCAAAAGCTTTTAGTGAAAACACACACAATGTGTTGTCCTGAAACATAATAACTTCCTGTCTCGGAGCTGAGGTCAGACTGGAGGCCAGTGGAAAGCAGACTGGCCTCTTTCTAAGCACCCTTCGATTTTCTCATGAATATCTATAGAGCTTTGCCTTTGCTCCTTTATTTCAATTCCTCTATACACTTATAAAGAAGTCTGAGTTCTCATGGAGCCATGGTACTGCTGATGTATCTACAACGTGAATACATCACCACACAACACACATTTAATCTGTTTTCTTTTATCCTGTTTATCTATCCTGGCTTTCAGTTACTTTTTAGTTGAAAGTCTGTTTTTCTGTGGGGAATAAAAACTAGTGCAGGGCAGTAAATCATACTGTGATAAAGAAATCTATGGCCCATTAGTAATAAACTAAAAATACACATGCAGTGGAACGTGGTAGAAAATCTTAGAAACATCTCAATCTATCACTTAGAGCATGAAACATGAAAGGAAGACATGAAAAACGGCAATGGAAACTGAAAAATAAAATGTATGTACTTGACGGCCAGAGGACAGTGGAGTGGCTCATGTTCCATTCATTTCACAGAATGAGAAATAATAACACTGGGGCATGAGGCCAGTTCCCAGATCAACGGGGGACATCACGGTGGGTCGCCAGTAAAGAAAACCCTCCTGTGTACAAGGTGAAGTCTGAGCACAATGAAGATGTGAAGCTCAGAGGACATTTGATTCAGAATGGAGACAACAAGTTCACTTCTGGTGCACAGATGAGTCATTGTAGCCTCCACCAGGGAGGTTGTGTTTTCATCTGCGTTTGTCTGTCTGAACCCGTTTTGCCTGATAAGGCAAAAGAACGACAGAAAGAATTAACAGGAAACTTGATGAAAGGAAGAACTAAATAAAATGTGCTTCCAGGATTATTCCTTCACTTACTTTGATATTGTGAGATGAGATGTTTTTCAACACTTCAGAAAATAATTCATGGATCTTGATGAAAAACATCAGGCATATTAGGGGACTGATATTTATGAGTGTGTGTCATTTGGTTCAGATCCAGAGACAATGCAGACCTAGTGAATTTAAATGTGGTTTCACGAGGGGACTGTTGGTGGAGGTGTGGGCTCCACTGAGGGTTTCCAGTTATTCATTTGCTCCATCATTGCCTTTTTTTTATCAACACCGCAATTGTTTCTGTACACATTACTACATTAGGTTTGAAGATTGAGAATCGTAATAACAGTTATAATGTAAATGGTTGAAGGACGCTTCCCTAAATAAGTCTGTGATTGGTGATTTTAATCAGCATTTATAAGGTCAATGTTAAATCAAATTCCCTCGACAGCAGACGGACAAATGCAAAAACAATTATTATATAGTAATTTATTAATTTTGGCGAATGTCTTCTGAAGGGCAATTTACAGCATTTACCAGAGCCATCGTACAATACTTTATAATTACAACATTTACAGGTGCAGTTCATTTAGTCTTTTTACATCAAACGTTGGAGATGAGCTGAGAAGGGAACACAGAGTTAATGCACTGAACACAGGTACCGGAGACTGAAGCAAAACGACTTTTCAATTCGCCAACGTTTCACCGGCTCACTTGTGAGTCACTCATCATGGCCACAGCAGACACACAGGATCAGCACAGTCCAGCAAAAGCATCCAAAACGGGACGCACGTTGTCGTCGTTCACCTAAATATCAACACACAGCTTCATCTGATAGATTTAGTGTCATTAAACTGAAAGAAGCAGACTTTAAACACGGCGTGTGTGAAGAGGAAAAGCGGGATGGTCCCAGGTTTCATTCTCATGTGGAGCATGAGCATGAGCATGTTCACACTCATTCGTATTCCCCAACACTCATTCTCGCTCTGTCGAGGATTTACAGATAGAAATATGAAGGTTAAGATTGATTCAGCAATATCCATTGTGTTTCTACATCCAGACCAACAGAAATGAATCGATAAAGGGTTACTGAAAAAGCCATAAGTAAAGAAAAGCCTCAACGCAACCGTCTCTGAGCACTCAGCAGAATGGAGCCGTAAAACACCGGAGCGGAGCTTTCAATAGAACCAGGAGCAACGAGATGCCACAAACATTCAGCCACAACAAAAAGCTGCGATCTTCCAGGTAGCTGAGGGCGCCGTGTCTTTCATACATCTTATTCTTCTGTCAAACTATCTTTCATCCCTGCATCTTAGCTCTATTCATCACTCCACTGATTTCTTGTTTGATTTCTACATCCTCCCTTCAGGATATTTAGACTTTTCTTTTTGAGGATCGTTCAAAACCTAATTCCTGCAGCTCTAAAAAAAAAAAAAAAAAAAAAGGTAGGTGGAAACCAGTGGACGAGAGATGAATTTGGGTTTGAAGAAGCATGTTAATAAGTTATAGGGCCACATCCAAATAATAAATAAACGAATGAATAAATAAACAAGCAGGCAAGCAAACATCAACAAACACATTTTTTCCCAGAATTTTTTTTAAAAGTATAAATGTGTCTGGTAATCCAGTGTCCTGTTCAGTGATATTCATTAAAAACAGTCTGGTCTGGTTATTCACTACACGGTTGTTTTCCAAAACCATTTGGAGCAGGAGCGGTAGAACTGACACATGTGGTGACGGCTGCAGACACGGCTACAGGCACCAAACACGGAAGTCTGGCAAAATATAGAGATTTCAATCCACCTCATGGTCCATTCTCACACACAAGAGACGTCCTCAGCTGTCCATCAACACCATCCGTCCCCTCGTCGTCCTGTGCTGTAAACTCCTCATTCCATTCTCACTCAGTCATGATCCCTCCAGCAATGAAAAAATACATTTTTTTTTAAACTCTTAAAACTAGTCTTTGCTCTAAATTCTGCCTCTCGAAGGTTGTGAGTTGTCTGATGTGCTTTAGCATCCATTGGGGACTTGAACACAGCTCCAGGTTCTCATAGGAAAAGCCTGATGGACTCATCCAGCTGTGTCTCAGCTGGACGGGTTCTTTCTGAACTGGAGGAGGAAACCAAAATGGCGGCTTTGAAGGGGTGTTGTAAAACGAAAACTGTCCTGACACAGTGTTTGTTTGTCTCCGTCTGATTAAAGACCAGCAGTACAGGCATTTGGGCTAAAGCACTGTGGCGTTGTGGCCCTCCATCCTGGGCAGCCTGGGGTCCTGCACCGTCCCCATGGTGACGAGCAGCGGGCGGCTGTCCTCGGACACACCTGGCCGGCCCAACGTCATCGAAGTGGGAACAGAGGCTCCCCTCTGGTGAGCTGCCGAGGACGACATGGAGGTGCCCTGTTGGGAGGGAGCAGGCAGAGGAGGAGGGTTAGGGTTGCCGTGGGCGACCTCGGGCGGCAGGCCTTGCTCCTGGTAACCGTAGCCGATGTTACCGCAGGGGAATCGTCTCAGTCTGTAGAGGGGCACCGGGGGGAGAGCGGCAGAATCTAACAGCAGAGGGGACTGTGCAGCATGAGGTGGTGGGGGTGCTAACAAGGGTCTGCAGAGACCCTGCTGCTGCTGCTGCTGCTGCTGCTGCTGCTGCTGCTGCTGATGGTGCAGTAGCTGGAGTTGGTGCTGCTGCTGGAGCTGGTGCTGGAACTGCTTGTGCTGGTGCTGGGCCACCTCAGCCACCGTCCGGCCCATGTGCTCCTGTCCCTCGCCAGGAACCCTGCCGACGCTGCCTCCGGCTCCGCCCACCCCTCCCTGCCTCTGCAGCTGCTGATGCTGCTGCTGTTGCTGCTGCTGCTGCTGCTGCTGCTTCCTCTGCTGCTGCTGCAGGAACCAGGACCCATACGTGGGGTTCCACAGAGTGGTGCTCTTCCCGTTGTGGCCGTCCTTGTCTACCTGGTGGCCTTGGGTGAACGCCAGGTTGATGTGCCCCCCCTCCGCTGGGCTCGGCTGGGTAGTGACATGAGGTCCTTTAGCTGTGAGTGTAGCGGCGGCTGTGGAGGTGACGGCGTTAGTGGTCGTCATGGTGATGCAGGCCTGTGGGTGAGGCTGCTGGTGCTGGTGGAGGTACGGCTGGGGCTGGGCTGAGGTCTGTGCTTTGGCCTCCGGCGCTGCGCTTGTCACAGCAGCGTGTTCCCCACCTCTGCGGCTCTCCTCTGCAGGATAAGATGGTGGCGGGGGGTGTAGAGCCTCCCCATCAGGCACCTGGGCATTGACCAGCACAGTTGGAGCTGAGGGGTCATCAGGGCGCATGGGTACGCGCTCCTCCTCCTCAGGGATGGGCCCATACTCTACAGGCAGTGGCATGGTCACCACATCAGGGTCCTGAAAGAGGGTAAACCATCCAGGTATCAGAGCTGTATTGTTCAATGTTAATGTAGATATTAATGTAAGAGATTCATTCAAAATTAGGATTTGAAAAGATTTCTTGTGTAGTGAAAATCAAGTTTCTTTGACTCTAAGGAAAACTGTCACTGGATATGTATGTTCGTAGAAAAAACTAGAACTTTTCTGTGGTTGACAACGTTGGATACATATTATTATTTTATCTGATTCTTGCACCCAGGAGTAACTGCAACTCACACCTGCTCTTCCCAGTGGCTCAACCCTTCTCTAGTCTGAGACATAACCACACAGAGGGGGAAGTATTAGCTCTGCTCTTAAAAGGGCAACTGTTGGGTTGACACAACGTGTCCTCAAGCCCCAAAGGTTGAAATGAAGACTTTGATATTAGACCATTCCTGGGATTTATCTTCCTCCATCATGATTCCCATATATCCTCTCTGTATTTCTCTCTAGATCTTTCTCCATACAACTGCCTGGTCTATGGTGTTACTCTCCCTATTCTTTTTATTTATTTATTTTTTTTTCAGATTTGTATGTTATTCTCATTCTTTTTTTTTAAATTTTTTTTTTTTTTTGAATAATTTTTTTTATTGAGCACTCATATCACAGGAGTTGTACATGATACAACATTCACAAAAGAGCTTTAGACCAATGCTCACATCATTTTGTATAAATTACCCCCCCCTCCCCGAACATACAGGACACTCTCCGTAACAAGAATTCTGAACGTGAGTTTACATTATGTATTTTGCACACTATTCCTCTCTGTATATTTATTATGATATCTACAGTGATTTATGACAATATTTTGTATTTCTGATCAGCACCTGATTTGTTTCAAAATTGATTGTGGGTCATCAACATGCCGACTCTCAGAGGTCTGAGGAAGAGCCTTAGTGTTCAAAAGTCTCTGATGTAATGTATGCGTGGTGGTCAGTGTCCCACACTGTTACCTGTAAGCAGTAGTCGATTCTCTCCAGGATAGTTGAGAAGTTGGGCCTGTCTTCAGGCTGGTGCTGCCAACTCTGTGTCATGATACGGTACCTAAAGATACATGTGTAGCAAACAAACACAAAACACTATTTTTAAAGAACAAATACACATCTGCAGGGTCATGCAGGACAAGCTGCAAAAAGTCATGAGAACGAGTGTGACGGTTAAAGGTTCAGTATGAAGAATGGAGTGATATCTAGTGGTGAAGTTACGTGTTGCAGCTGAATACCTGAATCCTCCCCATTTAAACATGAAAGACGACCTGTGGTATCCTTAAATTATCTTAAAAACTCATAAGGTGTTTGGTCTGTGCAGTTTGTACTATACTGTAAAAAACAAGGCGGCATCCGTAGAGAGGACCCACTCCTGATGCAAATATAAAATATTTAAATATAAAGGGCAAATTCTAGGGTAAATAAAACAATGATTCATACAATTAAGATGAAACACAACAAAATATCACTAGGGTTAATTTATATTCAATAGTTTTTAAATAGATCTTTTTCACCTAAATCTTACACACTGGACCTTTAAACGAAGGCTTTAATGTGTAAATGAGAGAGTGGGATAGAAACTTTGTGTTTGTATATGTTTTCATAGTTCACATGGGAGGCTGTATCATAAAAAGAGAGGGAAAATACGGTGTGATTGGAAAAATGTGCTTTTAGATCCTATCAGGACTTCTTCAAATCGGGAGGCAAACATGAAAGAGAGTCAGTGTTTGTTTCCACGCAGACGATTCTCATGTTAATGTTTCTGTCGCCTTCTAGGTCACAACTTGTTTACGTGTCGATATCAGCGAATCATCAGAGCCTTTCATGTCTGCCTCTGCATTAGCTCTTCTTTTATGCGTATACCACTGCATCATATACAACTGAGCATCCTTCCTATTTGTTTGTGCTATGGAGAAGCTTAATGAGATCTCACGGGATCCGATTTTCCTCGTGGTCATGTGCAACACATGAATTAATTCAGCTTGTGCGTGTACGTGTGTGAGACTGTGTGTGATTGTGTATCTGCACTTACACCGGCCCAGGGCAGTTTTTCGGAGGGTCCATTCTTCCACCATTAGTGACAAACTCCAGAACTTCCTGGTTGCTGCGACTTGGATATGGCATGTAGCCCAACGAGAAGATCTCCCACAGCAGAACCCCGAATGACCTGAGAGAGGCCGGCGATGAAAGGAGAGATTAGTTAGAGGGAAGAAAGAGAGATTAAGGACAATCGTGTCAGAAATTATAAGCATCATGAGAGCTGAGGGGGTGAGGGATGAAAGCAGAGGACGAGAGATAGAGACGAGACAAGGAGAAAAACAACGAGACAGGACGCATGGTTCTACATCAAAGGAGGACGGGGGACGGTGAGAGGAGAAAGAAGGAGCGAGCGGAGAGGTGGGGACAGGAGGTGGGATCACATCCACGCCAGAGGGAGGGATTCTCACCACGTGTCCGTTTTAGATGTGAAGATGCCCTCCATGAAGGCTTCAGGTGGCATCCACTTCACTGGCAGCATGGCACGCCCCCCCTTCCTGTAGTAGCTCGCCCTACACACACACACACACACACACACACACACACACACACACACACACACATATTTTGAATATTTAAATCTGTTTTTTAATCAACCATGCAGTCAATAAACCAACACTGGGTTTGTATACCTGCTGAAAATAAAAGTGAGGAAATGTTAAACGACGACCAGCATTTATATCTGGCAGAGCCGTCACCATGGCAACACTACTGCCCACAAAAGCAGATGACGGGGGGAAATCATCCAGCAATTAATCTAGTGTTTGTTAGTGTCTGTATCAGCGCTGTGATCCAGTGGCATTCTCAGCTTCGGATCACGCTGCTGTGAGAAATACTCGCTGAACTCCTTATCTCCCCGAGAGGAGAGAGAGGGAGATTTCCTGCCGGGCCGAGCCCCGTCTCAGCCATTTTTGCGTTGGTGGAGAAATGATCCGTTGTGCGTTTTATCTGATTGTGGCTGCTGGTAGAGGTCGCTGCCTGGTTCTTCTCGCCCTGCTCACAGCGAGGACGTGGACAGACGTGGACTGGCGTCCGCACAGGAAAGTGACACAGCTAGATCCCTGCTAAGCCGTGTCAGTTGTGTTTGGCAATAAACATTGTTTAGTACTGTCTGACTGTAAACATGGCAAGAGCTTTATATTAAACAGGGCTTGAACAGCCTGTAGATACTGATTGTGAGTGGAAGGTTGCCAGTTTAAATCACTGGACCTGTTTTATTGAAGGAGCTGCAGTAACACTCTCTTTGTGTTTGCCTTCGAAAACTAGTAAATGAAGCACCGACTGTTGTGATGGAGCTGCACATGGCTGCACAGGAACACACTGTAATTACAGTGGGCAGCTCCCAGGTGGGACATGCAGCATGAGGAAAGAGCACTGTGCTCAGAGGATATTCCCATGTCAAATAAAACCAAGAGAAAAAAGGTAACCATACCAGGAACACAGCGGCAAAGGATTAAACACACAATTTCAGCCTGGGAAGAAAAAATGGGTAAAAAAAAATGAATCTTGGCGGCCTGAGCTTCTCACAAACAGCGTCCAAAGCCTCCAGTATTAGCCGGCGTGACCCATCGCATTGTGTCTCAGTGTGAGAAGGATTTCAAGCTCATTTCAACTGGTGCTGTTCTTCACCGGGGGCTGAAGTGTCAGAACTCACAAAAGCTACAGCTAGGAATGTCTTAAAAGTCAAAATCATATATTACTAGCAGCAGGAAGGACGCGATTTGCACAATGTGGAGCGTCTGTGTGTGTGTGTCTGTACAATGACTTCATCTGTTGTACCAAACTTAGGTGAGAACATTAGAAATATGTTCTCACTGTCTAAATTCCGACACAGATCTTAAGAGGCAGCAGTCATCACGTTTCTGTGTGAGCTGTGTGTCTTCAGGGGATCAATGGTAACAGATGAATATAGATTATCTGCTGTCAGATAAAATGGCTGACAGGGAAACATATACTTGGAAAACTATCGACATAAAAACTTAGTCTTGAGGAAAATTACAGCTAATCAATGTAGCAGAAAAGAACAATTACTAGTTGAGTGTGCTTGCTCGACAGATTAGCTAAGAACCTCTGCAGGGTAGTTCCACATCCACCGCCTTCATCTATCAGTAAGAATAACACAATCAACTCAGGGGAGGGAGTCCGGTTCCTCCCTCGTATTAGGGCCTAGAATCTGACAATTGAATCCTGCCACTGTCGTCTCTGCTGCCCCCCCACCCTCACTACACATCCCTTTAAATGTCCTGTCCCTCTCAATAAAGAGGATGGCACTGGAGGTGGATCGGCCTTCATGTAAAGATGCATTCGATCTTACAGCTCTGGCAGTGGCTACTACGCATGTTGATCCCTGTAAAGCCTATACATTTTTTGTTGTTATGTATTTAGAGCTGCTGCCTTCTCTGACCTCTGAGTGCACATTTCTATTCAGTTTTTTTCCCTGCATACAATTGAAAAGATGGAGCGATGGCAAAATGTAGAACATAAGACGATATCCCCCCCCTATCAGTATTTCTTAGGTGGTGTTATTTATTACTCGAGGTAGCAGCATCAACACGGACTAAAAGCTGAGCTGCAGATTATGGAGGCTTAAATACAGTCCCAGGAAATCTGTAGCACAAATTCATACGCATGTGTTCTGTGAGCACTGCAGTGAGAGAAGTATTAGAGAGACAAAGACACGGAGCAGATAGAGGGAGAAGAACATTCACCTGAGGACACACAGTGCAGAGCTGCGTACTTGTGTCTGTACATAGTGTGTTGAACGTCTTTGTTTACATTGTGTTTCTGCAGGTGAGTGCACCTCGCTGACTTAAATAAATACAATCTAAAGTCAGGCCGTACATCACTGTTTATACATCCTCTGAGAATATGGTTGTTTAGGGTAAAATACCCCATCTGTCAGGGAAGCACAGTGAATTTCCACTCACAATGGCAGCTGTTTACCTCAGGATGCTTACCGACTGGCAGCTATTGTTTACCCGGCTTTTTATTTACCGCCACGTCACCGGTATGCAAGCGTCAGTGTGAGACCATGTGAGAGAGGAAGCCTGTGGAATATCACGTGCCATTGCACCCGCGGCTTCCTTCCCAGAATATAAAAAGATGACATTAAGCTTGGTCGTGGTCCCTCGCTGCGACACCCGTCCCCCGTGACGGCCCCCCAAACGCCTCCTGTGTCCCTCGCCTCATAGCAGGAGGGCCGCATCATGAAGCAGCAGAACTAACGCACACTGACAGCGTAGAGCACAAAACAATCACTCCCCCCCCTCTAAACATTCTGTAATAACAATGATAATAAAAAAATTGAAAAAAGCACCATGGCTCCGGGCTGAGATAAAAACAGAACCACAGCGAGGCACCTGAAAAACTGACATCAGCAATTAAATCAAGCGCCCCTAATGCGACTCCCCGGGGGTATTGTGCAACAGCCTTTCCCGGATGCTCGGAGAGTGACTTTGCTCTCGGGGTGACTTTCCATCGGAGGATTCAAAAGTGCTGCGTTGATATAGCTGACTGTTGTGACACATTTCCCTCGCTCTAATTTCTCACCAGATGAAAGACTTGGGAGATTTCCCTGCTGGATTGGTGCATTCATTTAAACGGTGTCACGTGAAATTGTGGTAGCTATATTAAAAAGTTTTTGAGCTAAGAATAATGAGACGCTGCTGTGGCTTCAGATGAGCTGATGTAGATTAAAAGAAGGCAGCATTACACCAGTGAGACGGAGAATAAAAACACTTTCACTGCTCCGCTTCAACATTTACCGGTTTGAAAGTCTCCGTGTTCAGTGCCACGGGCGCTGTACTCACATGGGAGGGAAAAAACTTCTTGTTCAGAGCTGCTGCTTCAACGAGATACTCTCAACTTGATTAGTTTTCTTTGATTGTAATTGTGTCATGAGATACTGAATATATTCGTCCAGGGTATGGATAATACAGGGTCGGTCGTCCTTACACAAAATATAAGAGACAGCATCTAATACGGTCTCTGTTAGTGGGCACAACTTTCTATTGGCTGTGTTCATTCATCGCTGTTTGGTGAAATGCTGCTGTCGCATTTTAATTTGTCACGTCCTGTGGTTGAAAACTTATCTGTGCCTAGAATTTCAAAAAGGGTAACTAAATACTCAGCTATGACTTGGTTGTTTTGCCTCCAGTCAGTGATCTCTGTTGGACTGTACCTGTAAATGTCTCGAGCCATCCCAAAGTCTCCAATCTTAGCCGTGCGGCCGCCTCCTTTGCAGGTCAGGAGGCAGTTCCGTGCTGCAATGTCCCTGAAAGAAGAGGAAACAGGATCTCAGGTCAATGCATGAACATACTTCTTGTTCTGGTGGAGCTTGGGAACTGTGTTAGAACACAATATCACACTAGTGATGGATGTTTTTGCAAGCTGGTGAAAGGAGAACTCGGGCAGCAGCTGATGTCTTACACAGAAGGGTTTATTGCAAGCTTGATGTACATCAGCGACCTGGGATGAAATTGTCACCCCCCTAGACTGAAGATGTCTCCCACAGCATCCCAATTTATCTCCCTCACCTTGTGAGAGAAGGGAGTATCTGTGGAATGAGTCGGGCTGTTGTCATGGGGAACAGATTTACTGTAAGACGATGGTCAAAAAATCTCTCACACCACTAGCACTGTAAATCCGTATTACGCATAGACTGTAAATCTAAATGATGTAGACTACGGGTCAAGGAAAATGAAACCAATCGGAATTGTCTGACACCTTTATTCTCTTGAATGAACAGCAGGGGGCGACTTTGCTGGTTATTTTTTTTTTTTAATTTTTTGAGGGCCGTAGTTTGGACACCCCTGCTCTAGACGTCTATGAGAACATGGTCAGATTAATAACGTCATAAAGAGTTTATTCACTGTAACAGAGTTTTGGTGCACTGAGATACATTTTGACCAGGGTGTGTGTGGGATCAGGGTGTTTGTAGGATCAAGGTGTTTGTAGGCTCGGTTCTACGTTGATCTGGTTTTCAGTTGTATTATAGCATGTTTAGTATTGAATATAGTTGGGTAAGAGCTTCAACAAACAAATACATTACAATTAAACATTTTAAGCGGGACGGAATGGGAAGTAAATGCACATCAACTTAAGACCCCGTGGAAACCCACAGCCTGGTATGCGGAAACTATGTGACTGACAGCTAGTCAGTCACATAAGGCCCCCCCCCCAGGCTTCTTAACAGCAGCTCACAGACTAATGATGGTGGGTCACCTCATGGAACTATGTGATTTCTTTTTTATATAGGTAGTATAGTGTATAAAAGAGCTTGATATACTGAGCTCTGACATGTGCACAGCTTGGCTCTCACATTGTCTCTTCACAAGTTTAATAAAGTTGTTCATATATTTGCATCTATAAGAGGCTCAGAGTTTAAAAACCTACAGAACTCCCCCTGCTGGATCTGAGGCTCACTGTAACTACCATGTTGCCCGGGGCAAGCTGGCAGAGTGTTTAATTTCCTACAGTGCCTTTATGACTCTGCCCACATGGAGTATCCAGGGAAAACTGATTGAAATGTTCCACACTCTACGCAAGGAGAGTGGGTTGAAAGAGAAAAATCCTAAAATTCATATTTACACTGTACTGGGTCGGTTATTCTTTGAGAAAATACAGTAGTTGACACAGCATGTTCTTGTCCTGTCTGGGGAAGAGGAAATAAATCCCCCCCACACAGAGACGTGTCACGCTCTTTAACATGTGAAGAAGTGACGTTGTGTGCTCGCCAGGAAATACCCAGGATTGGATCTAAATAACATCAAGTGACACTGCTCAGAGTAGATCATGAGATGAAAAACCAGCAGCGATACAAGCAACAGTAAGTTTTGCCAGTGAGTGGGCAGCAAAACATTGTTTTGATGTTTGGCCTCGACACCACACTGATGAACTGGGATCAGAAATGACACAATGAGAATAAAGTTGTGGTTCAGACTGATTTAAGCTGAGGGTTTTTCAAACTGAAACTACACTTTGCATGGATGCCTTCGCCTCAATGTGCCAGACGTGTTTGGAGCTAGTCAACCTAAAACATTATAGTACTACTTTAAGTCGGATATGAAACTATTCAGTATGAAAAAAACAATTGAGTGTAAGTGGCTGAGAGGTGAGCAGAGGAACTTCCTGTGGTCAATTCATGGTTGTATGGGTCAAGTGAGCTTTCGCCAAAATTAGATGCTTGTCTATTTGAGGTGTTACGGTACAGGTGCTTGGAGCACTCATAGGCAGCTCCAGGCAAAAGATGGTTTACTGGACTGCAGAAAGAAAGAAATCTTGACTGCAGTCAGTAGCTTTCCTCGCCAAGATCCGTTGGCACTCACTTCCCTTGTGATTGTTTCTGTTGTGGCTTTTACATTAGTGTTTTCCAGTAATGCGCTTGTGAGACGTCTTGGGCACTGTAAATAGGGCATCTCTTTTTTCTTCATTCTAAATCTAAAAAGACTTTGCCTGAGTCCAGTTTAGAAAGAGGCAGTTAAATGAATATAGGTAAACTGATTTCTCATACCAGCTACAGAGAATTTCCTTTATAAAGCAGAAGCAGTGAAAACAATCGATCCATATAGGGGCAGTTGAGCTGCTTCAGCAAAACAAAATAATTTCTATCATAGCACAACTACGCCCAGCATGTGGGCGTGTGCTGCACTCAGCCAGACATACACTTTCACAAGATCTTTTCCCATGAATGCTGCAGCTAAATACACGTATTACTTGTTTAATGGCTTGGGTGAAATCATTCAGATGATTTGTTTTTTGCTTGTAAGAAAGGACGAGCCCTGAGACGGTCTGCGATCCGACGGATTAATGGGAGGGATTGTTGTAAACGTGTGGGTGCGGCACAGTGATGTGAAAGCCAGATATTATTAAAAAACAAAGTTCACTGGCCTCATACGGTAAACCTTAATTACAGTCAATTTCAACTGCAGCTTAAAGATCCATTTCACTGCAGCACTTAGAGAACAATCTGTGTTAATAGTCTATTTAAATACCTGCAGTCGCATTAAACTACCAGGCTCTCCTCAGCACAGTGTTTCTTTTCAGACTTCCATCCTGAGAGCACCAGGCTTGTTGTAAATAAAAAGGAACATGTAAGGATGCACTGACCAGAACACTGATCAATACCACCACAGAAAGAAAGAAAGCAACACAACAAAAGCCAGAGGAAGTAGTTTTGAGACAGCATTAACCCTGTGATTTAATCTGTTGCAGAACATCACTGCAGCTCATCCTCCGAACCATCAGCCCCTCATTTTCTGAATAGCCTTGTACCTCCTTCACCTTTACTCAACGGCAGAGTAAACACACCTCCATAAAAAATGTAATTATCCTCACGGACAGTATCAGTGTGAATTTCAATGCAGGCTTGAAGGCAGAAAGAGGAAGAAGGAGGAGACAGGAGCTCACCAGCCTCTGGAGACGGGTCAGTCATTAGGTGGATTGATGGGGCTTTGACACATGGGGCCAAATAAGCTTTAACAGGCCCTGTTTTCATTGGGCAATTTCTTGGAGTCCAAACATGCAGGAACCAGGATGCACTTCTCTCGTCTTGAAGTATTGATCGGAGCAATTATGACGTTTTACGACTTCCCTCGTGGACGCTCATGTTAAAGTTCTTTAAAAGAGGAGGAAGGAAAAGACATTTCTTAAGTCACAGCAGCTGCTGTGGATGAGGATTTGGAGTCGAGCACTCCTGTTGACTTGTGCCTTGGATACAGAGCGTAAAGAGGCAAGCCGGCTACCCCATCTGGCTGCTCCGATGCTAAACTCATCACTTGTCCTTTCAGCTATCATACGAGAGGCAAAAGGCCTGGAGAGTCCATATGTTACGCTTGGGCGGATGCAGTCAGCACGTAATTCTGAGTAGAAGTCAGCAGAGCAATGCGGGCACACACTTTATTTTTCTCTCTGTCTCTCTGATCGGTTGAGGTAGGAGGACCAGAGAGCCACAGAATATAACACATCATTTCATAACTGTGCTGTTTTTATGTCTGCACGCATGCATATGCAACATGTGTGGTCATCTGGTGAATTACCTGTGTATAAACTGGTTCTCCTCCAGATAGTGGCAGCCTTTAGCGATGTCTCTGGCCACGTTGAGCAGGTCCACCATGCTCAAACTGGACGGGTGCTCCTGAAACAGACAGAGACACAAAACTGACTTCAATAATATATAAAATGGTAATCAAAGAGCATTCAGGGAGTTTTCACACCTGAAAATCATCCATTTGTTTCATTGTAAACGTTTGATCTGGTTAGTTTTTGGTTTCACATTGTAATGTAGGAGGTCCTTGTCATTCAAACATGACATCATCAGAACTTTTCCTGCGAGCCGTTTAATGCTGTCTGAACTTCCTGCAGTTCTGAATCAATCCAAAAAATACAAAAAAAACCACTGCAAATGATCCAAACCATGGATCACTTCGACATAGACCACCTCTATTTGTTTGGCTAAATTTCAGTGTGTCGTTCCACACCTATTGTTAGATAGATAGCACTTTTCTTGTTATAGTGGCCCCTCAATGAGCTGTACAGTGTAAGTTATATTTGCCCACTTTCTCACATATTCAAACAGCACTCGTACATAGTGTTTCTCTGTCACAATATGCACCGATTGAACCACCGACTTCCCAATTAATTATTGACCTTCTCTAGCTCCTGATCCACAACCGCCCACGATCATCTCCTTTGTAACAATGGAAGCAGGAAACACATGAAGACCATCGTGTTGTTGCACTGACGCACTTGCAAAGTCAAACTTTTAATTAATTCTGATTGGTGATTCTAAAAATGCAGTTTTGTGTTCCAGTGAACATTGAAAGTTCTGTCCTTGCTCCCTGCAGATTCATTTCGACAGGTGCCTGGTGTCATTAGCCTGAAACAACTGCCTGGGAACATTGCCAAGATGGCTGCCAAGGGGCGAGACTGGCTTGTAAGGAAGGAATTCTATTTTAGTAAATATATCAGAGGAAGGTTAGGAAAAACAGAAATAAAATCTGATTGATTTAACATGAATTAGGGTTTGCTTAGTTCTGCAAGTTAAGGAGAAGAACAGATGTGTTAGATTAAGTAAAAATTGTACCCCCACCCTATCTCGCCATGTCAAAGCAGTGTCTCTCATTAATTATTGAGACATATTCTGATTTGTCCCACCACAGTTTCATATTGAAACAAACTTCTCATGATAACATAAGAGATCTCAAAGTTGGGATGTGTCTGTTGCTGCATTGTAAAGCTTTGTGCAGAGCTCTTTGCTGTGTGCTCACTCACACGCTTGAACTTTTGTCCATAAAATGTTTACTGTCCACTCAGATGGTGAGACATCATAAATCTTCTGCATTTGTTTACCTGCAAGCGGCATTCATTACAGTTGTCTTTTTGAAGTAAAAACTTGTCTTTCAGTCTTCAGTCTGTGTACCTGTCAATTCGAATATGTTGCATGTGAGAGCTATGTGTGAGTTTGTGCACTACTGAATTACTTCTGTGGGAAATGCTACAGAGAAAGTGAGGCTAAATTCCTGGATCTGTCCATTTATTCACTTCTGCACCAACTTTTAATGGGTTCTTTTCTGACCCAAACATCATTCTTCAGCATTTCAGTTTCATAATAATCCGTCCTGTAGTTTTTGTGTAATCCTGCTAACCGACAGATAAACAACACAAAAACAACATCCTTGGCGGAGGTAATGACAGCATGCACTTGAGGGACTCACCAGTCTGGGTCTGGTCTCCCTTAGGAAACTCTTGAGATCTCCCCCTGTCATCAGCTCCAGCAGTATGAACCTGGGCATGTTCTGCAGACTCACTCCTACACAACGCACAATGTTCTGGTGGCTGAATTTACTGCAGAGACAGAGACTGTGTGTCAGAGAAGGCTTTGTGGGCACAGCGAGAGAGACATGCTTTTTGTTTACTGTCTAAATGGCTTTTACCTGATGATCAGAGCCTCCATGAGAAAATCCAATTCATCCTGCTCAGAGCAAACCTCGGGGAGGGTCTATTGTATAAAAAGACAAGTTGTGTATACAGTAGTTATTTCACTTTGTATGTGGTGCTTATTGAAAAGAGGCGATTCAATATTGGTGCATTTGAGCCTTTAGCTGCATAAGAGCCATTCATATTGAAACTGACTGCTTATATTCCTGATCTCATCTCCGGAGTATTCTTAGTATAAAAGTCGATTGTGTAATTCGTTTAGAGGGCCCTCAAGGTCTGATTTAATTTCATCGAGTTTGACCTTTGAAAAAAACATAAAAAGTTTCCTTTCCGAGAACAGGTTAGAACTCACCTTAACTGCCACGTGCAGTGGACTTGGTTCACCTGGTATCCCCACTACCAGCCCCTCGTACACTTCACCAAAAGCACCGTGACCCAGGCCCCTGGTGAAACACAGCATTTATTTAGCATTACATAGGATATAGGATATTAGAAGTAAATGGCAATCAGAGATATCCTGGCTGTATCTGTCTCCAATGAATAACGACCTATGGAGCTAAATACAGGTTGAAGAAATTAAAATCATTGATTAAAGAAATTTGGCAGAGATGCTTGTCAGTGTTCGCCACATTTTCCGTCCACATAGACAGAAAACTGTTACTTTCTGGCATCCAGTGAAACTTTGACACCAGCTGTGCCATTTGAATCATGACTATTACAGCTCGAGCTGCTGGGAAATATTCATGGCTCCATAAGAGAAAGAATGTATCACAAAGATGAAGAGGCAGAATGATAAACTGGTGAGCTATAAACACATGAAAGATCCATTAAAAATTGAAAAGAACCCTGTAAAGATCATTCCTCAGCTGCTCAGATCACTGCAGTACACCCATACACTCTGAGGCTTTACACTGAGTACATTAATATTTCAGGCTTTATTCAAACTGATACTTCTCCCACCATACTCAATCCTGTTTTTTAAAAATGTAGCAGTGTCCGTGAATCAATAACTCATTTCCTCACAGTTGAAGATGAGTGTATTTAACTCAGCTCTGCTACAGCTTGTAGCATCTTGAACCTCTTACCTGGTGAGGGAGATGTTGCGTCGGGGCACTTCCTTCAGGTCGCTGACGGATGCCGTTTTGCCGGCGAAGCAGTAGTTGGGGTTGTAGTCGGTCATGATGGTGGAGGCGCGGAGTTTACTGAGCTTGCAGTCCGGACTCTGCAGCTCCAGCTGAATGGACTGCAGCTCTGTATGTTTACGCCTGTACACTGGTGAGAGGAAAATAAAAGAGCAGTTTCATTCCTCAACTGAGATGGCCACAATTACAAAAAACAAAAAACCTTGAACTCCTCTTCTTGTTGAAGAATGATTGCTATAGCAGCCAAAGTACACAAAGTGGAAAGCTTTTACAGTTATTATTTCTCTTAAGACCTTTTGCTTGCACAACAGCAATTTCTATGAAAATGAATCATTTTGTGTCTGTGAAATAATGACTGCTCTCTCTCCGGGGAGAACATTTGTCGTTTCAAACTATTCAGAATTTAACCTTAACATGTGAATCGGTCTTGTACAATAACAGTGTGACTGTGATTGATAAAAACACAATCATATGTACAATAAGCAAACATGTTAACAAAGCACAGAACCAGGACAAATATTACTTTCCTCCTTCACATCACAAACAAATCAATTTATGTAGAATAACACAGTATGAAAACAAACCGTTTTTCATTTCCCCCCTACGAGCACACATACACACACACTTTATTGTGCTCGAAGCCTCGACCTGGGCGTGAACACATGCACCAGGAGAATTGTTTGTGTATATTTATGTGTGTGCAGGGGAGTTATTTATTTACCAAGTGCTCTCTAACGTACGAGTGCTGTCAGCCACCGGCTCTGTAGCCATACGTCTTTAGCACGTTTCATTCATCACAGGGGGAGTCCCACGCCTCCTCTGCTCACGCCTCATCTACTGAGACGCTTGCCTTGCACAGAGGGAAGGTGGAGGCCTGGATGTGCGCGTCTGTCTGCTGTGAGTGTCAAAGTGAGCGTGGGTGTGTGTGGAGTCGATGATGGCTCAATGAGTGCATATGTCTGGATGTAATAGCCTAAAAGCAGGCGGACAGATGGAAGACTGCTTCGGCCACGAGGCTCACTTCCCCATTCTGACAACCAGCTGCTAAGAGTCCTCTGAGCGAGACCCGGTCAGTAAGTGAAGAACTGTGTGTTTGTGTGTATGTGTGTGTGTGTAAGAAAACAGAGGAAATGACACGCACTCATCTATTGTGAACCTCTCAAACATTTTGCATTAAGTAGCACAGTCCAGCTCTTAACGATCAGAGAGATCAACTTCAATCTTTCTAATTTTTCCTCTTTCATTGTGGTCGTGATCCTCTTTCTCCTCATCAGGAATACACTCAGGGTTTTGTGGCTCTTTCTACCTGCAATGGGATACATAACTGTATCCCATGTGACCTTCAGAACAAATGAATGTACTTGACACATAAAAAACGTATCACAGACCCTAACTCGCCCATCCAAACAATATTCCTGGGCGTGTGTGTGTTTGTGAAATATGAAATATATGAAGGCGAGATATGTGTTTTTGAATAGGGAGGAAGAGAGTGAAATTGATATGGTTGTAAAAAGAAACGCGAATTCATCATGTGGAGGTGATTGGTGTTCTGGTGTCTTTTAGTGAGAAAGATGTTGAGCAAACAACACTTATGTGAAAAATATACGACTAAACCACTGCCACTGCAGGCAGGAGAAACACAAATTTCTTTCAGCATTTCCATTGCCACCCACTTATCAACACTCATGTCCACATCTCCCCCACTGACACCCGTGTGCCAGCATTCATTCATTAGGGATTTCTATTTATAATCCATTAGTTTTACCTTGAATGCAAAAAGGGGGAAACCGCAACCAAATTAAATTTAACTAAACAGTATTAATTCAGAGCAGGTTATTGCACACATGCTTTTGACAGCTGTTAAATGAAAATAAGTACATGCATTATGTAGGTCTACATACTAGCTCCCCTATAGGGTTTTACTCTATTGAGTGCAATCTCAACAAAGACTGTTAATGGTTTGTGTTTTATTTTATAACTTAACGTAATGTAAACATTAAAATGTGACATTACTGCACGTATGTCTAGAAGCAGCTCTGGTAATCACATGATTCATTTAATAGTCTGTCACAGTGACAGTGTGGACTTCTGCCCCTGGTTCCCACATGTTCGGTTGATTGTGTTTATAGTGGGGATTATCTTGTTAAGATATACTTAATTAGGTTTAGGTTTTACAATTAAAGTACTTTATCTTTTGTCTCTTCAGCATCACAAGTAGCAGGAGGGATTGTGAAAGAAACTTGTCTGGTGTAAAGAAAGAACAACACAGACTTGGAGGAAACGGCCTCTTTTGTGGAGGAGGAAATGTTTGGTAGTGGTCGATTATGAGGCTATTGCTGGACGCATCTCTTTGATATTCAAAGGAGGTTCGTAGTTTTGTCAAGGAATGGAAAAAAACTAAAAATGAGATTTGATAAAAATATTTAGATCAAGAGGAAGTGGAACTCTGGTGACCATGGGTTCTCCATGCTGGTTATTAAAAACGAATTGTCATTTTAGACTCATAATAGTAGGACTTTTTAAAATAATTAAATTAAGATTTTATTCTCATCATAATATGACTTTCTTCTCAAGTACGACTTTCTTCATTTTTCTTCAGCATGACCCGAATACTCCGTCATACCAGAAAAACCTTTTATCTTTCATACCATGCATGACTAATGACCATATGATGTCCTAATTCCATAGAGTAAGTGTCTGACGTGTGACAGCACTTACTTATCATGACTCCGGACACGGCCAGCAGCAGCGCGGCGATGAGGGCCGAGGTGCCGACAGACAGACCCAGTGCCAGGTGGGAGAGAGACGGCTGGGGGAGCAGCAGGGACACCACTGCAAGACAAGGGGAACAACAGCGTCGCTCAGTTGTTATCTCCCCCGGAGGAGCATTAACATTCACTTCTCCACTGTGATCCCCAACGTAATTAATGATGTGAAAGCGATGAGACAACAGAGCTCAGGAACAGCGACGGCTTGTGCATGACAATTCCTATTTCTCAGTGAGGAGAGGTGATCTCATTCCACTTGTCGAGGCTGAGGAGCAGATCAGCTCCACAGACACAGACCATATTGAGACTGTGACCTTTTATGACCTGGCATCTCAGAATTATCTATTGCTTGGCATCACTGGGCCCAGATTTGTAAATCATAGGGCAACGAGAAACTCTAGGTCATTAAGATAATATTGAGATGGTAATAGCCCTGTTATTTGCTTCACATTATTAAGTGACATTACGCCGTATGAATTCACTTCAGATCTACATTTATATATTCATTACTCATCTGAGATAATGAATTTGAGGAGGCAATTCCACATCCTCAGGGGCTTTGTCCACAATCTTGACAGAAGACGACACAACACTTGTGTGGAAGATGAGTTTTAGTCAAGACATTGTCTGATGGGCAAAGTCATGAGGACATTCAACTTTCATTTAATCCATAATGAGATGAATTCTACATCCGTGCTACAGTGTCACTATGAATATCCAGGTGAAACTTTCTGTCCTAAATCCTTGACCTGAGATAAAAAGCTTTTATCTGACAGCAGCGCAGATATAGATGCTTACAAATCACAGAAAACACCAGTTAACACTCCTCTAGGTTTATCCACTTCCATTCAACAGGTGAGCTCATCCTGCACATTGATAATTATTATGAGTGATTAAGGCATTAATGAAAGACGTTTCCTCAGATAAAGATTCATAAAGTACAGAACCTCCCAGGCTTAATTGCTTTTGTAGATTAATTCTTTATCTATTCACTGAGTCATAGTCTATTACAGGTATAATTGCAGGCAGCTTAACTCATCCCTTCGTTTTTAATTCCTTTCACATCTTTTTGTGGAACAGAGAGAGGTAGACATTACTCATACAATATAAAAGTATGTCCAACCTGTAGCGTTGATGCAGGAGACTCCGTCTGGTGCCAAGATGAGGTCATCGTCACAGTAGCACTCGATGTTGTCATTGGTCTTATGGCATTCACCGCTTTCACAGTGGCTGCAGTTCTCCACTGGACTGATGATCACCTCACCGTCACCCTCCATAGCTTTAGGAACACGCACACACACATGCAAACACACACAGGGGTCAAAGAGAAGTTTCCAAAGAATAAACAGGGTTGGATTAAACAGGATGTGTCCCAGTAAAATGAGCTAAAGTTCAGTAACTAGACAATAACAATTTTCTACAAAAGATGCCAATTAAAGAATCTTTGAGGAGGTTTTCGCTGTTATCAACCAGCAAACAATGGACAAAGTTAAAAAATGTGCCAGATAACTAGAAATACTTCTGTCCACACCTTGGATTAGTGCCATCAAATAGAGCTTTGCTGCCACATAAGTGGGCGTAAACGAGAACTGTTCATCTTGTCGTCTCCACACTGCAAATGCAGTTTTGAATTTGGACACGCGATATGTTCAATATTAATAAACTTTGAGTAAACAGACAACCAGCGCTCTTTAGAATTGGTTCCTGGGACTCATCACCAGTTGTCGATCAACAGCACCTTCACAACAACTGATTCTCCAGTTCGGGGTTCTGCGTTCCGAACGTTGAATAAACAAGTGGACAGCTCTTTGTGCAGAAGCAGTGGTGCAGCTTCGGGGTTCTGTGGACTGAGTCCAGCGGCTGACCTTTACTTGCTGCGGCTAAATTACGGCAGGTGCCTTTTACAGTTTCAGAAAGAAAAAGCCGCAAACCATCATTACCACAGACCAAGTAAATCAGCCCATTCCAAACAGGCAGGTTTAAGCAGGCCCTGCACTAGTTTATAGAAAATGCAGTCATTACTGTAAAACACTGTTTTTTCTTAAATCATATCAAAGGGGTAATGCCGCTCAAACAATGTATTCAGGTGTTTGGTGCTGCTTTGGTCTGAAAGAGTCTGGATTGAACATTAGAATTCTATCCATGCTCAACAGGGTTTATTGCCGCAGTGTAAGTGTTCACAGCTCACTTGTCTTCGTCTGTGCGTTCGGTTTCATCAGCAGCGCGATTTAATTTCATGAACAGCTTTACCCGGCAAGTCCAAACTATATGAGATGAAATGAGTCATAGCTGGTTTATCATGTTAGTAAAACCTGCACATTTTCATATGAGCCTTGTACAAGATAAATTCACAGATTGTGACTGGAGGTGCGTTAATTAGTCGAACTATCTGTCAATTTCTTGGGCTGGAACAAAACCTAGACTCTCTGTTCTCCAAGGCACAGCTGCTGAGACTGCCATAAAGTATTTGAAACTGATTTTTACAACATCCTATCCTTTATTTAGATTTTTAAAGAAAGCACACCCCTTAATTGTAAACCACAGCAAGCAGGGACAAATCAATCTGACATGAATTAGTTATGGGCCGGCTGTGAATGCTTGTACTGTTTAGTAAGCAAAGCAAATGCACTCATCTGCAGAATCTATTTTCTCTCATCATTCTGTTATCAGCTTTATAAGTGCAAATACATAAATCTAACCTCGAAACACTTGAGAGGTTTCGAAGGAGGAATACAAATGTGTCGAGTGCAGACGGTGACTGCATACTGATGTTGTGGCCATGCTCTGTATCATGGATCTAAACATGCAGCATGGCTTCTCGAAACAATTTGACTAATATTTCTTCACTGTTTGCCTTTGTTTAATGATATCAATGTAATTGCCGGGACACAAATGTTAAACCGTCGGAGCTTAACAAGAATATCTGTTCAGGTGAAGACATCTTCTTCCCCTATGCTGCGATTTCTCTTTGATACAAAGGATCAAGTGAGAGCCGTTAAAGACATCCTGGCCTGTAATAACATGCAGGTTTCCTCCTGTTCCTACCAGCATATAGTGGTGGCTGTATGATTGGATCACTGTGTTCATCTTCCTTCAGCCTGTATTCAGTGGATTAGACCACTGTATTACAAACCGGTTGCCCCTCTCAACATCAATGGAATGATCGTATCTTTTTTGTCAGCCCTTTCAAAGAACACAGCAGGGTTGTCCAGCCGCGCTTTCTATTTCTCAAGCTTGTGTTCCTGTCTGTGTAGTTCAAGCTGAGAAGGAAATAACCTGACCTTTACACTGATGATATTCTTTTAAGTTATCAAATTACAGATATTACAACCCAATATACCCTCCTGTGTGTTATGATAGGGATTCAGGGTGCTTGGTGATGCACCGGTTATAAATCATCTTCTTATTTTCTCTCTCTTTTTTTCAGATTTCTCCTTGTTTCTACTGTTTCTTTGGAAAATGAAACAAGGAATATAAAACCTTTATTGGATGATGCTAAATCGCTAACAAAGGCACTGTATAATTTATTAAAAGACGGAATTGGGAAAATGTGTAATTTACAAAATTAATAATTTTGTAACATTTGAAAAAAAATAATTTCTCTTATTTTGCTGGACTTCATTCTGACACCTTTTCTCCCCCAGAAAAAATGAAGTAAGATTGATAATAAATGCGAGGACTGTGGCTATTGTTTCTCAACAGCATCGTCTTTCTAAAGCTCAAAGCTAGAAGGAGATGGCTCTGTAATTGACTAGGGTCCAATAAAAAACAATTTTAAAAAGCACTTCAGTGTCTATTTGCCATTTCCCTTTCTTATTTCTCAATGGAGCTCGGTGAAGAGGTAAGTGTATGATGTATGACTTGTCACGACAGCTGAAATTTCCCTCCGTGTTTTGAGTACCCGTCAAGTTTAAATGTACGAGAAGAGTATCAGAGGTGGGTCAGCAGGTTTACACTCCACGATTTCACTTTGCACTTCCTGCTCTGTGTACGGAGGCATGATAATCAACACAAATAATCTGTTCGATAGCCTTTGGCTGGAAGGTAAAACTCCAGTCTACGTCCTGTTTAAATGTCACTGAGTAAGAAACAAATTCTCATCATACCAATCTATTTATTTACTGTTGAAGGCAAACCTGATGCTCCACCACAAAAACTAATTCAACATGTCAATTGAAAAGCAGTTTTTTCCCATCGTTTTCTAAGTACAAACACATTAACTCTCACCTGCAAACACTACAAAAGGATCAAATGCTGAATACAAATGTGCTGACTGCAGGTGCTGACTGCTGAGTGGTAGAATTTTTTGAAAATAGCCAGGAATCCTTCACATTACCTTTCAGAGGATAGAGGAAGGACTCTCCTTCTGGACCCAGAAAAGAAGTACCATCATCACCATCATGTTTGGGGTTGTTACCTAAGGACGTGTTACCACCTTTAAACAGGGAAAAACACACAAGCTCAGTGTCTTACTTACACCAAATAAAACATTATAAGCACATCGTATTCGTAGAGTGGTTAAAGCCAGTTACTGGGCGAATACACCAAGCCAAAACCCTTTAAGAGCTCATTCAACACATCACCCAGACAGAGGGCGAAACTGTTCACACAGGACGTCTACAACTCTCATCCATCACAATCATTTTTGTATTTTGTATTTTTTTAAACATATAAACCCCTTTTTTCTATACCAGTAGTAACAGTAATGTGCATTCTGCTTACCACCATTTTTTTGGGGTGTTATTTAAGTTTCTTCTAATGTAGACTTGTTTTTATTCCTGCCTTGTGTGTACTATTGTGTATTACAGTAATTACCCACTTCTCTCCTGAGGACCATCAGAGTATATTTCACACAACAATCACAGAGCTTAATTGGGTATGTTAAGTACAAGGAGATTGTGAAAAAATTGTATTTGCTTAAGAAGAAGCACAGACAATTATTGAAAATGGGTCATTTGCAAGGGTTTATTGGATGCATAGTTCCCTAACTCACTTTTTTGCTCTGAATCAAATGTTTTATTGTTAAAATTGAAGGTGGTCGGCATGGTTCCAGCCTTGAATTTTTTTTTTTTAACCGAAACGTCAATGGAGAAAATGAGTGGGAAATTTATTTCTAAAACCAGAGCCGTTCTGTCAGCTCTCATTGTTATGGCCAACAATTACACCGAGATTAAATGTTCCTGTCAGTTGACATTGATAATTATCCTAATAAATGTCATTTTACTGTTTTTTTTTTTTTTATTGAAAGACCTGAGGGAAGGTTGTGGTTTTGAAACTCTTCTTCATGGGCAGACAATGACAACCACATTTACATAGATATTAATAAAAATAATATTGCACCAATTATTGATATTGGTTTACTGCCCAGCCCTATTGGCATCAGGTTTAAATGTAGTGTTGAAATTTTTTAGGGCCACATCCAGAGAGGTCAACGGTGGATTGAGCAGTTATTGAGACAGGACCTGACCCTTGTCACCCTGTCACATCCAGTCTTGACACCATTAGATGGACATTCATGCCATACTTGACAGCCTAAGATGATTTATTCATAAAACCTTTTTTATAAATTTCAGAGAAACCTTGGAAATCTCTTGGACTAACCTCTGAAGCCTCCACCGCCCCCACCGGACATGCAGCCGCCACCGCCGCCTCCGAAGCCCCCACGGGTCTGCCAGTACTTTTGACAGGCCTGCCCTCCCTGGCCTCCCAGCACCAGTGGTCGGCCACCCTGAGTGACAGGAGTGCTATCATTCCAACCCCCGCCTCCACCTGTCAGCAGACACACATTTGAAACAATGTGAAGTAAAAGGCTTTGGTTGTGAATCGCAGTGTGTTTGTGATGAAGGGAAAAGACAGAGACAGCGAGCGAGGGAGAGAGTTCTTAAGTGGGTCAAAAGATGCGGAGCTACAGAAATGCATGTGGCATGTATACACAACATCCCAATATCCCATATTAGGGATGACAAAACAGGTTAGAGCAGAGATTATACAAACCTAAAGAGATCTGGTAACTCAAGATTAAAGTTACAGCTAATGAAGTTCAAACTAATCCCTCCGATATTCCTGAGCACCAGCCAATTTAATTTTCCCCCTCCTGTGTTCCTCCTTCTTGTTTGAAGCCTGAGCCAGACAAACAATTGAAAAGACGGACGGACGTGCTGAATATTACATTTTTCATTCACAAGTTTCCTCAAAAGTAAACCTTGGGCTTTGTGAAGATCTAAGAATCAATATCTTATGTTTTCTGGGCCGATCGTCAACTCCGAGCACATGAATAATTGAGCCTGCAGCGTGCAAAGATGCAATGTTCCCCAGTTCTGTCCAGCAACAACAGAGAACAAAGTCCTCAATATGAATTATCATGAGTAGGTTATTTTTTGCCAAAACACGAACACTAGGACACAGAGGTGGAACGTCTTTGGCACTTCTACATTAAGACAGAAGTAAACACCTTCTGGATAAGCCAGCACAGTTAGACATGCACATTCACTTCCACCTCAGGCCTCCTGTAAACATGGCTTTGGATGTGGATACATGCAGAGAACATATAACACTCATCTTCTCATCTTTAAGCTGGGAAAGATAAACCATATACATTACAGCAATGTTGATTATTAGCTGTCAACTCTTATCTTTCATGGCCTCAATATCTCTTACTGCAATGCACTGAGTGTACTGAGTTAAATGTGAACATAATCACTACACAATCAGCTGCACACGCAAAAATACATGGAACCAACACACATCAAAGCTTTGGTATTGTACCTGCTGCGCTCGACTTCCCATTGCGTCCAGGCTGACTGGGGTCATAGTCCATCTGCTCCAGCTGGGTTTTTGATTGGCTGCTGTATCCCCGGCCTCCTCCCCCAGCAGCAATGATGAGGGGGATGTGCACATCTTTGTTCACCTGGGTCATTATTGTTGAGAGTTAAAATATTTAGAGGAATCAGATCTTTAGAGGAAAAAACAACCTTTGGGGAACATTGGCACAAATGTGAGATGATATGACTGATATGATATGATATATCGACACTATATTATTAAGATACATTTATTTGAAGATATGAAAATATGAAGCAAAAGGGAGGAGATCAGTTCTTTAGAGGTATATATAGGTTTATTTAAGAATGTTGTTCAGTTTATCTGCTCACTCATCAGAGTAGATATAACCAACATAACTCAAGTCTCCCGGGTGGCCGGGCTCTCGAGCTTCATATGATATTATCTTTTCTCTTATATGTAATATGAAGTACTTGAACGGTACAGTGAACTGAGAACACATTTGTACGTCCAAAACCTGTAATGTAATATGTCTTCTACTTGAAGTAAGAGACACTTTTTGACTGGAAAATCATACAAGTATTGTGAGTGATATGTTACAGGGTTTAGGAATTAAGTGTTTTGTGGAGACAGATGATGTTTTTATTTGTTATTATTTAAATAATTTAAACTCAGGCACTTTATGAGTCTTTTAAACGGCTGCTTATATTTTGCATTGTCTTTTAACTGTTTGCATGTCAATCATCAATCAATCATGTGCACACATGTTTTGAGAGACACATTTTCGTTCCAATGTACAGATATGGCTGAAATAACGTATTGAAACTGAAGCTGGATACATCAGGGAGACGAGGCAGATGAGCCATACAGAAAGTCAATAAGTTAACGGTTGCGTTGCCGTGACCAAGTCAGAGTTGTCCTTGTAAAAAGGAATATTACAATCTCACCAAGTCACACAGGCCACAGTGGTCTTCATGTGAAGCTACGGTAATGGACAAATGTATTTAAACGTTGGCTCTTGTTGCCGAAATCATTGTTGTGTCTTCTTCTCACAGAGATTTTATGCACCTTGCTCCAGTTGTTATCTGTCCGGCCTCCTAACTCAACTCAACCTTGAACCTCAACATACTGCAATAAAGAAAGGGGACTCAATATACAGTATTTGGGGGATTTAAACAATCTCTGACTTGACTTAATGCAATGGAATTCTGGGGTAGAGAGGCCTCAAAAATAAGACAATGCAGACTAAGTGACGAAGAACAAAACTAATAAACAAGATAGACGTTACATAAAAATTGTTCTATAACCAGTATCTCCCTGACTCCTCAGGTGTTTCCTCTCCTCAGCACCTTCTTACCTTGAATACATAGGTGGCACCTCCGCCCCCTCCTCCTCCCCCTTTCACTTGAGTCTTGTTCACCATTGGGCTGCTCTGTTCCAGGCAGATCTTATTCAGTATGCCATTGGCCTGCGAGAGGAGGGAGAGAGAGACGTCAGTTCGCAGAAGAATTGCTTTCATGGATGTCAGTCGTGTATGAGAAGGCAGAGCAGTTGCCAAACCCCGGCTCCTGCGAGTGTGAGATTTTAGCATTTCAGTGGGGAGCGAATACCAAGCGGAGACATCCAGATTAAAAAAGGAAGTGAAAAGCACAAGCTGTCGTTCTCTTTATGAGACAGTTCCAGTGAGGTTAGGATGTTTACTGATTTCCTGTTTTTACCTTCGGTGTTTTACATGACTGAAAATCTGTTTCATGTGTTGGATTCATGTTCTTGACTCAATAAGACATCTCAGGAGTTTCACTGCCGTTTCAAAAAATAATCCGTATTGTATCTTCTGGTTAGTTGCTAATCTTGCAGATCTGTAAATAGAGAGTTGATATGTTGTTCACAAACTTAATGTTTCATATGTTTTATGAGATGTGGAAAAACAGACATTAAATTATATAACTGTATTTCATAATAGATTCATGTTCACGTTATCTCAATGATTGTTCGTTTCTTATCATTTTGTTATGAATGCTGCAGGTTAAACGAGTGGAAAATTATCTACCTACTAATTCCACAAACGTCTGTGTGTGATACGCATATCTCATGAACCCTTCTTCTTATCGGCTTCTCACCTGGGATGCATATATAATAAATTGTGTGGGAAAGTGCAGTGCTGAGTTTAGTGCGATTTGGAGACGAGATACATTCTATATTTATAAAATATTTATAAACAGGGGACCAGCGCTCTGTAGCAGTCTGGTGGGGGAGGGGCAGTGTAACCTCAGTCTGTGGATGGAGTTATTGGCAACTGAGTCAAACCTCAAATCAGAGTTGAAGGCAGGTCGTTTTGATAATTTCATGTTTTAGTTGACCGTATCAGACTGACACAGGCTTTCACAGGTGCTGATCTCTGTCATGTGCAGCAGCATGGAATCACTTCCACTTCAGTAATTTGTCTTCAAAGTAAGAGCACAATGTTCATGTCACTACTGTAAGGCTTTATTTCGACCTGAACTACAAGAGCTATTTTGAAAAGTTTAAAACTAATTCAGGTTCCTTTTATGAAAAATATTAACTAGAACGTCTTCATTGCAGCCCATTCCAAACAGGCAGGTTAAGAACGAGCACAGCACTAGTGCATTTCATCTTAAAAGGGAATATAACAGTAAAACAAAATGATGCCGTACTGGCAATATGATTCAAGAGTTTTAAGATGAATGGTCATTTTAACCTAAAAGACAGTCTGTCAGTCATTTTGTCGTCGTTCCAGTCTGTTTCCCGGAAATACAGCCTCTTTATTAAAATGGAACTGGACGTATTGTTGGCAAATTATGTTAGATTCAGGGACATTGGCATAGCTGAGGTCCTTTGAATTGATGTGTCGGCCTTGTTTGTGCGATCGTGCTGAACTGCCTGGAGCCAGTCCTACTCTGAGAGAGAGAGAGAGAGAGGGAGAGCGAGAGAGAGAGAGAGACCGAGAGACCGAGAGACCGAGAGACCGAGAGAGAGACCGAGAGAGAGACCGAGAAAGAGAGAGAGAGAGAGAGAGAGGGCATCAGTTTCCTCCCCTCACTGTGTTTGAACTTCACAAGCTCCCTCGTCTGTCTGAACCCAAAGTCTGAGGGGCCGGGAGGACTGGAGTAGGGGCGGGACTTTATTGACTGTGATTGACAGGTGGAGGTGGTAAAATGCAGCTCAACTCAATTGTTATGGGAGAGTCTTCTTCACTCTCTCTGCCTCTCACCCTTTTCTGTCATTCCAGCTGCTCACTTTAAAGTTGAGATTGTGTCTGGGAGAGGAAGTGAACGACAGAAAGGAGGTGCGTGTGTGTGGGTGTGTGTCTATGTGCCAACGTGCCTGAGACGCACAGAAGCGTATTTGTCCGGACAAGGGAGTTATCATTTCTCTCACCGGAGGGAAAGTTAGTTGAGAAAACTCTGTTCGACAGCACAGCTCACGTTCAGAGCGACTCTTTGGAGAGAGTTGCTGCCTGTCGTCGTCTCAAGTGGGGGGAAATAAGAAGAACCTTAAACGACTCCAGTCTCTCTTAGGAACAGCCTAGTCCCCCTCTGCTTTACTAAGAACTTCAAGACTGATTCACAAGCTAATAACTCCATGACAGCGGCGAGGACCCCTGCCTGCAAAGCTCCACATTCTGCCTCTTGAACACAAAAGGCCGCTAGAACCGCTCGATATCCTGCTATACCATACACAATTAAAGAAAGGCTGTTAAATTACCATCGTCTTGTAAATCACATTATATAAATAGATATTACCATGTAAATATGTACCCCTCATGCCAGGGCATTAACAAATAGATGTGATCTTTTTCCCCTGACATTTTCATTTCTGTGCAGTCACTTCTTAACCCTAACCCTAACCCTAACCCTTCTTTGTTTTTCCTTTTGAATACACTATATTAATAATCAAATTATCATTATTATTATTACCATTATTATGATCATTATTATAGTGTATTGTATTTTTAAACACAATATACTCTATTTATATTTTATTGTTCATCTTTTATTTATTTTGATTTTTCTCACTTTAACACATATATTCTATACGATTTAATGATTTTGTTCTCTTTCTAATGATTTATCTTTTGTTCTATTCAGAATTTGTGTCTTTTTAAAATTATGACATATTTCCTCCTTGGTATCTTGGGGAAGCTGGCCTTGCTTGTGTTTATTTGGGATGTTTTGCCTCTTGTCCAAGTGAGTGTTTCCTCAGTTCCTCTTTTTACTGAGAGTTTTTTTTATTTCTAAGTGCTCTATTAAGCCCATGCTGTCTGTCTTTCTGTGTGTGTGTGTGTGTGTGTGTGTGTGTGTGTGTGTGTTTGTGTGTTTGTGTGTAGTGGGGGAGGTGGTGATTTTTAAGTAAAGCACTAAAGTTGTATTGATTGATTGACTGATGGAAAGGTAGGACACTTTTATGTAAATTTCTCTTCAATATAGAAATGTGTTGAATTACAGAGAGACTGAGAGAGATGGATTCTTCCATTTGGCAAACTTTACAGCTTCTGTGGATAATTTCCTCAATGATTGTTGTTTGACTAGTAACTAACTCATCGAGGGACAGGCCTGGAATGTGGAATGTTTGAAGAGCAAATGATGGATGGTTTCGCTGGCAACCAGAGGGATTGTGGGGGTTTTAGTCTCAGTGTTGTGAACTGAGAGGAAAAGCATGCTGCGCTACTGCCAGTGAAAAAACTCCTGAGCGTAATGGATGACAGCCACAGCTGGCAAAAGAACACAAGTAAGCTTGAGAGAGACAATGGAGAGATCACTGAAAGCGTCGATCGCATACTTAAACAGTCACTGGTGCCCATAAAACGTAACCACTTAGAGCATAGGTATCCAAAGTGAGGTCTAGGGGCCGCTCAGGGTCCAGGGGGTAAATTGCCAGGGTCCATGAAAGTCTTGCACTTTGGAGAATGTTATAGAATGTTGAGTCTCATAGTTTCCATTCCACCACTATCAGGTTTAACAGTGGGGTAAATTAAATATATTTCAGTCCAATTCATTAGCAAATTATGTTGTAGTAAGAATCAATCCTATACAAATTCTGTTTTTTTAAATAATTAGTATAGTGATCAAGTAGTCCGCTTAGAGTGTTCATTGTGGGTCTTTTCATACATGTTTGGACAATTAAAAAGTTGTTTTTTACAACTGGCTACAGTGATCATATCGGCCCATGACAAAAGTGATCGCTAAAAGCAGTTTCTAAGGTAAAATGTTTATTATACTAATTTGTGACTCCATATAAAAGAAAAATGGTTGAAGGTCATTCACAGTAGATGCACAAATTGAATCTGTATTTTTTCAGAAGTGAGCAAATATTTTAGAGGAACATCGCTGCTTTATATTTAACTATATTAGTATATAAATGTAGACTATAGCTTGTCATATGCTACTAAATATGTATTGATGTAAAGCATGATAGTTGACTCATAAATTCAAAATGGCTCACATTAGGGCATGCGTCTTCTCCTTTTTGTCCCACTAGGATGTAGATCAGATCTCCTTTCCTTAGCAGGAAGTCTCCAGTGATGTATACACCATGTGACCTGCTCATGGCCAATACGCTGCGACCACCAGCTGCACCGTACGCTGTGATCCTGGCAGAGACACAAACAAAAACCACATCACAAATCAAAAAATCTCTGTAGTGGGAATGGAAGGGCGGCCTCATTTCATTTCCATGGGTATAAACATGTATAACAACAATATTCTGTAACTTAACAATGATGATGCGTATATTTTGTCTTCCATGTTCAAAATATGATTAAAATACCAAAACATTTGACCAAGCATGGCACAGAAAACATGCAAACAAAAACTGAACTGCATGGACACACAATCTGTCCTTCAAACACACACCTTTAGTAGCAAACAACACCCATTTCAAACGCTCCAGTTTTCTTGCCAGGAAAAAAACAACAGCTTGATTGGTTTTTGGGAGAGCTTCGATATTTCTCTTCCCTGGTGGTCGAGCTTGGTGGGGCGAGAGAGAACCATGCCCGGTGCCCAGTAGCTACCTCAGCTGTTTGCCTAATGACTTCGGGGAGATGCAGAGCGCACATTCATCCCTGTGGCCGTCTGTCAGCTTCATTTACAAGCTCTGCCAGCTAAACCAGGATCACGCATCAAGACAACGATTACGGAGTTAGCGTGGAGGCAGGAGGTGTTTTTCTAAAACTCTGGGACAGGTGTTTTGACGTTGATGTCCACTATTTTGTGTATTTTAAGAGTAAAGGGTTTTGGTTGGGCTTAGTGGTGTTTGTGTGTGTGTGTGTGTGTGTGTGTGTGTTTGTTTCTGTGTTGATGTGGGAGGCTAGAAGCTTTCAAGTCAAATCCAAGTTAAACACCTCAGGTTGTCATGAATGCCCACAGGAGGAATATTGATCTTGCACAAGGCAGTGGATATTACAGGATTAATCCTGTAGCAGCGCACAGTTGGAGGTCAATGCACTGCGGCAGATTTTTTAGGTATTTTGAAGCCTTTAAGGCCACCAACATAGACGTGGAGGTGGGTGGTTTTTGGATTTTCGGAGTCAGGTGCTGAGTGAATCATGCTATTTAGCTGCCGTAGCTCCAACCTCCTGCAAGAATCTGATAGTGATATTTCTCTGTTTGCTTTTGGAAGATTGATGTGCCGCTGATGCACAGAGGAGTGGAGGTGGGTGTGAGGAAGAGGCCGCCTTGTTGCCAGTTGCACAGTGTGTGCTGATACCTAAAAATGAGAGGTGTGTACCGTTTACTAAATGCGCACGAGCCCAAGTGAATTTAATGATTGACCTTGCAACACAGTGACCCTTAGGAAAGTGATAGCATTGTTACAGAGTGGGTGCTGAGTGAAACACATGTTGTAAAAATAACAGTTAGGCAGATACTTGTGTGCTCAGGGACTTTATACTCTGACATCAGTCTTACCTGTAGGTGCCAGTTTCTGGGACCCGCCACATTTGAATGCCTTGGAAGGGCCCTCGGGTGCTGACAGTCACGTTGACATTACTGTTCCTGTAGGAGCTGAGGCACTGAGAGGGCGTCGGGCCTTCGGGGCCCACAGCCCCACAGGTATGAAAAATCCATTTCATGGCTGCAAATGAAGAAAAGGGGGAAAAAAAATATTTAGAACATCATAGAGGGTGCACACACATGCACGCACACACACACACACACACACACACACACACACACACACACACACACACACACACACACACACACACACACACTGACGCACAAACAGTATTCCATATCTCATGCATTTTAGCGAACTTAAAGATGATGGAGAGACTGAAGAGAGACCCATTACAGTTCTATTTGTCTCACATTCATTCCCCTTCACTTTCCCCACTGCTCCACTTTCACGTCAATAAAACACAAATATACAGACATGAGGCAAATGATTACATATTGGGGAGGCAATCTTTAAACTGGAAGCCACTCGTATGAGATGCTGCTATCATCATCTTCACTGCAGCAGGGCACGCACGGAGACAGGATCACAGGTGACAAACATTTCTCCTCATTTTCTGTGTAATCCCACGTGTTGATGCTAATTGGAGTTCTTTTCTCTGTAATTAGCACTAGATTAATCTTGTCAGATGGACGTGGAAGGACTTAACACTGCAGTGCTAAATCCTGATTTAAGGCTTGTGAACACAGAACAGTGAGGGAGACACCAGGGACTGAAGCACATCTGAAGCACATCCCACCCCCCCCTTCTGCCTTCCTCCCTCCGACGGGCTGTGGTCGCTCAGAGACTACTTATCATTCATTTCAGAGCAGGGTTGATCATTGCACATCTGCAGAGGAGTTAAAGTCAAAGTTGTGTCTGCAACAGAGCAACTTACAGGGTGGTTTTTCTGACCTCAGACTGTAATACTGTTTGTGATTAAATACAGACATAGTTTTAACATTTTATTCTAATCGGATGACTCAGGAAAGGAAAGAAAGAAGATAGCAAGAAGTAAATCTCAAGTGTTAGATAAACTAATCTGAACACCTTTGTTGTTAAAGTTGCCTGTTGTGTAATGCCTATTAAAGCTGAAACCTTGCAAGAGAGATACCAGTATTTACAAAAATCTGTTGCAAAATTCTACTAATTAGGTGGAAAAAATGACAGGAAGGTGGCATTTTTTTAGCATATGTGTTTTGCTAGAACTAACACAACGAGAACATACACCATTGTCTTATCAATTATCTCAAGTTCATGTCTTTGGTCTTTCTGTGTCTAGTTTGTATGTTCTCCCCACGTTTCTGTGGGTTTTCTTATGGTGATTTGGCTTCGTCAACGGTCCAATCACATGCAAATTGGGGTTGGGTTAATTGGAGACATTATGTAAATGTTGCCCCTGTGATACACTGGCCCAGGTGGGATTGGCCTCAGCTCTACTGGCAACCCTCAAAGGAGAAGTGTCATGGACAGTGGATGGAAGGATAGAAATGATCTCTCAAGGGAAACCTATTTTGGGATGTAATCAAGTCAAAGCCATGAAAAACTACCATCCTGAGTGCCAGTTGTTGTTGCCACCACCACTCCAAATGATGACTAGTATCACTGCTGAGGCCTGGATGGACTGCATGTTATCACATTCGTCAGTCAGAGCTTCGTGATTGGTTTGGTCCAAGGGCGCTCGCTAACTGATGCAACGTTCGTAATTCATACAGACCTCCACTCCGTCCCACAATAACAACCCTTTCTGAGTTTGGTGAAGTGTTGCCAGCAGAAAGCTTTTCAAGCAGGAGGATGCTTAAAACCCACCGCTAAGGGAAACAGAACGATTTGGAGTATAGCCTAGTCTTACCAAATGCACTCCTACTGTAAAAAAAAAACCCACTGCTGTGGAGGGACGAGAGCTCTGCCTGGCTCCCATTCAGCAGCAGTAAATTGAGCCCTCTAGTCAGTATTTTCTACACCCTACAAAGTAAAAAGAGTTAGGACTGCTGGGAATAAATCCATCACTGGAGCAGAAAAGCCACTGAAGCCAAACAATGCTTTAGACGTAAATCTTACTGTACTTCATTGGTTACTCGGAGATGGCAATCAGTTACGGTAGAACATGCTAAAGACAAAGAACCCTAAGGTAGAACGTTATATAGTCAATTTAGTTCTTAATTTGTAGTGAAGTCTTGGTGATTTGATATGAATGAGGTCGTTATTATGTAGAGTGAGCTTAACTTCCTGACAGTAGCTCTGCAGCTGTTGAAAGTAACCAAGAGTTTCGTTCGATTTCTCTCTCCCGTCTCCCCAGGGTGCGCTTGGTTTCACACTTCACCCCGACTGATTGATCTTGGTGGGCCATCGATATGAGCGAGTTCACACACACACACACACACACACACACACACACGCACGCACGCACGCACGCACGCACGCACGCACGCACGCACACACACACATACATACCAGTGGTGTAATGAGCCTGTGATAGGCACTTGGCACAACAAACAAAAACAATATGTGTCGCTCTCAAAGATGATTGTCTTCTCTAATAAGTGGTGTGCACGGCCGTCAGACCCTCCGACCCACAACACACACATTCGTATACACATAATGATACACACCCACACACACACACATCCCCGGGGAGACTCTGACTCTGCCTGACTATTATATGAATCTGCTTTTCAGTGAACTTTGCCACAGGTGCAACGCCATCATCATAACAAACACTGGCCTCCATCAGAGAGAGGGCCAACGCTGTACACACTGTCATCAGTGACGAATTGTTCCACATGAGCCGAATAAGAAGGAGAAAGAGAAAAGAAGTCAAAGGGAGAGAGTCAGAGCTTAGAACACGCCTGATTGTATTGCACCACTGATAAAAATGTTCTACCCATCTTTATCCCCGCTGCACACTATTAAAACAATAACAGCAAACATCCCATTCTCTGTGAAAGACAAAGACCAATCTGTAGCAAGCAAACCAGCAGGAAGAAATGCTGCTGTACGAGTTTCTAACTTGCCAGAATGAAGCCATTTAGATTCTTTCAGTTTTGTGACAGAATAATGAGCAATGTCAAAGTTGTTGGGTGCTGCAACAGACAGATTGACATTCAGACGGACAGATGGTCAGGGCTCAGTATTTCATAACTCAGTACAAGAAGGGGTGATTTATTAACCTGCTATTTGATTAAGTTCAGAGTCATACATCCTCTAATTCTAATGTTTTGTTTAAATTCAGCCATGGTCGTGTTAGCCTGCTTAATGCGTAAGTATAAAGAAATAAAGACAGATGACAAATGTGTCCGTTCTAAACCTGTGTGTTTGGAATGGACTGTTTGTTTGGCCTGTGGTCATAGACAGATCTCTGAAGCTGCTACACTGCTCCTGCACAAAGAGCTGTTCACCTGTTTATTCCAAATTCAGTGAAGCTCGACTCAGTTCGCAGAACCTCAAACTGGAGAATCAGTTGTCGTTGTTTTCAGGATCTACAACATCACGTACGCCCCTTCTGTCGCTGCTGCAGAGCGCTGTTTGCTTGTTTAGTCAACGTTCATATAAATATAACTTAGCTTCTAAATTGTGGAATTAGTAGATAGATATGATTCTTGTTTTTTAATTTTAGTTTTGTTTCCACCATTATTTTAAATGAATGCAATAATACCACAGTAAATGCCTCAGATAACTTTTCCTTTCATTATACATTTACTAAATTATACTTTTAAAAGACAACTGCATGTACCGCAAACATACTAAAGTTAAGTTCACATAGATTTTTCCTTCTACACTGCTTTTCTCTGTTAGCATGTATCCTCCTTATCCAGTGACAGTTGTCCTCCTTGGGCTGGCCATTAGAAAGATGGATCAAGGCTGACACGCCATGAATGGATGTGAATGCTAAACACAAAGCTTATGTAGCAGACGCGGCCAATTAATTACAAAGTCTTTTGCGTGACACCGCTCGTTATCAGTCTAATATCTGTCTTAGTGACTAATGTCCTCTCCCTCCAAAATCCAAAGTAACAGCAACTAGCTAACTGATTGCCGCATGCCAGTGTTTATGCAGAAGTAAACAATGGGGCACAGACTCGCGTCTTCTTTGTGTAGCTAATTAGCGAGCGTGTAATGGCAAAGAAGGCTTTTCTGCATGCAGCATTCAGGGAGCGACATCTGCTGTCATTTACTTTCAAGGGCCAATCAGATTGCTTCAGTCACTGTGCCTTCTGTCATTTGATGCCAGTTTACTCTGCACAACTTGGGTGTTTGTTGTAGTTATACAAGCAGAAGTTGAAAACCGTGATGTGAAAATGTGCTGTCTGTTTTCCACATGCAGAGGAGCTGTAGCTGCAGTAAGATTTGGTTGCTTTGTGACGGTGCATTGTGTGCATCGTCCACACACACACACACTCACACACTCTCATACTACTAATGGCCAGAGAAAAATAAGCCCAGAGCTGATTTTGGGGTTAGTGACGCGTTCCTTTCCCATCAGGAGAGGTAATCACAGAAAGAAAGGGAAGCAGCCTCATCTAGTTTGACTTTTTCACTTCCCCCAAAGCAGCTGATGAGTCAGCAGTGAGCGCTGGGTTCCACACAGCAGAGCAGTGGTGAGAAATGAAAGCGTCGGTTGCCAGAATAGTGGAGAATCAATGGAGATGAGGGCAAAGGACAAGAAGAAAGAGAAGAATGAAGGTGAAGTTGCGGTGAAGGAGATGAAATAAAGCGCAGGAGCAAGAAGTGAGACAATAGAATGAGATTTAGGGGAATGCTGACTGAAAGTAAAGTCAGGGCGATGAAAGAGCAGTAATGGAAACTAACAGACTGTCAATAACAGCTTTGAATAATGAAATGGTAAACAAATGGAGGAAAAAAGGAGAACTAGAGGTGCCAGGTCCAGATGCAGAGAGAAAGAATGGAAAGATGAAGGAGAGAGTGAGAGGAGACAAGAGGTGTTGACGCCTGGTGGGGTTAATCATTGAGCGTGTCGGGGGAAGAAGACAGCCTTGTTGGAGTGACAGGTCTGCTGAGCTAAAACTCTCATCAGACTTGCCGCCCTGCTCTACAGACGTCAAAGCATCAACTCCAGAAGGGGAGAAGGGAGACGCATGGCGAATGTTAACCGCTCAAGGCTTTCTTTGAATTGGCCATTGAATAAGTACAAGTTCTACCTTTTCCCCCCCAAGTTAATATCTATGATAATTACAAGGGCGAGAGCGGTGTGATCTCAAAGTGCCGTGTTTCGCAGAGGAGATTTAAGTCTGCCGGCTTTTTATTGCAACCATACTGAGTCTTACCTGTGTAAGCACATTAAAAAAAACCTTTTCTCCATTCTCTCCAATATGAAATATTCTTTGCATAAGATTGAAAATCCTCAAATTTTTCCTGCGCAAAATCATCTTGATAGACTGAGTAGCCTGCGTTCGCCGGTTGACCAACGCCTGTGGTTCCAGTTCAGTGCATCATCCTGTTACATTATTACATCTTGTTAGCTGGGAAAACATTAGTGTGATCTCTGACTATCCCTTTTTATCTCTGAAGATGAACATGCTGCTCTGTGTTCAAAGTTTAAGTCTGACCCACATCACAGACATTCAATCAGACAAGTTGCTGCTTAAAAAGAGCCACGCATTAGCATCAGGTCCACGACCCACCAAGTCAACAGTCAGCATAGTTCCACTCTGGGCTGCTGTTAAGCTTTGCCTATTGTGTCCCTCAATCACCCGACTTTTTGTGGTTTGTCAGGCACCGTTTGCTCGAATGCTCTCGTCTGCACTTTTTGGCAGCTGTTGAGCAGATTGAATTCTCTATGTTAAATCTGCAGTGCGGGCGGACAGTGAGAGAACCATCTGACCGCTCGGACTGCTCAGGCTTAATTCAGACAGAGTAAAATGTAAGACTAACGCTGGCCTGAAAGTGGTCAAGTAGTTTGTTTTGTGCATTATGTCAATTGGATAACGAAATCGAATCTAATCTGCTGACTACTTATATTTGCCTTGTGTAGATTAACAAGTCCGGACCCCATTGTGCAGACATCCTCCAGAGTTCATGTCTGAAAATGGCTTGAGAGAGAATGATTCTTCTAACCTGTTAGAAATAAAAGGCCTGCTTTAATACGCCTTCAGAATTGATTTGCTGGGCGTTCCGAGTATTATACGCCACTTTGCAGGGTTGCAAAACAAGATAAGGATGAAGGCAAATTATGATGCTGGAGTGTGAAATAGTCCAGACTAATCATCTCTCTGGACTTGAGAACTGGTGTGAAAATTACAGAGTGAAAAGAACCTCACATCTGTTCAGCCATCGTATAAAAAGTGTTATGTCTACAGACGTAGCAATTATCTCTGAAAAATAAGGATTATTTCCAGTGTTACTCTAAAATGGAAATGCCTCATACTTAGAGCAGAGAAGCTTCAAAAATTCCAGTGTATCAGGACAATTTAAAAGCTACTAGCTGAAGAAATGTGTTTTATAGCAGGTTTGATGTGAACATAACTTATGACTTTAAATTTAGAAATTGGTCCTCTGCTATCCTCCTCCTCCTTTTGAAGAAGTGGAGGTGAGAGAGTATGAGGTTGAAAATGTCAGGTCTGTGTAACTGGCTTCACTGACATTCTCAGGAAACAAAAGGAGAGGATTGCACTCTTGAAAACTGCCTGTCCTGCTCCATTTAATGTCAAAGGATGTCTCTGCGGCACTCACGCAGATGAGTCATGGTTCAGACCAGTAGGGGGCACACGTACTTTGTTGCAGCCCATGCATTGTGCCATGTTCAGCACCTGTACAGTTATTGTGAGTCATTAACGCATGCAGGCGATTGTGTGAGTGAGTTCGATGTGCGAGCAAGAGAGAGAACAGGAAAGACAAAGAGAGACAGAAGGAGAAACAGATATATAGAGGAGAATATTCTTCTTCAGGGAAGAAGCTATCTGAGCGTAAGTCACATTTTCATTTTGACTGTGGCAGTAAAGCTCACACTTACAGTCATCTGGGGTGGGGAATTTCATCAAAGGATTTCCAATGGACGTGTCTGTCGTCTTCTTGGGTGGTAGCAGGGTTGTGCTGGTGACCACCGGAGGAAATTCGCCATTGGCTGAAAATGGAAAATATTGCATTCAGTGAATTCTCTCCTTTGTGTGAAGCAACAAAATCATGTTGCTGTTACACTGAGGAGCTGCTTAATCACAGCAGCTGCAGACACAGAAAAATACAGAACCACCAGCAGGGGTCATTCTTTCATCTGTATCACCAATGGCTGTACAGAGAGGGTAGGATGCATAACATGTAGCTCCTCTGAATCTCTCCCCTTCTCTTTCCGTCCCTACTGTAGATATGTAAGCCCATTCAGTTTGGGGTTTTTGGAGCAATCCATCAAGCCTGCAGCCTCACCGCTTTCCCAGGACTGATATCATAAGCTTGCTTGTGTAGCGTGATCCCTTCCCCTCAAGTTCAGAATTAAGTCCAGGAAAAAGGCTGGCTGACTGGCTGTGATGGCTCAGGACAGAGAAACCTTTTTTCCCCAATAAGAAGCAGGGGCGACTCATTTAAACTGCTATCTTGGTTGAATGCTGACCTGTAATAAAACAGTCACCTGTATCCATTCTCTATTTTTAGTAGAGGTGAAGAAACAGGAGTCCCCATGTTCCCCTCGACTGAATCACTGAGCAGAATGACTTCGTTTGATTAGATCCTCGATGTGCAATCACTGCTGTTAAAGGCTGACCTGAGTGGTGTTACACGAATCTGCTGCCACGTCTGATCAGGGACTGCAGAGGGTACAGGCACAATGACGTGCCAACTGAACATAACAAAATACTACTTCTGTATTTACCTGAGAAAGTGCTGAAATGACAAATCCTTTTTACAAAGCTCCCAAGGATAAAATACTTCATCGTAGTTAACTGATGGCATTTAAGATCATGTACTGCTTCCTTCCATCGTGTGGTATAACCTTCTTATTTTAAGAGACAGGATGCCCAAAAATGTTATGGTTGGCTGCTATAAATGCGTCTATGACTTTATGTTCCAAGGAAAGGTCTTGTTTCTTTTAAGAGTTCTGTTCACGACTCATTTCTTTGATGCTATGTTCTGCAGGAAGAAGTCCCCAGTGGCTCGGCTGCTATCCTTGTTGGATGCTGTGGAAATGGAAGACCAGTGTAACTGAGACGTCAGATATGGTTTACTGGGGTTTGCAGAGCTAATGATGCTGCCATCATGTATTGGTGGGAGACACAAAAGAAGGGCATGGTTTCAGATCTTGACCTTCTGCTTTTTCTACCAGTTCTGTCTCTGATTTATTATTTCTACTACGAAAGGTAGATGCAATACATTCCACAAAGGAGCCAGGATTGCATAGTCAGCTTTAGAACAATAAAGAGGATTGTGCTGTTTCAGTCAGACTGCCACAATGCTTCAGTCTATCAAAACCAATAATGTCCTCTAGCTCTGTTCCATTAAAAACGTTTAATGTGCTCTGTGTAGGTACGTGAGGCAATAAAACAATGCATTGTAAATGATATGTGCATAATAGACACCTTTTTGTCATGTATATGGAATATGAACTATTACATAGTTCACGCAAGATAAGTTGCAGACTAGCCTTTGAACTTTGTTTAATCTGTAGCGTCCTAATATTCTCCATAGGGCAGCCCTGGATGGCAAACAGCAGCAAAGTACAATTTAAAGGTTCCATGAGCATATTTCCATTCACTTGCTTGGCTCTTCTAAGTCTAAACTGTTCCTGAGTAAAAAGTTGCAATCACTAACAACCCATTGATGAACAACTGCTGTTTCCATGACCTTACAAAAAGTTGGGCTGAATTTCAGGCAAAAATTTAAATACAAGTTCTCTTATTGTGACATTGACGTTGATGAGTTGCCCACATTGAGTCTTGTTCCTCCTTGGTGAAAACAAATGATGTCTGCCTTTTCGTCACTCTGGCAGTATCAGGGGACAAAAACAAGACTTTTCATCTTGATCTCTATAATCAATTTACTACAAAAGAAACTGCCTCCATGCAGGCTCCGCTGTCACCTCGGGCTGAAACCTCACCATTTACTACTATTTGGCAGGGGGCTCCCTCAGCAGCTGAATGGTTGCAAAGCTACAATTTGGCAGTGCTCTGTTTGGTCAGAAAAAAACTCCTCACTTATGAGTCAGCCAGCCTTCATCCTAGACTTAATTCTGCAAACAACTTATTTTTTGGTGTTTATGTTGAAATTTCAGCCATGATGGTCCTCTGGGTAATAGTTAATATATCAGTAAATGGGTGCTTGAACAAAATTCAGCATTTTTCACCTAAGGCTTACATGGAGTCTGATAACCTTCACCGGTTTTCTTGACAAAAACTTTTTGGTTTCAAAGCCTAAAAAGAACTTTGCAATGCTTACATAAAATCTGCCCCCCAAAAATCAATAGCTCATTCCACAGCCCTATAATCCTCAAATTAATATGATCATCTAAGTCTCCGCTGCTTGGAAGCTTTGATATAGATAGAGATTGTGAGTGACTGCAGTATTCCTTGCCCTATAGAAGCACTCCGCACTACATTGTGGTATGTGTACACAACTCAGCAACTTTTCACATATCTTCAACAAAGTCACTAATATGGCTCACTGCATTGTTATTCAGACCATGGTGGAACATGCTACAGCAGGGCAATGGAACAGACAGAGCTGGAGCAGACAGCATTGGTATGCTGCTGCAGCGAGAGGACAACTCAGCAGGTCCACCACAGAGCAGCGTGAACCAGAGGGCAGGGCAACAGCCGGCGTGGCTGTCACTGTTCATTAGCAGGGCGCCATAAGCTACCTGAAGCCCATCAGAGGCCAGTGACAGTGGGGGCACCTCGTTACCACCCAGCCACGAGCCCAAAATATCTCGACGTTGTAATAGCTCTGAGAAATGTCCACACTGCAGAGGTTTCATGTTGACAGTAAGTCTTAAGGCTCATTTATGCTCATCGTTATACACGGAAATGAACGGAGCTTTTTATTCGTAATCTGCTTTCATTTCGTACGTATTTATGTACTTCAACTGAATCCTATGCAGACAGGCAGATGGAATGGAGCAGTCCCACTGGAGATTGTGGGTGGGCAGTGTCCCCAATAGTTTGAGCAAGACGACCACTGTTTACAACGGAGCCTTTGCCTCTGTCTTAAGAGCTACATTATCACAACCTCCTCCACTGTCAAAACACTCTCATCTCTGCACTGCCCTCTAGAGGATGTATTGTATGGCGGAATTTACAGTAAAGTTGACTTTGACTTCGATGATGGCAACATAATGTACATAATCTGTTTAACATCCAAGAAAACAGGTCGTACTTCTTAGTACATAATATGTGAACTTAAACCTATTTGAAGCTTTGATTTTCCTTCCAGTTGATGCTGAAGATATAAGAGAACAAGGGGGCTGATGAACTTGGGTTATAACTCCATTTGAATAAAAAGGAGCCTAATATGTCATCATGGAGAATACACTGAGGATTTGTAAAGCATCTGTACTTACAGGTCCAACACCCATACGCTCAAATCACAATTAATGAAATGAATACATTTCAATATTTCTTACTTGTATTACACAAGCTTCCATGACAACTATCACATAGAGAGCCAAGCCGAAACACTCACAGCACAAAACTATAATATAAAAACTGACAGGAGCTTTGTGCATGGTTGTTTTGGATAACACAGTTTGAAGAGGCTGTTTTCATTTGCCTTCAGTAATACACTTCAAATTTTTTCAATTCAAATCTGTGTTTTCACCATGATTATTGGTTTTAAAAGTGTTGCACTAACTCTGCAGTAATGTCAAGGACCCAGAGCAGCTGCTACAGCTGTTATCGTAGAGTGTGTGAAGAAGTGAACGATGGTCGTGGCTGTGATCCAGGAAGAGGACACAATGAGTCAATCTAATTAATATGCATTAGATATGTACTTTCCATTTTCTCTGACAATCGAAAGATCGATCCTGTTGGCTTTTAACAGTCTTACCAAGTGTTTCTGCTGCGTTTGTTTGGCTAAACTCCAAATAAGATTTCTTTCCCTGCAACTATCTCAGTAATTGTGTTGCCTATATGGACCAAAGAAAAGAGAAAATGCTAATAAAGGAGAAGGTAAAAATAAGCCTCCCTGGGTTTGGTCCATTCACCTCCAATTTATGTATTTTGTATGTACTATATTTAAAATTGTAGTTTAAACCCCGAGCAAGTGACTTAATGACCTAAACCTAACCAACAGAGTAAATAAATAAAACACTGAAAATAAGTAACATTAGAATACACTATTGCAAACAGAGTATGACCTCTAACCAAAGTTAACATTTAGCCAGTGTTTGAAATTGTTTAGTCAGTCTCTGGGTAAGGGTGTGGTTTCTCTTTTCTTTTTTACCTGTTGAATTTGTTTGGTTGGTTATACAAATACTGGAGTAGGTCTTTGAAATTTTTTGTTTACATAAATGCAGCAGCTATTGTCCATGAAAAAATGCCTCTTTGCATCTTCAGCTCAAGATGCCTTACATTTGGCTTTATGTTTAAGTAGGCTATCAATAAAAGCCATAACATGCTAGTCACATGAATCCTTTTTTTATGCATCACAGTCAGGAGCTTGCATAGCAGCAATTTTTTCATGGACAATAGTTGCTGCAAACTTTACTCTCATCAGGTGAGCTGCAATTTCAAGATGTTCTCTACTGTGTTCCCTGCAGCAGACAAACCTGGAAGAAGTGATGGTACGTGACAGAGAGAAAAGGATGAACTTCCTGTGCTGTCTAATCCAATTGAGCAATTTAATGATGCTGGGGAAGATAAAACGATAAATCTGACAGATAGGTCTCAGACCTGAAGGGCAATGGATGCATCAGCATGCTTGCCAAACTATAATTCACACTAAAGTCTAAAAAAGAGAGGGAAGGCCACGGATGGCTGAACCTCTGCATAATGTGTTTGCAGTATGTTTTCCTACCAAAACATATAACAGGGCTGTGTCATAATGATCAGGGATCCATCACACTAATCACTCACAATAATCACTCCTGGAAACGACGCATTTTGCTGAGCTTCAGAAACTCCCATCACCTGGTCTGATTGATGGGCGATAAAATGCTGTGTCGAGGGTGGTTGGAGGAAATGGATACATTGCCTAGATTAACAACTTGCTGGAAAGTGAGAGAAGCACGGAGAGATGATCCTTCAGAGCTGCCGTAGCAGTGCTCCTGCTCCAGAGGACATGAAACACAGTTTTAGTGCTGAATGTTTAAATAAAGAATCCCTCACCCAATCAGCCACTTTTGATACAGGTTGTCAAGACAACATCAAATAATCAAATCATTTCATTGATTCAGCTAAATAGCATGTGCTACCTGACTGCATTTTACTTTAACTAACAGTTAACAATGTGCTTCAAAAGCTGTTAGAACTAATTCAAGCAACACGATTTTTAGCCCCACTTTCTACTCACCAACTAAAGCCCTAAATTGGCTGTGTTAACTGTTCCAAGTTGTGATTACAGAGGCTCACCAGCACAAGACATCTCACAAGAGTTCTATGCAAATTGCCAAAAACTCGGGGTGAAGATGGGGAAGGTACATGTACTGATGAGGGGCACTCTTTTGACTTTTGCATATTGCTTTTAATGCAAAATACTAAAGAAATTAATTAACAGTAGGGTTAGGCTAAGTTTGAGCCCCAAAAAATAAAGAAAGTGTATACTTTTGTGTACAGTAATTGTCAACTGTTATTTTTTTTAAGATAAATATTTTAGTTACACTTCTCTGCCAGCTTGATGTATCGATTCGTGAGTAGGATGTCACAGAAGAGGATAATTCAGATTCACGAATACAAAGGGAATTGGGAGACCCGACACACTAGTTGGGGGTTTCTCCAGGTGAAAGATCCTGTAGTGTATGAACCCCTGTTGTAATGAACTCACAATGTATTAAAGATTCCCAATTGCAAGACAGCTGCTCATGTAGTGCGAACTGCTCAGATAATCCCACGATTTCTAAATCAAAGTTTGTATTTGTAAAAGTCACCAATACAAAACCAAAACATTGTCCCTTGAGATAAAACACCAGATCAAACAAGTACCATTTTGTGTTTGTTCTCCGCTGTTCTATGTTAAAGTGCTAAATAATGGTCAGGGTGTGTTTTAGCAGAAAATAATGAGTAATAGGAATAACCTTTGACCACCAAAATCAAATCAGTTCATCATTGAATACAATTGGGCATTTGTGCCAAATATGAAGAAGTTACTGAATTATTGTGTTCATGGAAAAGGGATGGACAGACATACTTAGACTTTGTATATATGTATATAGACGGACAGACAACTCAAAAATAATATGACCCCGGCCTTGGCTGATGCCTGCATTAAGGCATGAAAACTTCACAGGATCTTTTATAATCCAGAATAACAAAGCATCAAATAATTGAATGAGCTATATTCAGGTATAGACATTGTTATTTCCGTCAGTGTTCAAACAGGTTCTTCCACGTATGCAGAGATTGGGGAGGCATTGAACTCCTAACCTTTCATTTCCGATTGCAGACTTGGTTGCCAGCTTACACTTGTTTTTATACTGATAAACCATTTCAATGGTAGCACAAAAATATCTGGAAAGGTGACGCTAGGTCTGACATTTATGAGCCTGCAGAGCAAAATGAGAACATAAAACCTTATCAATCCTATTTGAACTGTTCGGAGATTTCAGGTCACAAACATTCTAAATGAGGCCGCAGCAAAAAAACATTATGATACATATCATTTTCACTAAGTTTGGTCAATTCATTTTCAAACATTTGATGATTTTAAATATTCCATTTACACTTGACATTAAAATGTGTTATTGGGGATTAAATTTAGTTCAGATTAACCTCACGACCTCATGAAAGTACAGGTGTAAATAAACAGTGATGAAACATGAGTGAGAATAGAACTCAGTATAGACGTAGGAAAAATGATCAACAAATCTACCTACACTTTGAATATAAAAAACACATCCAAATGCCAGTTGTAAATGGAGACGTAGAGGTATAGGTAACAACTAATGTATTTCAATAGTTTTGACAAAGATGAGTTGATTAAGTTGGAAAATGTATATCAGCCTATAAATATACCATGAATATATCTTGGAAAGGCACCTGATGAATAAATCAAAAGAGGTATCTGTAAACTACCTCTGAATCTCATATTATGTCTGTAAAACATGAAGCGTGAGTCAGACCTGTACTGATTACTAATTTAGTTTCTGTGGGTCACTTTGAGTGTTTCTCAGAGGTCCATAGAAATGCTTAGACTTTTTAATGTATTTAGTATAGTAATTTTCTTCCACATTGTGCTGGTCATGGTCAATCTACCCAGCAATCAGTCAGTTCCATCAATTCAACCTATAGGTCTGATGAAGTAGGAGTGTAGCACTTAAATGGCACTTACTTATAGCATTTTGTAGTTTTGCTTTATTTTTGAAGAATTTGTACTTTCTTGATTCTTGTTCTTGGTTTGTACCCTCGGGGTTGAATGCCCTTATTGTAAGTCGCTTTGGATAAAAGCGTTAGCTAAAAAATTAAATGTAATGAGTGAGAGAAGAATATCATAATACTCACATGCCAGGAAGCAGTCCATACTGAAAGAGATGTTGTCAAGAGAGACAGCTGAGCCGGGTCCAGGTCCATCCTCTGTGCCGAACTGCAGCCAGAACCTGTCAAGGGACAGAGATGCCGTAACTACCTTACAACCTGTGAAGGGTTTTGATAGCATCTGACTGAAATTATTTGAGGAAGACTTAATCCTGCTTTAAGAAAAATGTCACTGAGGTGGGGCTTTGGAAGCTGTAGGTGGTGTCACAGCTTTGTCTGGAGTGTCAAGAGCTTTTAGTGTAGACAAAAAAGTGCAGTTTGAGATAGGAATGAAAACTATTTCTGGTTCCAGGCAAGATACGTTTAGACACAATCATTTAGGCAAACAACCACAGTATGAGGTGGGGTTGAGTCTCTGGAGGTAAGGGGGGTCCACTAATCAGATCAATGGTTTAATCTTCAGAAGCTGCAGACTAAATTTTAAAGTGTCCTTTGGCAAGACACTGAACCCCAAATTGCCCCTGATGGCTGAGCAGCAGATAAAGAAGAGCTAAATATGGAATGTGTTTGTGAATGGGTGAATGTGACTTGTAATGTACAAAGCTCTGAGTGGTTGTCAATATTAGACAAGCTCCATATACAATAAATGTGATAATTTGAGTAAAATGAGTTTTACTTCTAAAAGTCTTAAAAGTAATAGTTTGATGTTTTCGAAGACATGCTTCTTTAATTTTTGGCCTGGATTTATTAGAGATGAAAAGATTGATACCTGTCTAATAAATATCTATATTAAATATTAATGACAAGCCAGCGAATGACTTCACGACCTAACTTAGCTCAGCTTAAAGAGTTTCCTTGTATTGAAGCCCAGTTGATGGCAGGCAGCACAAGTTAATTACTTCAACAAAATCCATCCATTGTCGTGCAGGCAGCTGGCCATGGAGGGAATCCCAAATGTTCCTCTCACAGACCACATTTTCTAGCTTTTCCTGGTGGATCCTGAGGCGTTCACAGGCAAGATGAGATATGTCGTGCCTTCTGCTAGTTCTGGATATACCCCAGGGCCTCTTCCCGGTCGGTTGTGCCCAGTAAGCTTCAAAGGGAAGGAGCCCAGGAGGCATCCTGAAGAGATGCCAACTCAACTGTCTCTCGACATTGAGCAGAAGTTCTACCATGAGCTCCCTCCAGATATCTGAGCTCCTCGTTGATGTTGTTCTTTCTGCCACTTCCCAATGCTTGTGATCATTGGTGTGGTTTGAAACAGAGATCGACTCAGAAGCTCTGCCTTGTTGCTTAGAAACTTCCTCACCAAAGCGGTCCGGTACAACGCCCACAATACTGCTGACGCCGCACAGACATGCCTGTACCTGCAGCCTTCCATCTTCCACTCAATAGTGAACAAAATATAAACAGTGTCCTACAGTAGGCAGATTTTCAGCCTGTTTATCAGTTTACCCTTTTCTCCATCTTTGCGCCAAGCCAAGCTAACTGAACCAGCTGCCTGCTCCAGCTTTATCTTTAGGGCACAGACACAAAAGTGGTATCGATCATCTCTTCTAACTCTCAGTCAAGAAAGGGAATAAGTGCATCTTACACTCTGGAGTGAAGACATTTTCACTACAGTGTAAATGGTTTTGTAGTTGCAGAGTTGTATCACTATCTCATGATTCTGTTTGAATATTTCTAGCTTTAAGACAGTGTGGCTCACAATAAGCGAGTGCGGCTGTAACTGACAGTAACCTATGATGAATTTCAAGACAATTGTTGCCTTAACGTGATGGGTCCCATTGTTTCTTAATTCTTGCCGTCACCTCAGAGGGTCTCAAACCAGAAACACTCAGGCAGAGTCAACACACGCTACCTGTCCTGTATTTAAAGCTGTGTTTCTGATTCCATTTAAGCTCTACAAAGGTCACTGAGCAAAGACTGGCAGGTTCACCTAGTGGTTACGGACATGACATTCTAATTAAGAGCACAAGCACAGCTGACTACATAACCCAGGAATCAAAAATTAATCACTCTCAGGGGAGCAGGCTTATCCAAGCTTGAATGGCAAAGAAACCCCCAGTCAAGCAAACAGAGATGAAATGCCTTGTCTGATGTTTCTCTTTTTTCCTGCTAATGCTATTTTGCTTTAATCTCTCTCTTTTTTGAGTGGAAAGCAGGGCCATACCTAATTGGAAGGCAAGTAGGGTGGGTAGAGCCTTGTGTATTGATTTCCACTCTTGGTGGAATGAAAAGAAAGGAGAATATTTTGTACAGCCGTAGACATGGCAGGTCCATGCTAAGACTAGGGGACTAGTCCCGATGGGATTCATTAATTTTGTTGAGTTGAGAGGAAATGTTTCCCAGGAAATTGAATGTAAATGTTGAAAATCTGCATTTATGAGATGTGGAAAAAAAGGGAAGAAGACGCCTTGTTTCTGTTTCTTAAGGCTTCTTTGCTGTGGGAGCACTTAACCATTAGTGGGAGTGCGTCAGAGGTTTGTTATACCTCCGCTAAGGATGTTATGTTTTCATTGCCACATGTTTGTTTGTCCCTCAGCAGAATAACTCAAAAACTATTGAACCGATTTCACTGAAACTTTCTGGAGGGGTTGGGAATGGCCCAAGTAAAAAGGTATTACATTTTGGAGCAAATCTGGATAATTAGGCAGATCCCAAAAAAAAATTGTTTAATTGCGAGATAGAGCGTTTCCCTTGCTGGAGGTGTGCACTATCTGAGTGTCCCTCTAATTAGGATGAGACTAGAACTAGCTTGATGTTTTCGGATGGTCTGAACACAAAAGTATTGATATTATCAAAACTGTCTCTTATATGGTGACACAGGTGCACGTTTATCGTACCAATCCGTCAGCCCATAAAGAGGAAGTATGATGAGTTTCCAGCCCCTTTCAGATTTAGGTTCACTTGCTGACTGCCACAGTCTGCGCTGTTCCTCAGGACCTGTACTGTTCTCCATGATCCACAGAGACAGCGACCCCTTCTGTGAGCCTCCGGAACATAGCCAGAACCGCACCTGTTGATTCGATTTGGAGTTACAAATTAACAACACAAGTTAAATACGATTTAGAAAGCAGAATAGGTAACCGCAAAGTTGAAGTGCAGATTTTTGAGTCGCCTAATGTCTGAATATAAAATTCCACGACAACTTGAATATTTTAGATTTTAGATTCAAAGAAAACCAGCCCAGGTAAACACTTAAAACTGCATGAAATATAATCCGTGACAGCATTTGGTCAGATCTCATTTTTCTAAGATCAACAGAATTCAACTGGGATTGTGATTTTTGGGCTGTTTTTCTCTGTATGCTAATGCACAGCTTTGTACAAATCACATTTCCCTATTTCCAGGAGGGATATGGTGGGTGTAAACATGCTTATAATTAAACAACACAGACCATAGCTAGAATTAAACAGTAAAGGAAATCTGAATCTAAAGCTTGCTTACAAGCATGGAGTTTGACCATGTCCCTCTACAGCATTTCATTGGAGCCAAGAACATAATTCTGGCTTCACCATTTAAGCGGAACAGATTCTGGCTTAAGCCTGATAGAAGTGCACGTGGCGACGACACCATCCAGGCAGCTGAATTCACCACATTTATGCAGAGTGCTTCCTCTGTGCTTGTGAAAAGCAGGTTGTCGTGCTTATCGTCAAACTGCGAAACCACATGGTGACCGTTTAAATATCGAGATTACAGGCAGTGTACAGCACTGGGCACGTCATGAAAGTGAATGTGGTCTGTAGCTAATACCCAAAACTAATATCCTCAATGTAGTTTTCCAAGAGCAGCCAGGCTAGATTGAACAGCATCAGTTCAGTGTAGAGAGAGGGATTTAGAGTGGTAATCTGGAATCATGGCTAATCTTTGGCTGCGTGCCACGGTGCTGGGAACTCCTTTTACCGCTGTCCACAAAAGTCGCCTGTAATTCACACCTGAGAGGCAGCAACAAACGCCTTTTCATTTTGATTCTTTTATTTTCAGAGTTCTCCTTTTTCTTCCTTGTGGAAAGTTTCCTTGCAGGCATCCCCTAAGTCTGTCTTATTATCTTGTTTTCTGACCTCTAGACCTTCCCAGTATTCTCCTATCTCCATCCCTCATGTCTGTCTCTCTCACAATAAATCTACATTGCTCCTTGCCTCACTTTTAAAGTTGCAAAGTAAACAAGTAAAGGGCCAAAGGTCGCTGTACTGAGCAATATTAAAATCACAAATGTTACTCTAAGTGCTAGATGCAACTGCATCATCACGGACATAACCTCTTCACCTAGAGATCTGCTCTGAAAGAATCATGATCTGAATAATGTATGAATTTTTATATTATTGCAAATAGATGAGAAGATGTGAGCAGTGATTGACAAGGTCAACTCCAGTGTCTGTGAGGATATCTCCAGACGTGCAGTTGGCATACTGTTAACCTACTAACCCATCCTAAATTTCCCCTGAGGTGAATTAAGTATCTATCTATCTATCTATCTATATATCTATCTATCTATCTATCTATCTATCTATCTATCTATCTATCTATCTATCTATCTATCTATCTATCTATCTATCTATCTATCTATCTATCTATCTATCTATCTATCTATCTATCTATCTATCTATCTATCTATCTATCTATCTATCTATCTATCTATCTATCTATTTCTTGGTACAATTTGATCTCTTACTGAAGATAATTAACATATCAAATTTCTAATTGCCTTCTCCTTCTACAACAATAACAATAACTGAAATGAGTGTGAAAGATTGTTTCTCTTCTGGTGATTATCGGAGCACTCTGTGTTTGTTATCATGATATATTACAGTACTATAAATGTCCTGCTCCTTATTTAGTTTGGAGGAGTTCACACCTCAGCAAGTCCCGCTATTAATGAGCTTTAACACCAGCATTTTCCAGAATTATTATATTCTATTTGTTATACCTAAATCTCAAATAGTTTTCTTTCTAAAAGTGAAGTTAAGTCTTTGGCAATATAAATACTTAAGTGCCCTTCTGAGAAAATTACAGTTTTTCAATAAGTTAACATTAGCCTTTTTTATAAGATTACAAGCCATATTTTAAATAAATAAGCTGTCAGTGCGGAGTTTTTCCACCTTAAAGGGATAGTTCACGAAAATATTGAAATGCACTCATTATCTTCTCACCACAATGGCGATGGAGGGTTGGCTGAAGTGTTTGCATCCACAAAACACTTTTGGAGTTTGAGGGGTAAACAGTGTTTCAGCAAACAGCCAACAGAAAAAAAAAAGCATGCCTCCATTCTGCTCATGTGGTATCTTCCAAGTGTCCGCAAGCCCCGACATTCATATTGCCATTGTGGTGAGAAGATAATGAATGATTTTTCATTTTTCTACAAACTTCCCCTTTAACAATGCATTAAATAATTGCCAATCTAAAAAGAGCACATACAGGCATTTTCATAAATCTCAAAATGAAGAAAGAAGTTGTAGAGTTACATTTAAGATATTTTTAAGCTATGAGGAGAACATTTTCATAACAAAACTTTTAAGTATTTACTTTTATGTAGATGTAGGGGGTGTAATTAACTGGAGCTTTAACTGAATACTGTAGGTATGACATGTTTTTAAGATATCCAAGAGTTGACTGAAGCTGATGTTGTTGACTATTATTTTTGTCTAATCATCAGCTCAAAATGAAAAACCTGATTTTTTACTTCTGTGTGAAAATATAGACATGCTGGTCAGTAATGGATAACATTCGATCTGGATAACATAATCAGATTACAAAATACATCACTATAATCAGCCCAGATAACATTTGAAAAAATGTGTGTTGTGATTTGAGACATTATTAGACTTCTGACATTTTTCTTTTAGATTACACACAGTACAAAACAATTTAACTTTAAAATGTTTGAAGAGGCAAAATAATATTTGAATTCCAAAATTGTGAGGGTTTCCTTTTTTTTGAGATGCAAAAGTTGCATTATTTAATTGTAACTTGTAACTCTGACTAGATTTCAAAGTTATTTGACCGACTCCACCTGTGAGTCATGCACTCACAGCTGGAGTTTTTGGAGTCTGTATTGGCATGTATGATATGAAGAATACAGGAACACACTCTACTCTGCTCACCGTGCACGGGGAGTTTCTGAGAGGAGGTGGGAAGAGAGGGCTCCTCAGTACTGCCGAGCCACGTTGGCCTTTGGACTGGCCTCCCTCCACAATGAATGTAGCACCTTTAACAGACAAACACACAGAAATAAAACACGATTATTTTACCTTAATCTGTGCATGAAAGTTGGAATGAAGGAATAAATTAAGTGTTACAAACAATACACGTTGAAGTTTTGGTTTGCGACATGACCATTAGTGAGTGTGACTGTTTGGCATATTTCTTCCTGGGCTCTTATATTCACAGCTTAATCAAGCCTACTAAGACTGAAGTAAAAGCACAGTTTCACAGAGTGACAGTTTAAGGCAAAACAGTGAATGTCCAAAGTTAGGTCTTTTTAGAGGACTTTTATAGAACTATAGTTATAAAAACATATATATAATCACTAAATATAGTATGAAATTACAATTGGTAGTTTCCCCACACCACCGCTGATATTTATGTAAATAGCTGAGAACAAAAAAAAGCCCCAGCAAAGCAAGACTTTACAAATTTGAGTCACTGCACTGAAGATGAACTGAAGTTGTGTGACTTAGACTTTATGTGCTGGAGCTTTTATACCCAGTGGAATTCTGTTTGTAGCAACTCTAAAAAATAACACGTCTGACACATCAGAGGTGGTGTAAATCATCCCACATTAAAAAAAAATGTGCAAGATATTGGTTTAACATGCCTTAGTCTTAATTTACTGTATAAAAAAGCTTTTAAGTCACTTTTAACAAGGCGATAACACTGAGACACTGCAAAAAGGCCATTTCTCTGTTTGATCAGTACAATGTTTAGAACTGTAGGAGACGTGCATGGGCCACCTGATGACGGGCAGCTCTGCTTGGTAGCCTTGGCTGGAGACTGGACTCTTCTCCAGGAGAGACCACGGCCCATTACCGGCTGCCAGCTGCACTCGCTGTCTTCAAAAGAGCAGTAGCTGCCATTGAGAAAGTGGCCTAGAGAGACAGGAGAGAGAATATATCAAGGGAGGACGGGACGAGACGATAAGGTAAGGAGGTCATGTGAGAATGGAGTGAACACTGACAGTCAAACTGCCAAATAGGAAAAGGACAGGGGTGGGTTGGGGAGTGGGCTTCAAGGAGTTGAGTGACAGTGAAGGCGAAAAGGTCGAGAGGAGAGAGGTTGCAGGGGGTGAATACTAATGGCTCAGAGGTTAAAACTAGAGTTGTAATCAGTGTTAATTTCGTTGACGATAACGATAACGAAAAATATTCGTTAACGCCCCTTTTCCCATGACTAAGACGAGACGAAGACGTAACGAAATGGATCTTTGAAAATAAAAACCATGACGAAATCTATTTTAATTTTCGTTAACGAGACGAGACGAAACGAAAATGTTGGCGGTTGACTAAGTCACAACAATTTTTAAAAACATAATCGTATCAGGCCGTCATGAAGTACCCGGAGCGGCGAGTGTGTGTGTCTGTGTGTGTGTGCGTGTTTGTGTGTGTGCTCCCATAGCGCTCCGGTCCCGAGGCTCCGCCCCCTGGCCCCGCGCCCTCGCTCAGAGAGACAGTGAGATCAGAGCTCGTTCATGTGAAGCAGGCCGGTCACTGACTCACCTGCTTCCTATCACTGGAAACAGTGAAAACACAGAGTTTCTCTGGTCTCAGCTGCTCTGAGATCAGCGCCGCAGCTTCTGGATCAGAGCAGAAGCTGCAGTTGGTTTCTACCGAGCTTCAGTTTCCTCCTCCGGTCTGATCTGCTTTCACTTTTTGTTTTCACATTTCGCCAACGCCAACTAAAATATATAGGCTGCAGCTATATGTTTTTATTTATTTCAAAATAGGGTACTTCTTATTTCATACATTTCCCACAAATATGGGGATGACTCAAATAACCCTACATAGTTCTGCGTTTAATTTATTTCAAAGTAGGCCTGCACTTGCCTGTGTATTTTCTTCTCCTCTTCATAAGCATTTGGTGTTTCTCTTTGTTGTAACAGGTAAAAATAAATAAAATGTCAACAGTTTTCTTTATTGTTGTTCTATAATTTCATAAATGCAATAATCTACAGATTAGTATAGTATAACTTTATATAAAATTTTATCAGCTTTGTTATCAAATATGTTTTGCGGCTCCAGACAAATTTTATTTGGGGGAAGAGGGGGCAAAATGGCTCTTTTGATAGTAAAGGTTGCCGACCCCTGCTATAGACCTATAGGAGGGACATCTAATGGACAACCTAAGTACTGCAAGCTAGACTAGTATGCAGTTGTAGACACAACACAGGGGGTCCCTGGACCTTAGAAGGGAAGATAAGGAGTTTAATGTGGCTATTAAATGTGACTAAAACTAGACTAAAATGTAATTCGTTTTCGTCGACTAAAACTAGACTAAAATGTAATTTGTTTTCGTCGACTAAAACTAGACTAAAACTAAGAAGGATAAAAATGACTAAAACTAGACTAAAACTAATATGCATTTTCGTCAAAAGACTAAGACTAAGACTAAATCAAAAATAGCTGCCAAAATTAACACTGGTTGTAATCTAGTGGGAGATTGGCCAGTAAAAACAGAAGGAGCAAATATCAAAAGAAAAAAAATTGTGTAAGGAGGGGGTGGATGTAAATAGTGGAAGAGGGTCTGAGTGTACGTGATGTGAAACCAATCAACACCAGAAGAATGGCATGAGCTGGGGAAGCATTTCAGCCACTGACTTAGGGTTAGGGTTACAGTAAGTTAAGTTAGTGTGTGTGTGTACAGCACTAATGATGTGAAAAAGTATTAGGGTTTGGATTGTGTAGCGGGGGGAAATCACGCTTTTGTGCGACTGTGTGTTTGTGAACTTGTCTTACTGTGGTTGTGAGGCTTTTTGATGGTTAAAACTTAGTTCAAGGGTGCTGGTTAGAGTTTGGTTTAGATCACGGACGATGCTCATACATGCTCAACGTTAGATACATGGAACAAACTGAGCTTTTCGTCCCGACTCTGCGTAACTTATATCTGTATTTGTGCAGTCTTCTGAAAGCTTATATACGTATGAATCAGACGAAATGGAACAATGCTACCTGCAACAGTGATGCCAATAGTTCAACCAAGATGACTATGGGACACATTTCAACAAGAAGTTTGAGAAGAGATTTTGCAAGTTCGTAAGACACTAGAGTCTGGGTTCTATATGATTGCCAATCTCGAAGCCCATTGGCACAGAATAAGCCACTGAGGACAATGGCTAATATCTAGAGGCTTTTGGTGTAGACAGCAGATATCCCGGCCAAGACTCCATCTTCTGTTCGCTGTGCATTGAGCTATTCTGCTGATCTCATGATCTTACTTTGTCTGGGTAAAGGAACAAACAGTTACTGCAGAACAGCTGGGACGAGATTGGACAGGAATTCAATGTGAGTTGGACAGTAGAGACAGTAGAGCAAAATGGAGGACTGTGCGACAATGCTTTGTTCAAACCCAGAAAGAGTCCACGAGTAAGCGGAGTGGGATGCTGCTGATGGGGTGAATCTTTTGAATTCTTTGCTCGCTGCGATGTCTCAAGGTAATTTCAATCGCTCAGCAAGTTGCATTTATGACAGAGCGACTTTTGAATACTTCTTAAGAGGCACATTATCACAACCTCATCCACCATTGGGATGTTTGTTGCTGTCAGAGACCCTCGCCTCTATGCTGCTGCCTCAGGGCTGTAATCCTTTACAAGCGTACTAACAGAAAGGATGCATGGAAGTGAGCAGTGATGGTTGCATCATTTGAAACTGACATGTCTTTTTTCTTAGTTTGAGGCAGCTTTAAAAAGGTTCAGGGCATTTAGTTGTGAGGGTTAAGGTTAGGGTAAGGGGCCTGGGGTGCGTTTGGTCAATGTATGCCCACTCAACTATGGAGAGAAAAATGTTTTAAGCAAAAAATCCTCCTTAAATCTCCTTAAGTTTCCTTTGTATAATGTTTAAGTAACTCTCAGAAGGAATCAGATACAGCTCAAGTGGCACAACTATTTTAACAGCCATCCTTTTGCCAAAGGCACAGTTTTCGATTGAGTTTTCCACTTTCAAAGCTCTGCAGTTTATCTCCACTTAAAGATAAAAGAGTTGTGTATATATTGCATGTAAAAGGCCCCATGTCTGTTTAATTGTTTAAACTTCGTCCTTAAATACTTCAACGTAGCAGAAAGGACTGGAGTGAAAATTCCTGCCACATAAATAAATTAAATAACATGGATTATTTAGAAGTGCCACTCAGTTATTGCAGCGCTGAGTCAGAGATGTGTGTTCTCTAAGGTTAATTTTTATGGATTTAAAACAGGCATATTTTCCCCCTTGCACAAATAGGTAAATTGACAATAGATAGCCCTATTGTGAAAGTATTCCTCTTTTATTATTTTCTGAGTTTTTGAACTTCATTTAAGTTTTAAAAACTTGTTGGCAGTTTATGAAAACACTGAGGACTTCTGCGTTTTGAGCTCCATTTCGCAGTGTTTGAAAGATTTCAACTTATATTTGCTTTGTGTTCCTCTTATCTAGTGTCTGTGAGCGCACATTACCAATACGAATGTGTAAGTGCCCTGATAACAGTGTGCTTTTTGGAATGGGCATCATCCAGATAATGGGTTGGAATCTGGCCTGGGGAGAGAACATAAAGCAGGTATTCCTTCTGAACAAAAGAAAGTAAAAGCTGTTGTTCTCAATGGCACAAGTTTTAGAAGTATCTTTTATTATTCAAAAGGCTTTTAACATATATCAAAGATAAAGATCACAAAAGTAACTTTAAGAAAAAAATCAAAATTACTTTTTATCTTTATATAATATGAAAAAAACAACATTTTTCTTTCTCATGCAATGTTTTTTCATACCAGATTAAGGCCTCTGTGGACATTTTGGGTAATAAGTGAATTTTGTGTCTTGTGATGTTATGAGGCACTCTCATCATTACACAAACCAGTTGGCTTCACTTAGATGCTCTACTTACGCAGAGACTCAGTGTCAAATATTAGATAAATGCTCTTGATATGAAAAGAGAAATTTGTGATTATGTGATCTCAGACATATCTGTGCAGATGTGCCACTCTCAGGGCCTTTTACATCCCAAGCTATTATCATATCGACTAGTATTGTCACCAAAGATGCTTCAACTGGTAAGACAGTATTTTATTAGGAGTGAATAAGGCCGACATAACAGTATCTATTATTATTTAATGAAAAGTGACAAGAACGTTACCTACTCTTTCTGAATGTTGAGTGTCGGTCACCTGATATATTCAGAAGGGTACACAGTCTATAAAAGCATGTCTGTTGGTTTAATGTAATAATATCGTCAAATTATCATGTGCCAGAAGCAATTTTCTTTACCTCTTTACCAATGTAAAGAGTTCAGGTAATTCATAAAGATATAATAAAGCACTATTATTCTGTCAAATTCAATATCAGTGTTGTAATGCTGAAATTATTATAGATGCCATAATTGATTTGTCCGGAGAAGAATTCCCAGGTGAACAGGAAGAGATGTGGTGTAGACTGGGTAGTTACAGTAGCATGATTTAATTTAAATAACCAGTATAGAGAAATATCGTAGCACTGGCCTCACTGTGTAATAAAAAGTGATATTTTCTCCATCACAGATAATATTCCAAGAAAAATCACTTGAAATTCCTACTTGCATCCACCTTTGATGCGAGGCAGCCTTTCTCTGTAGTAGCAGGGAAACTGTAGTGTTGGAAAGCAGTAGGGCGTCTGCAGAATTTAGACCAGCTAAGATCAACCAGAGGAAACTGTGACTCAAAGAGCCGAGGATGTGTTTATGCATAACCATGCTGGGGTAAGGATGAGCAAGGGAGATCCACAGGGACTCGATTTCCCTTATATGTCAGGAATCTTTGTGATTGACACGAGCTAAATTTGTTCCTCCTGCCGCTCTCTACTTTTCCCTGTTAATGAGCCTTGGCACGGCTTATGAAGGATTTAAATAGATCAAATCGGATGAGGATAACTTGTGGATAGATCATAGAGAATATGGTATCAGAGCGGGAACACTATGTGATTAGGGTAGCGGGGGGTAATTGTGGCGAATGATGCAGATGAAAATGTAATGGATACAAAGCACAGAGCAGTGTTTTGTGTGAGGGAACGAAAAACACATGAATGTCTCATTGTGGTCTGATGAACAAACTATGGGTGGTCAGTCCTTGTCTTAAAAGAAAGATAAAGGTTATCACTATTTATAGATCAAATTGAGAGAAAGATTGAAACCTGAAAATGACATCTGGCCTTCATGCATCTGTTCACTTTGAGCATTATAAGGGGAGACAGAAGAAAACGTGTGTGGACATGCAGAGGAAAAGAGTGTCAGACCTTAAACATTTTCAAAAGCAGTGAGCTGGTCCTTACAAGACCTATCAGTCTGTGTAATGTAATAGGCAACATCCATACTACTACGTTTCATTTAAAAAATGTGTTTTAAACTAAAACCATGTCTGTCCATGCATCAGTTTTAACCCATGTCCATATTAACACACCTGCAAACTTATCACCACTCTCCTACACATATTAACTGTTGTATCATTGTAAACTAAAGAACTTAACTGCAGAACAGCTGTTAAAGATAGACAACAGGGTCACTAACACGTAATTGATTATCCATAACCGGTTCTACACTGGTAGCAGAGGCTATTGCAGATTGTTTTCTTCCAGAGTGGGGTCAAGAAGGGAGGCTGGTTTAAATTATTTGTGAGTGTCATCATTTCAAAACATCTTTCTGCCTGTCCAGACTAAAAAACAACAATCGAGGAGTTCTCAAATAAAAAAGTGGCCATCAGAGTTGCCAAACTACCATTTTAGCAGCTCTAAAACTCCAGAGTAGTTTGGAGCCAGGCTTATCCAAATCAGAGTTGATGCTATTTCAAACAAAAACTTATAAATGTAGCCTTAGACTAAACTTCTCATGCTATTTGTTAGTGGAGTAAACACTAGTTTCATACTTGAACAGAATTGAAATAATGTGTAAAAGCCTACTTTGTGTTTTACCTATGGTATTTATGCTCCAATATAACATTTTGGCTACACTCACACACACAAGACACACACACACTCACACACACGCAACCACACACACACACTTACTACATTCAAATTGAGATTATACCCTTGGGTTGGCCTCTCAGGCCAATTAGCCCTGATCAGTCTTTCAGTAGTAGAAAGAGAAACAGTGCCTGTCTGGGATTTCCACCCTCTCGTTACCCTCTTATCTCTCATCTCCCATAGTTAGCAAAGCTATAAGCACAAGGGAGCAGCCATCACTTTAATAAGAGCCACATGGGAGGCTGCCCTGCATCGTCTGCAAAGCACATCAATTCTGGTCAGTTTGATGTGGGATAAAAAACTCAAATCAAACTAAGGCAGTTGTAGGGGGCTAGAACTCTAAACTGTGAGTGTGAAAACAATGTGAAAATACATGCATGCAGGTAGGACTAAAATGTGATGATTGCTATCACACATACACACACACATACACACACACAATCACAAACACACACACACAAACACACACACACACACACACACACACACACACACACACACACACACACACACACACACACACACACACAAACACACACACAGCAGGGCCTACAGGGACCTAAGATGTCAGCATACTTGGCTAATGTTCCTCCAAGGCTTCCAGGAACGCAGAAAACAAATGTGCAAAGAGGTAGAAACAACAACCATGGAATATGTCAAGGGTAAAAAATGCTAGCCAAGCATAGGGTAGCTGCGCTACTTTTTTCTGCCTTTCCCTGAGCCTCAGCTCACGCAGATGCTCAGTTGTTGCTCTGTTGGGGATGATGTAACAGCTTCATTAAAGACGACTCACAACGACTGACCGTGTTCACATCTATTCTGATCCATTAATGAATGCAGGAAGGACTGCAAACACATGAGCTTTCCTCTCGCACATTATTATCAACAGTTAGCTGTGTTCTGGTATCATTGTGTACTCACGGCATAGTTCGCCTTCGTCATCGCCGAGTGGACAATCTGTATTGAAGTCACACAGTTTGTCCAATGGGATCCCAGGTCCCTGGTGACAGTTGTACTGACCCTCCAGGGTGATGTTTGGGCCAGGTGAGGATGCTGGACAGATGAAAGGAAGAACAGATGGAGAGAAAGAAGAAAAAGAAGAAAGAAAGAGGAAGAAGAAAATTCATCTTCAATGTTTCCTCACACAGACATCAAAGCACACAACACTACAAACCAAAAATGTTTTCACCATGCTGTCAGAATTTAAAATACTTGTACAGTGTCTGAGGTAAACCTGCCTGTTTGTAATGCTCTGTTCTCTTGTCCTTTGTTGATGCTCTGGAGCTACTTCAGAATTATTCCTTGTCATTAGTGATTCCCCCTCAAACAGCTCTACAGTATACTGTCACTTTTTATTGTTTGTGTGCTGGGCGTTGTGTTCAAAGGTTTGAATAAACAGTCAATGGTGCAGAGTGAAGTGAGTTGTGCTAAACACGGTCCCCCCCCACACACACAAACAAACACACACACTGACTGCTACAGAGTACTGGTCGCATGTTTATTCAATCCCAATTAATATTGTATGTGTCCAAAAGGCACTCAAATCCTCCTATCAATACACATGCCACATGCAAAATCTGAAAATATAACTCAGCAACATAATACATCTGAAGCTGAGGGAAAAAAATCTTTGTTTGTTAATTGAATACCACTACTTGTATGTGTTGGCCACAGAGCAGTAGAAAATATACAGTTACTACATGAAAGTACATCAGTCAGTGTCAAAGGGCGAATATAACCCCTGCCTGTAAACCTGGTACGGCAGCAGCAGACTCCCTCTAGCATCATAAATAACTTGGCCCCCGACTGCATAAGCATCTGGCTTTGAATACAGTACATATCAATCAGACAAGGAACACAGGCAGCAAAACAATGACCTACATACTGTAGTAGGCAGCAGAAGGGGAGGGAACCCACATACATGCACAGACACACACATACTTGGACGCACAAACTGATATCACTGATCCCTCAACAACTCAATTGGAACCTGGAACATTTGCATACCAATGCAAATCAGAGAGATGATATCTCCAGGTTGAGAAAACTGACTGCACACCTTCACCCTAACCATCAGAGGCTGATCACAGCAGAGAGAAAATAAAAGAGGGAAAAAACTCTCAGCTGATGGGGATCTCGTTTATCCCCTCACCCACAGAGAACAAAAAAGATTCTTATCATTAGTGACTGGCTCTGCTTACTGTAGTTTGTCCTTGATCTGTATTATGTAGATTTGTTCCCCCATTCAAATGAACTCGGGTGTCTGAAGTCTGATAACGTTGGAGTCCATGACAGGAGATGCAGCGACAAGCAAATGTTGTTAGCTGAGCTGTGGTGCTACACTAATCCTTGCATGTTTGCAATGAATCTATCTCCTGTGTTTCAGTTTGCATAATTTTCCGTGTGACATGATGGTACAACTTTGGACCCGTTTTTTCTGTTTTCTGAGCGTCAGACTAACACTGCATTAGGGTGACAGGCTCACAGCAGAACCCAAATCAATACAAAACACTCTTGTAGTTTTATGCAGCAGAAGGAAACAAACAAAGGATCGAATACTCAAAATGTCAAACACTATTGATCAGTGCAATGTTCGTTCTAAACCTGCCTGTTGTAATGTTCATGTTCTCTTGTCCTTTGCTAATGCTCCGGAGCTACTTCAGAGTCACTCCTTATCAATTGTGTGTCCTCCTCAAACAGTTCTACAATATACAGTCACTTTTGATTGTTTGTGTGCTGGACGTTGTGTGCAGAGCTTTTTATAAAGACTCTGTGGTGCAGAGTTAAATACTTTGTGTTCATCCTACCTGGTGCATCTGCAATGAAGATTTTGTATTCAATAAAGAAGACATGTTTAACTCTGTCTGTAGTATGACTGTTACCAAGCTGCCCCGCTCTCACTGACTGCTAAAGAGCTCTGGTCGCCTGTTCATTCAATTCTTTATTAATATTGAACATATACCGTGTCCAAATGGCACCAAACTCTGCCCTGCACTTCCCAGAGCCATTTACAGTGCACAGACCAAGTGTGAAGCCGATTGGTTGAATGGTTTGCGAGATATGCATTCCACATACTGACAAATAGACAGACGTTTGTGTAATGAGTAGGTGGATTAGTACTGTATCTTGAATTTTTTTGTTATTGGACTTGGCTATTAGGCTCCAGACAAACACCGGAATGCAACAACCCGAAACCAGAAGATGAATGTACTAATGTCTAATCCCAATTAAGCTCCTATTATAGAAAAATTAAGGTGTTCATTCATGCAATTTCAAAGCAAATAGAAATCGAGATCAGCCCGTATATAATCCATTTCACAGAAAAAACATCCATGGGTTTAATAGATGCAATTAAATATATGTTGTCAGCTGTAACTAAAGCAAACATCTAATTCATTACCTGCTCTGAAAATATGCAATATATTACATTAACAAAATAAAGCACTAGGTTCCAGTGATTACACTACAGTAGTAACTGCCTCTGACAAATGGTAGTTGTTCATCATTTATTGTTTTACTATCAGCTACTAGATACATTTTCATAGTTATGCCTGATTTGCAGTGAATTTCACTCATAAACCTTAAGGCCCAGTTGTAAAACTAGCAGCCAAACTCTATGGATTAGAAAGAGGGGGTGGCTTTTTTTTTGTGGACAGATACACATTAGTCTGGGGCTCCCACAGTGCACTATTGAAGCAGGGTCTTAATGGCTGCAGAGAGCCACATTAAAATGTCTGTGAGTAATCCACTTAAAATTATTTGAAAAGATATTAGACCGAGTAGATGACTTTGGTAATGAATGCCCCTTTTCGTCAGTGCTTTGCTTCACATTATGATTCCTCTTTCAGGACGCTTTACAAAGTAAAGAGCGAACTGTGCATATTCTCACACACATGATCGTACTGTCTCACAGGCAACATTTACACAAGAAAGCAGATTATACCATTTTATTCAAATGAGAGTGAGACAGTGGCTTGTTTGTTTATGATTAACTGTGTGGATAGAAATGTGCTATTGGTAGGTGTAGGTAGTCATATTCAACACATGCATTATGCATTCTCTGTGCTCGGTGGTTTCCTCTTTTATAATGTTGACACCGCAAGCGCCACGATTTATCAAAAAAGAAAAGAAAAGTTATCTAAAGTACAGAGACCTTTGGGCAAGGTATGTAAATGTATCGATTCGTCTTTGTCTGATGACAGTGGAGTAAAATGCATCAATGTGTTTTTTTTATTGAACTCTTATCTTACAGGAGCAGGTAAGTGCAGCCACACATGGCTGCTGCCCTCCTGGCCTACCGCAGTTCTTAAATCCCATTTGTCCGATCGTAAAAACAAGTGGGTCAGTGCAGAATGGATTGCCTGTAGGAGCGGGAGAGTTTTGTTATCTGTGCGCTCAGAGGGTTGGTTTGTCTTTGTGAAAGGAAAGATGTATGAGCGGTGAGGAGCTGGACAGCTGACTGGAGAAGGATCAGCCGTCGGTTGATAAATTACAAAATAGATAAACACAGGTGCTTGTTCGATACAGTTAGGAAATAACAATTTTCATTTGCGTTTGTCTGTCTGTTAGTTTGCAGCAAAAACTGCAGAACTGATTATCAGGAAACTTGGTGAAAGAATGCGATAATAGTCAGGGAAGAAACCATTGTTTTTGGTGCGGGTCTGGATCAAGTTGCACCCATGAATTTTCTTAACGGTCCTTTTTTTTTAAGTTTTCACCAACTTTCAAGGGAGTAACGCACGGATGACAAGAGAATGAGATATTCTTGGGGACTGATATCTACGGTTTGATTGAATTTAAGGGGACTGTTAGGCCTTGGCAAAGGTATGCCCTTGACTGATTGATATTCTAGTGGAATCTGTGCCCATTACAACACTGAACCAGTTCAAACAGAGATTTTTACTCCTGAGTAAATGTTGAGGTTTTTAACTGTCTGAGCAGAGAATGACAAACACTCGATGGACACTTTACAAATCTCAGGTAGATAAACTGTGTATAAGAACATCCTCACTGTGCTAACACAAAGTAATAAATCGATAAAGTATACTCAATCTTTGTTATATTGCTATTGACAATTATACTGTGATAAATATTGATAATGCTTTCTTGTCAGGCCCTAATTTGCAGTGATATGCATAATAATAATTTGCATAATAAATAATAGCTAATAAATAATAATAAATAACAGCTTAAACGGAATGTACAGCATTCACGTTTGAGCTCAATTAGATCAACTGAAAGCTATTGCACCTGATAAAGCGTTTTAAGCTTTAAAACGATTATTTCATAAAAGTGTAAATGACAAATGTTCAGAAGTGGAGGAAGAGATAACAAAGAACTAAATAATCCTTTCATCCAGCAACCAAGCAAACCTATTCAGAGATCAGCAGAGACGCTGGATTAAAAGAAATGCTGTAGGACAAAAAACTTTGAATTGACGCATACAGTCTCTCAGGCAATAACAGACTTGAGTGTCAATACAGCCTCCTTTATGTCTGCGTTGTTCTTTCTGATAACATTCTCTATGAAAAAATTGATACCGTAACTGACTCAGTTTCTCATTACTGCCTATAAAAATATCTTTCCATTGGGTTTTTAAAGCCAGTTCTACAGTGACATTTTTGATCTTCTGAGACAGAAATCCTTCTGTTCACTCTACTTCTCACCAGCCACCACTCCCATTACTGTATAATATTCTGCTTGGTAGGATTGAGATTCAGTGTAAAAATATGAACATATAGCTGAACAAGAGTCTCTTAGAATATGCAGTATAAGGACTATTAATACAAGCTGTAAAAGCTGGTGTTGCCACTCTTGACATTCAGTAGGTAGAGATATAAGATTTCCTCCCTCTATCATTCTTAATGGTAGATGTTAATGACTGCTTCCAACGCATACTACCCTTCCTAATGAAGAGTCCAGAGAAATGACTTATACAATACATGAAATGGTAAATGGTAAATTGACTGTGTTGTACTTTTCTATTCTTATCGACAACTCAAAGCACTTTACAGTATAAGTTACATTCCCAAACACAATTACACAGTACTGCTATATGCAGCTGCGTTTTTTTCACAAGCTACCAGCACAGCCATTAGGGGAAATTGGGGGATTAGTGTAGCTGCTTTCAGACATTCAATGACCTATGGATAATCTCCTGACATTCTCTATGTGAGAACGTAAATGTCTAACTGAGACGCCCCCGAATTTCTCTGTAGTTTCTTGTGCCGGCCCTAAAGCAAAAACTCAAAGGATTGTCCAAATAGGCAGATGTCGGTGGGTGTGTTGATGACGTCAATAAAGGATGCAAAATGAGGAATAAACAGAAACAATAAAAATATCTTGGGATAAAGAAGCAGTGCCATACACGTAGAAGACACAGACACACATTTCAAGAGAGCATCTGGTGAAAAGTCTGTCCTGCATCTGCCTGCTGCGCTACCCCTAACCTCAGCGAGTGATTTCTGAGTTGTTGTGAACCCGTCTGAGCTGCTGCATTGGTCATGTGTGAAAGGCGAAAGCCCTGACCCTATTCTGTGGACATTCAGTCAAAAACGGCTTATCTTGCCTAGGGACATTTGCATCAGGACTAGAGTCACGGATCAAACCACCACCCTTTTGCTTAACTCTACCTGCCGAGCCACAGCCGCCCACAACTCCTAAAATAAGGGTGAATATTACTGCTACATGTAGGAGTTAGGTTTGAAAAGACATATTTTCTGTGTACAAATACAATTTTGTCACATGAAAAAATGATAATGTGCCTAATGTCTTAAAAAATACTTCTAGTGCTGTTTTATCAAGAGACATCGGTATAATTCATTGCACAATAAGGCCTAATTATCACTCTATGAACAAAAGTAAATTAAAGCCATTTGTTACTTGAACAATTCAAATTAACAATTTAAATGTAATGCTTGAGGTAAAATGCTTTCTTATCTCATCTCCTAATTACAGCCGAGGATGTTTTCAAGGTGCGCTTTCACTCAAGTTGTGTTTTTCCTCTTCAGAAAGTCAAGCCAAGCTGACCTCATTTTTCTACTTGTATTCAAGCTGTCTGCTTGCTGGAAGAAAACACTTTACACTTTACCCAAAAGATCAACAGGGTAAAAATGTCAGCAAATAGAAATAAAACGACAGCCAAAAGTCTATGGTTAAAAAAATAGGCAGGTGTCCAAAGAGTGGAGTGTCTTCAGCACTCTTAACATTGTATTAAATCAAGAAGAAAGTGATGAAAGCCATGAATAAAACATTTAAGGAGGTAAACAACTGTTGAGCTTGTCAATCATTTAAATCAAGGAAAGAGGGCCAGTGGTAAAATATAGGTTGTGCTGTGTGGTCACTAAAGCAAATTTCAAGGGTAACAATGTTTTCATGTATGCAGAAGAACAAAAAAATGGTTACGCTTTTCACATCGTGCACTAGATGAAATCCAGTTATCATTTGAGTATATTTGCCTCGTTGCATCATCCATATCATGTTTTAAGATTCCACTTGTAGAGTTGCCCCACTCTGTTTGATATTATCAGATAATGCAAAGCAGTTTGTCTCATCATTTGAATATGATCTTTCGCTAGGGTTTGGTGGAGATTTCAACACAGACTTGTTGAGCTGGAGTCATGGAAAGGGTAGTGGAATTAAAATGGCTACAGATGAGCAAGGATGTCAATGATAACCTTCAATTGGTTGGAGATCTGCTTGTGCTTTGTGGGAGGAAAGAGAGTCAGAGACAGTGAGGAAACTAAGCAAAGAATACAAATGAAAAAAAAGACCCTTACAGACCTGACCTTAGTCTAGCATTTGATTTAAAGTAGTTAAAAGTAATTTGTTGATTTGTTTACATTATTTGCTTTGTATTATTTAATCGTACATGCTGTAATGAGGTGCTGTCCTCTGTCGTGGGGTAAAAATCTCAAGGGGCCCAAGCGAGGACTGAGTCTTAACCTGCTGGCATAGTGTAGGCAGAATCCAGGGATATTCATGGAGAATTACAGCGGCTGCAATGCTAAAGACGAATGCAGCCGAGCTTCCCAATGGACAGTAGACAGGACAAGAGATATTCGCTCATAAATTCAATTAACTGCGCACAGGCACGCTCGATTGGTCAGAGTTCTGCCCAATCACTACTGCTATCTGTCATAATCACTGCTGCAGAGAAATAGGCACACACAAGAGAGCAGATGGGCAGAAGCAGAAACTACCTTTTAATGTCTATTCTACAAACCAATGGATGATTTTTTCATTGACCTAAAGTAGATGATTTTGTGTTGAATTAAGTATTGTACTTAAATCCACATTGAACATATTGGCATTTTTTATACGTGACTTGCTATGATGCTCCATGTAGCCTTAGACTAAAAGTCAGCACATTTGCATTGAGCTAAATGCTGACATCAGCATTGCTAACACGGTCAGAACAACGTTCACAAGCTGTTAAGCATGTACCTATGTTAGCTTGCTTATACTTTGATTAAGTATTTACAGCAATTTGCTGATTAGAAACAACCTAAAAGCTAAGACTGAATCTTGCAGGTATTTTCATCATTTTAAAAAAAGAGTAGGACAAAAAGTCAGATAATTACCAAATTCATTCATTTGAATAGCATGGCTCACTGTATGGTATTTCATTACAATACGTTGCACATTGCTATTGTTATATTCATATGAAATATGAACTAAAGAAGCCACCAGCAAACGTGAAGCGAGTCATCAATTCTTTTGATGAACACTGAACACAGAAAGATGACGAACATTTTTATCCATAAACAAGGGATGGATAAAATAATCTCATAAATTAATGAAATATTTTGGAACATAACATGAACTCGTAGTTTTCTACGATGTGGGGGAAGAGAATGTTAAAGACCACGGAGTCGCAGTGGTAAGATTGGTGTTAAACATTTAGGACACTAAGGAATAAGGTATGAGTGGGTGAAGGTGTAGGGAACAAGATAGATAGAGCACAGCTTATAGGACTGAGCAGTCCTATGGTTATAAGTGTTAAACTTAAATAACACTATATTATCAAAGATAACACTGATAATACTGAAAACCATTGGCACTTCACAGCAAATAGATGAACACTCTTAATCCATTTTTGCCCTATTCTTGTTTGAACTACCATCATCCTATCCACTGTGTGCCTGATGACTGCATACTATGTTTTTAGTACTTATATGTTCTGTTTTCGCATACTTATATGTTCTGTCTACTTATATGTTTACATTGGGGATCAGAGGGAATCAGGGTCTATGTCCTGTAAATACATGTATGTCAGAATTGACAATTAAGTTGACATTGACTTGGAAAGATGACCTAGAACATAGAGAAAACGGGGTTGGAAAAAACTGTGTAATGGTGATAAATGTATAATATTAAAGCTATGGAGAAAAAAAAATGCAGCATTCTAAGAAGATGAGCTCCACAGCTATCTGAAAAAACAGCATTACATTAGTTTAGCTGTTAGTTTAACTGTCTGTTTTACATTAAATAGGAATAGAAATAAATGACTCAGTTCAGTAGCATTGTGTAGCTACGATGATTCCTAAAAGTCAGTAGTGTTGGTCTGAAACAGAAAGAAAGAACAATACCAAAAGATGTTTGATGCCGGTCGTCACTGATGAAATAAAGAGGACCTAAAAACAATTCTTGCTGTTTTTTATTCATGCATTTGAGAGTGAATATTTCAAAGTAATCTGTAATACTGCTACCAAACTATTAAGGTTAAATTGCAATCTACAGGAAACTGTTACAGCCTCTTTGTATAAAGTCTATGGTTAATAGCCAGACATTATTAGCCCCCTAATGTCAACAGTTACATTGATAAAACTCACAAAGTTAGTTAATGTAATGTTAAACTACACAGAGTAGCTTCAGGTACAATGAAATGAGCATTAAGCAATAAAGTCGCTGGTTAAGGCAGGTGTGCAGGCTCCTTGAGCTCTCAGCCAGTTCCACCCTTTGCTCCATCACAGCTCCACCCTCTCATCCAATCATGGTTGCTTTAGTTTTCAATAATCAGGAGGGCGACGTCGAAACAATGTCAAATCTGGGGCTTCATAATCTTAATTCACAAATGTCACAATGGGTTGCCACTGGCATAAGTCCCAGATTTTGTCACTGGGAATCAGTAACACCCACGGAAATGACGGAAACAATGAGTTGGTAGTTATGGGTTTCCAGAGACAGCAGACACTTGCCGCTAAAAGTGCAAAAATGATTGCAAGTCCCAGCGTTCTGAGTCATATGTAAGCCGAGCTATTGCTTCCACTTAGATATCGTCTAGTATCTATTTTTACCTTTGACAAGTCAATCACTGCTTGAGCTGCTTGCCCTGAGAGCACACCACCTGTAGCAACCACCACAGAGTAAAGTGCGCTTGATAAATCTTGCTTGTACAAGTCATTTTTACTTGGTTGACTCATTGTGTGATTTTGAAAAACATTTATATAACTATATGTATGGAACTTTTAAGGAAGACCAAGATTGAAACTAGTGATTTTACCCTTTAAGCTAGTTGTGCTTTGGTCTGCACTTTGTGTGCAATATCCAAAATACATTTTGCATTATCTTGCTCATGAATTGAAGCATTACACGGTGTCTTTTCATACCTTTGAGGCTTCCTTGTGACCAAAACTCCTTGTCTGTGAAACTAAGTAAAAATTGTGACTGACGTGAAATATAGAGTGGCCTTGACATCAAAGCATCTGCCCCATAGGCAGCTTGGTTGTGGTGAGAGTGTAGCCTTTGTTTTGTTTAACACCATTAGCATTATACCAGAGAGCTTTGATTCCTCAGTGAAAATGTATCCTTGATGTTTCATAGTTTTGTTTTGATGACAGTGGAGCAGGCTTGGCATCACTACGTTCAAAACATCTCGAATAAAAAAGAGTAATAGACTATCTAGGTTCCTCTTTTTATGCCACAAAATATAAGGAATTATAGATTTGTTGTATCTCTGACTTCATGATTACTTGAGCAAATATTAAGCTTTATTGGTGAACTAATAGTAATATTGAACCATAGTAATATTTGGTGGGGGTCCTCCATAACCCTCAAATCAGCCTGAAGATGTTGGAAAACTGCTCCATGTTGACATGACTGCAACATAGATTTCTGCAGATTTCTGAGTTGCTCATCCATGCTGCCGGTCTCCTGTTCTACCACATCCCAGAGGTGTTACATTAAATTCAGTTCTGGTGACTACCAGTCTGGACTGTTGACACAGACACGTCGGGTTCATGGATTCATGCCATTGATGCCAAATTGTGTCTCTCTATCATCTGCAGCCTAAGCACAAATCCAGCATCATCACCAGTCGGAATTTTTTCCAATCTTCAACTCTCCAGTTTCACTAAGCCTGTGTCCACTGCGGCTTCGGACTTCTGTTCTCAGCTGAGAGGACTGGAAGTTGACATGGTTTTCTGCTGTTGTAGCCCATCTGCCTCATGGTCCAACGTGTTGTAGACAGAAGATTCAGGTTTTTTTTCTTTTTTACTAACCACAGTTGTAAAGAGAAGTAATTCTCCTCTGAAAATCTATACTCAACAAGATATTTCCATTCACAGAACTGATGCTCAATGGTAGTTTCTTGTTTTTCATACAATTCTGAGTAAAAACTCCAGGCACTGCTGAGTGTGAAAATCCCATCAGATCAGCTATTTCAGAAGCAGTCACACCCTATCGGACAGCACCACATGATATCATCCTGTCAGGAGGTGGAACTGTCATAACAAAAGGTTGTCATCGGTTAACGGGCCGACTGTGGCTGAGGGGGTAGAGCTGAGCCCTAACCCGGTCACTGCTGACCTGGGCCCCATTCTGCATACCCAAGTGTCCTCGGGTAAGACACTGAACCCCAGAAATTGCCCCTTCTCAAATAGCTGCCCATAGATGCACTGTATGAATGTGTGTGTGAATGGCTTAATGGTAGAAACCGTACTGTAAAGCGCTTTAAGTGGTCGTTAAGATTAGAAAAGGCTATGTAGATTCCAGATCATTTATCTATATGAACCTTTTACCAGTGTCAAACACCGATCATGCCATCATCAAAAGTAACAGAGATCACATTGTTCCTCATTCTCGTGTACGATACGATCTTCAATTGAAGCTCCTGAGCTGTTATACATTAAACTGTTGCCACATGATCGGCTGATAGGATAATTGCATGAATATGCAGGTGCACAATAGCAAATGAAGACTGAGGGAAGGGAAGTTTGTGGAATAGTCTTTCTATAAGAGCCCCTAAACATCTCTGTAAACTGATTTAGATAGAACCAATGGAAAGATTATACAGCAAACATCCTGTAGCTACGTAGTAAGTATAATGTACAACATTTGTTAAGCCTGTCATTTCAATCAAAGAGACAAAAGTGACTTAACGACCATATCATATTACGTATAACATTATTTCATATAAACATTTAATGCAGGGAAATGTGTCCCCTTCAGAATCTAATGAGATTTAAGGTTACTGTGTGTTTATGACTGACTTCCATTCAATGATGCTTTAAGTGCGTAACATCCAGAAATTCTCTCCTCCCTGCCAGGTCAGGGTTGATTTAGACATCTGTTCCATTTGGCATGTGTATGCTGGGAACACTCTACTCGGTGCCCTGGGCCGTTTAACACTTGCTCAATATCTTAAAATGAAACTGCCAGATTGCCTTGGAAAAGTGCCGGCAACAGAAAACTAGTTTGTGTTGAGGGGACGCTGCTCGGGGAAAGGCCTAAGGCAAGAGATTAGAGGTAGAATGTGATGAGGCTTAGCCCCGCATAGGGCTTTTTCCTGGCAGGTTGTATTATCTGTTAATTGATGAGTTGTGTTTTTCACAAAAACTCCTTTTGTAATTGGACATTCTCTTAGGGATACCAATGTGACCTCCAACATGTATCCAAGGGACCAAAAAGTGTCCAGTGACATCAGAAGATCCACAGATCTTTGCTCTGAAAAGACAAAAAATTACCAATCGAATTACCTTCAAGTGAATTTGGCAGGTAGGAGAGAACTGCTGATTTCCCTCATGGCTCCTAAAGGCTGTGGCCTAAAATTAAAGAGGTCCTCCTTTCAACATACTTACCTTAATTTACTTGTGAAACAAAGTATCTGATCAAATTCCTTTTTGGTTCTGTTATTTTAATCCAGGCCTAGTAAGTCAAACACTTACAAAAAAGATAAAAAACGAAGGAATGGGAAAAAAATGACCTGTGTATGGAAATAATAAATACCTAATTTACACCAAAATTTGTAAAAATTGGCATGTTGCCTTTCTGTGTCTTTTCTTCCCATGTGTTGCATTCAACACCACAAACGCACTCACAACTAAGGTGCTCTCTCAGTTCCCTGTCTTGCCAAATGAACGTATTCATCAAAGTGTCAGGTTTCCAACACTGTCGATCAGAGCCACAGACAGTGAAAACCTGTGTCATCTGCAAACACATTTGGCCAAGCAGTGAATGCTGTTTTTTGTGGGTTTTGGAGTTTTTGACCAGTGGAAAAGAGGCATGCATGGCAAAGCCTGATTGAACTTTATTCTTTTCAAAATATTTCAATGTCAATGTTCATATCGGTTTTCTGCAGAATAGGTAGTAAACAGCAAATTAAAATATGATATGACTTCAAAATAATAGAAACATAGATTTTTACCTCTGAAAAGGACGTTATGTTTTCATGGCTGATTACAGAATTAAGCAAAAACTACTTTTAATTAGAACTTGGTGGAAAGGTGCGGGCAAACAAAGAACGCATTCACTTTAGAGCAGATTTAATTTTAAGGGGGTGGATCCAGGATTTATTTTTCATTTTCTTTCACATTGGGAGATAGGTTTTTTCGCTTTTTAACATTTTGTGAATTGCTGCAGAGAAATAATGAGAAATAATGCAGAGATTTTGAAGATAAAAAGCAGGTATACTAAGAGGATTGCTATCTATGAATGTGTGCACTTGGTGTGGCTTTATTGAATTTAAGCGGACTGTTGGACCTTGACTGAGATATGCAATCTACTTCGTGCTATTCAAGTTCTTGATCGGGTTGTTTTATAAGTGCAAATTCAACGTGCAGTGAAAGTAATGATATACCTTTCTTATACTTTGGAAGTGTATCTGCTCCCATAAACAGCTTGTTAAACATAGTGTATCATTATTTCACAGTAGTATAATTACACCTACTACAATAAAAAAGGGCTTAGTTATTATATTAAGCATTAGTTTGTTTTATTTTTTAGTTTACAGATGAAATTGACTTCACATCTGTTGCTTATGCCCTAAATTTAATTAAACATTTGTTTAACTGCATTTATGTTTTTTTATTGAGAGAAATAGACATTTTATCACTTGCTCTGCAGGAACACTGTTGGATTTCATTTCCTAAGGGGCCTGCAGCTTGGCCCTGTTTTAATTTAACTTCTGCTACAACGGGGAATTCAAATGTCAGCATGACATACTGTACAATAAATTTGGCAAAGGTGGAAACACATTTCGCTTGTAGATATAATACATTATTTTCATATGTTGAGAATACATTTAATTTTGTCAGTGAAGAAGAGTTATCTCACAGGTTGGGGAGGGGGGCAGACAGAGAGGTGAAGGGCAGCACTGCTCTGTTTTTAAACTTCTCTTTTTCAGGACCTTACTCAGAATACACTTAACTACATGTTCCTCCAAATCAAACCACATTTCCTGACTGATCATTCAAACCATTTTGTTCACAAAGCAATAATATGTGTTGCACTATATACATAGTGTTTATGGGTGTTTAAATAGCACTTAGGTCTAATTGAACACTCAAAGCTCTTCACGGTACAAATCAAATTCACCTATTCATGCTCAAACAGCGCGTCGATGCAGCCCTTTTTCTATCACACCCCATTCATGCTTTTTCAGCACAGCCGACAAGTAGGGGTTATCTTGCCCAAGGACACTTCAGAATGTAGACTGGAGGTGCCGGGGATCGAACCACCTACAATCTGGCTAACGGACATCTACATCTCCATAGCCTCACTTGTTACACTCAAGAGTTTTTGGGGTGAATCCTGGTATTTTAAGTTTCAGTACAACATTATATATCAGTGTAATTGAACAGGAAAAATACTTCTCACTTCTTCTGTAAATGACGAAGCACACACAGTATGTGTACACACTAATCCCTAACCCTAACCCGTCTCTCTATACTTGAGAGGACACTCATTGACATAAAGCATTTCCTATCCCCTTATCCAAACCTTAACCATCACACCTAAATGCCTAACCCTAACCCTAACACCAACTCTTAACCCTCAGACAGACCATTTCATTTTTGAGGACCAGCCAAAATGTCTTCACAACATCAAAATGTCCTCACAATGATGGTATTGAATAAAATGTGTCCCTTATAACTAAAGATAGACACGCGCACGCACGCACACACACACAACCACCCACACAGACACACACACACACACTGCTGGCAAACAAACAGACATGTTTGAAAACACAATCTCCACAGTATAATATAAATATTTTTTTACACTTGATTAACATTTTTCAGTCCGCCCACGTGCACATCTATAGATTGATGAGTACTGGCAGAGCTGGTGTTTCTTGACTAATAAACTTGATTAATGTGGAAACAATGAAATCAGTTATCCTATTATTGCTCGGTTTTAGAGGCCACTGCATCACTTTACAACATCCATAAAACCTTTTGCTTGAGTTCTGACATTATTTTCATCTTATAAACACCCTCTCTCTGCTGTGACAGTGCGGGGGGTTTATCTCTGTCAAAAATATATATTTTTCATCACCTTGGGCTTTTTATCCTATAACACAAACTCCAGGGATGAATTCATTTTATTCATGCAGTCAATTGAAATTAAATGAAAGGCTCATGCTGGAGATGTTCTGTGTATTTAAAGCAGAGCCCCAGCACCAGACTATGACACTGAGCGTCTTTTTTTCTCCAAATCACCATCAGCCATCCATCCACATGTCCAACAATCTGTCCACTCCACCGGCTTTCTTTGAAACCATTTCCCTCATTGCCTCTACAGGGCCGTGTGTGATTGATGGGCCTGGGGACACCCTCACTCTGCTGTGTACCTAATCGCAAAGTATAGACTTGCTGTAACGCTCCATTAGGGGCCCGCAGCAGCATGGTGTAATGGTTAGGGAAATGGGGTAGGCAAGGGAAGGTCACTGGTTCACATTCCCACGGGGGTTCACTGCCGCCGCCTTGTCGCCAATTGGAAAAATGAATTGCGACACTTTGCAGGGTAATGCACGAGCACAAGTATCGAAAATCCTCTTCAGTGGACAAACATTTTTGGAACTGCAAAGGCGAATGTGACCTTCCGCCTTGCCACAGTACAATGAGAGAGGCAAAGTCAAAACTGCTATTGACACAATCTGGTAATGAGCTTGTCAGTCAACACATTAGTCTCTGTTTACTTCCAGGAGTGAGACAGTAGGATTTGAAAAGTGCCACAGTTGCTGCTATTGAATAATTAGGGTCACTGTACAGCTATGCAACAACCATCAGAGAAATACTGGTAGAAGGCGGGATTCTAACATCCTGTCGGGAAGGATGAGCAGCACAGAAGCAGCCACACAAGTCACTTTAGGGGCAACAAATTGGATTGCTTGTTGGCCTTGTGACTGATGAGTTAATTAAAGTGGAGGGGTATGGAGGACGAAGTCAGACACTCCTCCATTTATTTTTCCTGTATTGACTATATCTCTGCGCACTTCACTGGGTTGAGTATTCGCCACCTCTCTGCTCAGGCAAACAACTAAGAGGGAGGAAAGGGACATTGTCATTGTCAAATTTGATCAGACTGAATTTATCTAGGTAAAGACAATTGTGAATCAGTGAGTGTGGAAAATGTTTGGTTTCTGACAATTGCATATGTCATGACAGACATCTTCAAAAGACAGCTGTCATCAATGATGGAAATTGTATTAATTATGAGCATGTTTTCTCTCTCACGCTGATTTGGCTCAGGAGGGAGAGCGGCTGGTCCACAAGGGTCAGCATTTTGATCCCTCACTACCCCATTCCGCATGCTGACACTGAAGCGCTACATTTCTGCCTGCCTGGCTGTGAGAGCAGTGTGTGAGCAATGTGTGAAAGAGACAGTGCTGCACTTTGATGCACTGCATGAATATGTGTATGAATGGGTGCAAAATTGAACTGTAAAGCACTGTGAGTAGTCATCAAGCTGAGAAAAGCTTTGTATAAAAACAGATCATTACCACTTGGGAATCCAAATTATGCTTCACTCACGGAAATCTGTTTTGCAGCCTCCTCAATTGGAAAAACATAACATAATATGTCCACAGAATTACACTTGCCTAAATTAAAACTTCAAATTATATCAACAACATTAATGGCACCAATTAGCAATTTTTACAGTAAAGGGGACTGTGACAAATAAAGCAAACAACTGCCTTTGCCAGCGATTGAGTCTGAGAGTCTTTATCGAACAGCCTGGCTTCGTGTTCTTTGCAAGGTGGGAAGAGTGGTAATTTGAGCCAGGCCTTGTGACAGGTGCTAGAAGGGAAAGTGGGGGAGGTTTAGAACACCGCGAAATGTGGTGAGGCTGCACGGTGAGTGTGCCGCGACGGATTAAGGCTTAGTTTGGGCGTGGGATGTGTGTGGTGGGTGTTGTGCTGGGGACTCAGGTGGTGCCTGAGGAGAGTACGGCACGTCTGCATGTTTTTTTTCTCTCTGCTAGCCACAGCTTATGTGCCGCCTGGTAAAGAGGAACATAGTGAACCCAGAGAACAATTATACCCTGTTCGGAGGCTGGATTTGCATGAGCAATAACGGCTGTTATTGCTCATGTGATGGAGGAGACAGTTACACAAACAATCACTGGAGAATCATTGAGGCTGTAGTGGAACTGATGCAGATTTGTTGTTTGTGTGTTTTTCTGTGTTTTGTACTTTTGTTAGAAGCTTTTCTCTTCGCGCAAAATGATTCTGGTGATTGTTTGGGGAAGTGATTGTTCCCTCAAACCTCACTTTATAAATAACTTTTGGATCAGAATATCGATTTTGGTTTCAAGATCCGGACAAAGTCCATGTTAAAAGTTCATAATTGAGGGCTAGAGAAAGAAATACAAGACATATGTGCATGCAAAATTGATGAAGCATGGTGCATTTAAGTGTATTTAATTGTCCCTATCCCTGTTCTATTAATAACTTACCCTATCTTTCTCTATTTTCCACACTCACACACATTTATTTACATATTTGACAACCAAAACCAAATCATGTAAGGGGGAAGTCGGGTGTTGCTGATTACTCATCTGCATCAAATGATGAATTGTTCCCTGTAACTAACTGCTCTGACCCGACCTCCAGTACAACCCATTTGAGTTTCATTTTAAGAATTAGTGCTGGGAAATTGTCCTAGAAAAACGATTTTCCTCTTTCATTTCAAAATAAATATTGACCGAGCATAAAAGCTATTTCACTGTTGCAGAGCTCAAAGAGACTCACCCTCCATAAAGGTGAGGAGATTAAATTTGCTGCACTGGGCGCATCGTTCTGAATTCAAAAAGAGGCCTTGGGGAACGATCACCTATTTTTGAGAAGCTCTGTATGGTTTTATAGGAAAATGCAATCAAAATCCCACTTCCAGTATATGTAGCATAACAAGCAGTGGGATAGAGTGGACTTTAAAGAAACATTGAACAACACTGGTCCATCTGCCAGTCCTTTGTCCGAGTGGTCCGCCCAAAATCTCTGGCCAGAAATCAGGGCAACTGAGGATGACAGCAGTTGACAGGACGAGGAACAATTGTTCACGTAACAAGCCAATAATATTCCCAGGCGTCCACTTTATCCAGGGGCAGAAGTTTGGCCACTTTCTTCAAAACAGGAAAAACAAACTTTTCTAAACGTTTTATATTCTGTGTGTAAAATGACTTGAAACGTTAATAAGCTTCAAAATACGGCCACATGTTTTACGTAATAATCTGTGTTCTAATCAGTGTATTTTTTGAAATAATTTTATATTTCTGCTATCCCTGGCTTTTGCTTGAAAAAGTGTATATGCTAACAGCTGCCATGGGACTGAGGGTTGTTTTTCAAGGAGATTGGTTTTATAGTTCATTCTGTAAGTTCTTCTCTGTAGTGCAGATTAAAAAACAGCCTCAGTGCAGTTTCCCTTGAGCCTCTACAGTGCATTCTTTAACATTTGACTCTATCTAATTAGCGTATTAACTGAGGAAGTCTTAATGTAAATATAAATACATAACTGCAAAACCAGGTGAAAGAAGGTAGGTTTGTTGTACAATGTTGTGTAAGCAACATTATATCAATGTAGGGCTCTCCTTTGAACGATGCTGCCAGTTTCAAGATTTAATTTAGTCCATAATAAGCAGCTACTGGTGGAGCATTTCTCTTGGTCATCCTTTACTTGATTATTCCTTTTTATGTTCAGCAGACTTGAACGCAGTCTGGTAAACAAGTTGGGTAACTTTTCCAGTGAATAAAGCATTAAATTAACTCACTCACTCACAAGATCATCCCTCTTTCATCATGCAGTGTTATTGACAAAGACGAAGATAATTTGATATATAAAATACATCCGTATGGTTTCATACATGTACAGAACTGGAATCTGTCCCATTAAAACAGCATCTGCTTGGTGTGACAGTTTGAACCCCTCTGCCCACCACACATCTGTCTGAGAGGAAACAAAGGTTTTGTCCACATTTCCTTGGAAACACACACTTGAAATGTGTAAGCAAATGGTGCTGTGCTTCTGCATGTTGTGCAGGAGGAAATTGAATCAGTTATTTTAATCCAATTTCAGCAGCTTTCCAGGTTGACAGAGAAGGATATTATTTCAGTCCGGAGCAGTCTACGCATTTCATTCATTCACTCCGCAACATGGTGTAATGAAGTTAAAAAATCACTGAGTATAGCCAAGCCACTTCCAGTTCGACATGTTTAAACTGCTTTGGCAACCCGGGCGCTCTGCAGACATGTGAGACACATTTAGTCTGCACACATTATATACAGAGACTGGGACAGGAAACTCACAAACACCCAAAAATACTAAAAACTTACAAAGGCTCCTAGGAGTTATCACATAATATCTTAGTTTGTACTTGTTTACACCACTTTATGTAAGATCGAATGATAAATTAGATAAATTTGATAAACCAGAGCCCCACGTCACACACAATTATAGTCAAATTTGATGGAAAAAAGGTCAATGCTGGCTGTGGTGCAATGTTCAGTTTATCAGAAAAATATAAACCAATGCAACAGTTTGTATCTTTGGAGGTGCAATCAAAGCATATATGCACACACCACTGGATAAATCCTTTTTTTAAACTTGTTTAACTCAAATTTGATCAAAATAAAATGTGTCTACATTAAGGCAAATGTAAATCATTGAGTGAGCAGAATTTAGGCTTCTGACGATTGCCTGTGTCATGACAGATGTCCTCAAAAAACAGCTGTTAACAATGCACCACATGCTGGTGGAAATTATAATAATTATGAGCACGCTTTCTCTCTCACACTGACAGAGGCAGATTTGGCGCAGGAGGGGAGCGGGTCGTCCACTAGGGTCAGCATTTTGATCCCTGTCTACCCCAGTCCATGTGTGATAGAGATAGTGCTGTACATAGATGCACTGCATGAAAATGTGTATGAATGGGTGCAAACATGAACTGTTAAGCACTTTGAGGGGTCATCAAGCTGAGAAAAGCTTTGTTAGTTTAAAAATATCAGTTTGTAAATATATGACAAATATAAACCAATGCAACAGGTGTAATAAGAGAATATAATGAAATAATTTATAGACTCGCTTTACCTCATCTAACAACTTTAAACATCCAATTTTCACACTTTCCTACAAAATCTTATATTTCACAAAATGAGCCACATACACACAAAATTGTAACCAAACAAACCTTACAATCAGACAGACATGACATGTGTCAGCTTACCCATGGTGCAGTTGGTGGTGAAGTGGGGCTCGATCGTGGCCGTGTCGTCCTGTGGGACCCGCTGGTCGTAGCTGGCTGAGAGCCGGAAGGGAGATCCCCCATGTGTGCCCAGGGTGAGGTGGACCACTGCCCAGCTGCCAAAGAGAGAAAGCAGGAGCAGGATCAATGCAAGGATCAGACACCACGGCCGACAGATAACACCACATTTGTGGCGCGGGTCGGGGGTTAGGGTGGCGCAGGCCTGCTCTGACTGAGCTCCTAAAGTTTCAGAGGGGGGGCTGTCCAGAGCTTCAGCAGAAGCCGTCATCTCGGCTTCCCCGTTGTCTTCCATTTTGGGAGGATCGCTTTCCTCTTTAGCCTGGTGATGCATGGCCTACCCTTTGAGCCCACCCCAGATTGTCAGGTGCGAAGTGGTGCCTCAATTGAGCGTGCGGAGAAGAGGCTGCAGGTGTGTTGAGGGTTCGAGAGACAACCACACACTCAGGTCAAGTTGTTGTGTTGAGGCAAGCTGAAGTCCTGCGTTTGAATGCTGTCTTCCCTCGGCCAGCGGCTGGCTTTGTGCAGTTCAACTGTCCCTAATTTTATTAAGCAAATTGTACTGATTTCTCTTTGGCTCCGAGCTCATCAACAATCTCTCTCTCTCTCTCTCTCTCCCCCACCCTCCCTCCCTCCCTCTCTCTACCCTCCCCCTGTCTCTTGTCCATCCCTTCACTTTAACATACAAGTTATGACACACGTGAAAATACGGTGAATACCTGCCTCCGTGACCACAGAGTAAATATGCCAAACCTTACACACCAACCTACAATACCAACAAATGGCAACAAAGCTGCTGCTGACCATACACACACTAACACACAATAAACTGAATGTCGTAAAGCATCATTAAAAATTGCAATAAAATGTGTGCTGTTATTTATGAGAGATATTTTTTGGTTTCTGATATCCACACTATTGTGCTTTTGCCGTGCTGTTTAAAGTTAGTGTCCAGTTTGAAGACATTTCGCACCAACACCTCTATAAAACAAATGTTGATGTTTGAACATTACAATTTTTCCACTTGGGCTATTAAATCCCAGATTGCCAAGTACTGTACAGTACTTTAAACAGGGGCCGCCCTCCTTCCCATCTTTACTTAAACAACTATAAATCAGGATACATTGTAAATAAATAATTTCTGCAAAATAAAACATAACAGGTAAGTGAATTGACAGAGGCACACAGACACTGAGACGTCCAATAGTCAAGCTGCTGAGTTTTGACTCCAGCTCGGGTATGACCAAGTTATCTTTGGCAAATCTGGTTTAGGTTGATGTCTTTTTAGAAGTACTTTGTTTCTGATGTAATCTGAAATAAAATCAACAAAGGGACAAAAAAGTTCACACTAAATCATAAAAATCATAACAGCGTAGAAAAATACACTGCCCCATATCGACTGGGTACAAAAACCAATAAAATAACAGATTTAAATTATATTTCAGATTATGTTTTTCAGGATTTGGCAGAGATGTACGTGGAGGTAAAATGGTTTTGTTTTTTTGTGTCTAAGTAAACAACTGTGCTATAACAAATTTATGATACAATAATAAATGAAAATGTCCTACATTTGGCTTATCTATGACAATAAGATAAGAAATTACTCTTTCAGTAATTATAAGGACAAAAACAAAGTTTTTCAAAGTGCCAAGGCTGTAGTAGAACCGTCCATCCATCAGCTCTATTTATCGTTTGAGGGTCACGGGGGGGCCGGTGCCAATCCCAGCTGACATCGGGTGGGAGGCCTGACATGTCACCTGTCTGTCACAGGGCTACTGTTGTAGGTGCAGTAGATAATTGGGTTTCAGATGTATTGAAAAGCTCACATGCAGTATCAGGATATAAGAGAGAACTACCTTGTTCGGGGTTAAGACAAGATCATCTTGTCTTTCTTTCAATTTGATGAATAGAAATGTTTTTACTAATTAAACTATGATGAAAGGTCCATATTAAAAGAGCAAGCTGCAACAAGTCAGTGAGATGAGTGAGATTCCACTATTTCAAATGTTTAATATTTTACCCTGCTTCCTGACCAATGTCAGCACGACCCCCAAAAGGATAAGCAGTATAGATGATGGATGGATCCTGTAAGTCTGGATTTACGTCTTCCTGGACCTGGATGCTACCGGTGTAAAATCTGTGGAGAGATGTTCTGCCAGCTGCTCTTTGCTGGAGAGGTTTTGTGGTCCTACCTTCTGCTTGAAAATGATCCGAAGATGCTAACTTGACACAGGTCATATTTTTAAACCTTTTCTTATGCAGTGTTTTTGCGAGTGGGGTCATTGTTCTCTTCTCCTACCAAGCTCCTTGAGTCATGTCTTCACTCAGTATTTGGTTATGCAAACCTGTTTTTACACTCTTAGTCTCATGCAGCCCTGTCATAACAAGACACTCACTGTTGTTGTCCTGGTCAGGTCCACAACAAACATGCTGTGCCTCATCTGATCCAAACCAATTTACTTTGGTTTAATCTGACAAAAGAATGTGCTGCCAATATTCATCGGGCTTATTTTCCTTTTCAAGCTTCATCTTGCAGTTTTGTACATTTTTTGAAAAGTGTCTCTTCCTGTACATCCTGCAACTGTGATTTGGTTTTTCATTTGAGTCTGTTTGCTTTGAATTGTTTTCAAAGGATGTCTTCAAACAGTACAAGTTTTGAAGTTTTTTACATTTTAGCAGTATTGTTGTATATTGAATTTGTATTCAACATTCAAGAGAGTTGCCTTCTCTAATAAGATAAGATTTAATATTAAGATCAGCAAGGTTCTAAGCAGCCACAGCCCACTGATGGGGACGTTATGAACACAGATCCCAGCAGGTCTCTACTCTTCGATTATGACAAGTGCGCTGGGAAATAGGAAACAGTCTGTGTTTATTTTAGGGTTTATTTCGTGTTCTGTTTGGAGAGAATTGTGTTCGTAAGAGTACAGCAAACATAAATGCACAAATGCACACACAAGCCCACTACACAAACAGGCGCTGAGTTTTTCTGATTTCCCCAATGCCTGTGCTCTGACTCCAAAGGCTTTGCATTGCTCTCCCTCTTATGTTTTTGCTTTTTTAGATGTTGTATTGCCTTTCCTCTTTCGCTGCTGTCACCAGTTCCTTTTCACCCAACACTCCTCGCTCAGTCTCTGTCTCTGTCCCTCCAATCAGATTTTGCTCAGGGTAGAGGGGGAAGTGTTGACCAGATTGGAAGTGATGTTACAGCTCCACAGCACCTCGCTACAGAACAGCTTTGCAGTGTGGGACATACTCCCTGCCATATCCTATAATAGAAAGGAAATGAAGTCCAAGATAAGGGCTGCAACTGTCTCCTTGATAACCTTGAAATGATTTGCCAACTATATACATATGGTGAGGCAGTGGAGCCACCAGCTGGGCTCAGCGCCAAATTTAAAGACGTCCTCTCTGTTTGAATGAACACTCAGCATGACGATGATGGGATTGTAATTTTGTTCATCTGCTTTTGCATAAGATGAATGCAAACTTGTCCACAGCAAACAAGTGTGTTCTTTAATCTAGTTGGCCATGGATGAAATTGAAATTCATATTTAAATAAAACAAACAGCAAAATCTGTACAAAAGGTAAAAAAGAAGGAGCTTGTGCTTGGAATTGAAATCCTCAATGTACTTATAATAAATGGACAGAGCTGTAGTGCAATTTAAAGTGATAAACCTGAGCTCCATCTACTCACAGTGTAAAATTGTCCATAAGTCTCCTGGACTAGTGAATTATTTGTATATCTTATCAGGGTACGTCTGTGCCTGCGCTCACAGAACTGATTAACTGAGCAGTGGATCAGAGCGGAGCTGCCAGTGCACATCACTCAAACATTTAAACCTAATTAGTAGAATACCATGCAAGGCACAGTCCTAACTATAGATAAATACAATGAAAATGAACAATGACGACTCCACATGTAGGAATTAGATATACATGACTAATCTGAATGCGGATGCTGATAATTCTCATTATGGTCCTTAGTGTCCAAATGGTCTGTTGGTTATATACAAAACAACAACACCTGATCTTTGTTCAGACTTCAGTTTAGTGGAAGCCTCCCCCATGATGACAACGTTTTGTGCACCACAGAAAAACAAAACAGCTCATGCCAACTAATCCTCGTTGTCAATTGAGAATTCTCTTTTCATAATGCTATTCATTTATGCCCCCTTAGTGCCCTGCTCGAGCTAATGTAGCTCTTTTAATTGTCATTTACTGTATGTGCAGCGTACGTGTGTGTTAGTGAGGATGTAGGATGCCTATGTCATAACCACATTAAGGTTTGTTTGTCTTGTGGCTTCTGGTTTGCATTAGCTGTGAGTCTCATTCATCAAACAATACAAAAACATGAACACGGACAAACAATACATGGAGTAATGGGTTGCACAGTGGTAATATTTCCCCGAAACTGTGAGACTCTGCTGGAGTCAGAGAGACAGGTTTAAACCATAGACTATATCAAAAGAGGGACAACACGTCTCCACTTCTTACAACTATATGGAAACGATATACATGCTCGACCAATCACAAAATCCATCTCAGATGTCAATCATTACAGTTTATCCCAATATTATTGCAACAAATAACTATTTAATTCCAAATTTACAGAAAGATTGAACACTTGAACAAACATCAGTGTGATAAGAACTATCTTAAATTACAGAAAAAATCTTTCAGAAATATCTATGTGACGTGTTTTCCCTCCCGATTTATGAGATAAACAACAGCCAGGCATCAGGAGGCAGCTATCCATCCTTATATCGAGTCCTGTCTTATGCTTCAGTTTTGTTTTGAGGACAGAATCACAAAACAAAACAAAAAAACATTAATCATAATAGACTAGCATTGGTTGGCTTGCAAACTTATTGTGTATGTCCAATGCTTGGGTATTCACAATGTCCTTATAGTATATTTTAGGTAATCGGTAATAGATCTTTCGAACATGGTTATAAAACTAAGCTGAATATGTATTTTAGTTGTACAGTGAATATCAATTATAGTTAAGAAAATGAGTTCCCTACAAATATATGTAAGTTGTGTGTCTATGTGAACAATTGAACATAAAATGGAAAGAGGATACTGAGAGCATCCCATAAGTATTTCCCTTGTGTATTCATTGGCCGTGCTTCAGCGATTTTCATCACATGTTGTTTGCGTTGGATACTTTTTCGTCAGTGTCCTGATTCAATTTGCAGTCTGTAAATTGAATCAGAAAGCTAATTAGAAAACTAATATGAAGAAAATGAAAAAGAAAGAGAGGATATGAGTTGAATACAGCCAGGGGGTGTTGCAGGACAGAAAGCACATTGTGGAATGAAGTCAGTCCTGCAGGCCCGCAAAGCCGGAAACTGTTGGACAATAGTTAGAGAGTTTTTGGTAATAATTTGCTGAAATTGCTCTTTGTTTGTGATAACAACGCTGACGTAATGCTGGTTACATTCATCTCAGTGTAATTTCATTAAGTTTCATTTGACTTATGAAAGCCTGGTTTCTCGGGAAACTAAAGATGATGCCAGGTATTGATTGTTTTATGAAAGTTTACAGATCGCATGAGCTGCAATACACAATACATCCTGAATACAACTTAAAAGGGGAATTCTGGTATTCTTCTTCCTACTACCTAACTGATTCCAAAATTAATAAACTCAGGGCCTGCCTTGAAAGTGTGGAGGCTTTTACACATCAGATGGGGAACATAGTGAATGTATTTCTTTTCTTGTTAGAGAGACATGACTCACATCTCTCTTACTTTCATTGGCAAATTTTAGTAAACAAATGCCACCAAAAAATATAACAGCAATTCTAAATGTGTCCTTGTCTCATCCAAATGGCCGTCTGTAAAAGAAAACAGATATATGACAAAACAGTTTACTGATAATGTGGGTATCAAAAAAAAACATTGTATAGTTTTTACAAAGCCATTTATCTCACATCCTGCCGAAAGTCCATGCACCCTGTTGAATGTAAGTGCAATAAAACCAAAGGAAGGGCAGGACGGAAATGGAAACCGCTTTACATGGTAATGGGATTTTTACCCTCAAAGAGACATTGCCATAGGTATCAATCATGTTGGCTGTTTCAAATTGAAGTAATTTTTTTTGTGGAGGAAAGATGAAATTGATTGAAAACGAGGCTGTGTGTGACTTGGTATGTATAAAGGCAGCAGAGGTTAAGGAGTTAGGAGGTGGGTGGGGTGCTGCTGTGATTGCTGTTAGATCAGGATCTCTACCTAAGCCGCACCGATTCTGACGGGAAAAAAAACTGTCGCACCGACAGGTATAAGCCAACATGTCAATAGAATTGCAGATTAGATTGAACAGGCTGACATGGCCAAGCTGAATGAATGTCACTTCTCCAAACTAAACACGACATATCTGAAGGCTATGTGTTGAGAGAAAAAGCTGTTTTACGGTCATGCAGCTGGAATCAGAGGGTACATGAGGTAAACTGGATACAGGCGTGATGTATTTTAGGGTTTTAACCTTTAAAGCTTTAAACTTTAAACCTTTAAAGCTTTTTTGTCATACTACTCCAAATTTCATGTTTACAATATATGTTATTGTGAAAAGCACTACAAACACCATATTCCCTGAAAATTACAAAGATTGCTCTCATCAAGATCCTCATGGCAGTCAACATACAGCTATGAAAGGTTGGTTTAGATGACAGTAATCTTGAGACTTTTACATGATTTTTTTACAGCCGAAAACTTGGCAATGCACTCAGAGTGAGCATCGGCTATTGTATTTTCAGTCGAGTCACACCTGAATGCAACTATCTTACAATTCTGGGCTAAGCAAATTATTCTGAGACTGAGGAATGAACAATTTGCCAAGAGCAAATTACAGAGGATGAAAGCAAACCCAACCAAATAAACAACCCCAGATGAAACGAGAATAGCTGCATTTCCTGAAAGAAGTACGTGTGATTGCTGCATCTGCTGCCGTTGCCTTATTTTGTGATATTTCCAGCAAATGGTTCCACAGTCCTATAATTTCACTCTTGCATTATAGATGTGCATGAATTCAGCTCATATCACCCTGAACAGCTGTAATAGGAGCAAACTTATTCTGAAAAACACAGGAAATAGTTTTGTAAATAGACCCATAGTGGCACTATCATTAAAGTATATGACGTCTCAAATCAAACATGTGGGCAATGGTAAGGCTCATACAAACATAGAAGTATTGAAACAAGTTTGTTGAAGCATAAAAGAAAGTGCTACAGTAAATCTAGGAAACATTTTAATGGCAAAAAAGTTTTGGATATATATTTTCAGGATCATACCCCAAATTCATACACAGCTTTGAGTTAGTTTTAGTTTTCCTGGTGCTCTCTGTCCGGTTTGTGGGTATTTTCTGTATTCAATTTATTTCTCCAAATGGATCTTTTACAATGTGGTGTTTTGTTATTTCAGCTTGGTTTGGGGATATCCAGTACTCCAGTTATGGGACTATGTTTTGGTTGAGTTTAGTTCAGTTTTTAGGTCTGTGTTTTTTTTGCTGGTACAACCAGCTCCATTTGTTTCCTTTGAATTTTGTGTAAGGTTTATTATGTTGTTCAAGATAAAGCTTAGTGTTCTTTTCTTTCTTTCTTAAGTGTGTTGTTGAACCTTTGTTTGGGAATGGAGGCCGTTAACAACATGGACTGGTGGTTAGAACAGCAGGACTCTATTATGATCTGGACTTCACTCACTTTCCCAACCTCTCTTTAAATGTTGACTCATTCTTCTCACCCGGGTCACAAACTCTTTGAGCTTCTTCCCTTCGGCAGGAGGCTGCGGACCATCAGGACTAAAACCGCCCGCCACAAGACCAGCTTCTTCCCGGCTGCAGTGGGCCTTATCAACAGGGCCCGGGACCCCCACCTGACTTGGACTCTTATCCCACACCCACGCCTCAATTCTGTGTTTACATTAACACACATAACATAACATAACACTATATTGCATATTGCACATCCACATTTCTCTCCTGTTTTGCATTTTACTTTTTATTTAACTTTGTATAGATATATATATCTGTTTTGCATTTTACTCTTTATTTAACTTTTTATATCTTGTATATATTTTTGTTTTGTTTTATATACAGTTATTTCTTTCTTGTGTTTTTATGCTTTATGTTAAATGTATGCACCTATTTACCAAAGAAAATTACCTACTAGTAAACCTACTTTGCAATAAATCCTTTCTGATTCTGATTCTGATTGATGACTTGTTTGAAGACGTGGTCACCGTTTTCTTCAGTATTATTGGATTTGGCTGCAAAACTGTTTACCCCTGAAACTCCAAAAGTGTTTTGTGGACTCAAACACCTCACCCTCCCTCCATCAGCATAGTGTTAAGTAGATAGTATATGAGTGAATAAAAAAATTGTCGGTAGCTATCCCTTTGAGAAGAAGAAGCTATTAACACATTTTTCTTTGGCTGACAAAACACATAATATATTCTGTGTATCAATAAGCATTAAAAAAAGCACTGTTTATCAACGAATTGGAGACATGCTAATGGTCACTGGGTCCCAGAAAACTAAACAAAACTACATTGATTATGATTTCAATGTTTTGATGAGCCTGGGCAGAAAAGTCTGAAATGGCTAAATAAGAAGGATCCTGAGTTCTCGATGCTGATCGACAGTTGACCTCTCATCTGTGCTCCGACAGCATTAAGGATTTCAGTAAAAACTCTTCGCTTGGCTCAAGTAGCGCCTATGCGGGACCCTTAAAGAAGTAAAGCTTAACAACCCACAATGGGGGCGGGACAATTTCATTTTTTAACACTACATCGGGCACTCTGTTGGGTGGAAAATGTTGACAGGCTTGTTGCACAAAATAATTATAGCTAAAAGAAAGACTCCTTGGGGAGATTAAACATGTCATGCGTATACAGAAGTAGCATGAGCTGGAGGAAAAGCTGAAGCGCAGGAAATCTGTCCAAGCAACAATCTCTTTTTTGTGATGCAGTGGCCTGGAGCCTCAGACAAGCCTCCCTATGGGAAAATGAAGTGTGCATTACATTACCTTACCTATCTGAGTACAAGTGGACAGGTTGAGCACAGGAATAGCAAATCTGAACAAAGAGAGGGGCTATTTGCGAGTGAGCGCAGGGTTTTGAATGCATTACAACATCTGAACATGAAATCAACAAGTCCTGCTAAAATACAAGACAAACCTTAAAATTGGGAAAGAATGCAGCAGTTCATCCCACCAGTATGATAGAAAAACCTCAGTAAGCAGGGCAGGCAAGCCATCTGGATGAGTGGGAGTCTTAAGGTAGTTTGAGCTTCAGTTTGGGTGGGCAACACAAAACATTACACAATAAATAAACAAATGTCGCACTCTGCTTTGATTCTTTTTAATTAGACTGACCAGCCGGTGCCATGTAAGTGTGTTTGTGCGGTGTCGATATAATTTCATCACATCTTATCCCACTAATTTAACTTAGGCCCATTTGTGATGAAAGCTAGGTTTACATAATGCATTGTTATACACGTGTTTCTGCTGGGATAGAGGGATCTGTAGCTTTTCGTGACTGGCCAGTCTACCTCTACTTTTTATTCCATTTTTCAGGCAGCTGCGGTTAAAACCACTAACAGACAACATGAAGTTATTTATCCTGTAACCTCTGCTCTCTTGTACAGGATGAGTGTGGTGTCTCTCTGTGGGGAATGCTCTCTCAGCAGTATCCTCAGAAGCCTCTGTATCATTATCAAGCAAATCCCCCTTCCCCCAAAAAGGGATTGATGTGGCGTCACAGATCCTTCCAGATAAGTCCACCTCTCTGTCAGCATATAAAAGGTGGATACAGCTGGTGAGACACCCGACTCATAATATCAGAGAACAGGGGTTACAGGATAACTGACTTTGACTTCTCTAAAACAGTCGTTTCATAGTTTATCTATGGGGCAATACTGAGTCCTCTATTGCTAGATAAGCTTATCTGAGTGACTGGTTGAGTCCACACTCAGGACGGTGCACCAGGGAGAGGACACTGCCATACAACAATTTGAAACCCAGCTCACTGCAGTATTGGTTTCTTCTGGAGTCACATTCCGAAACTGGGATACGTTGTCTCTTTTTGGGGCTCATATTTCCCCAGCCCAGCTGGAGGCTCTTGTCCTTTTTGGGCCATATTAATTACGAACACAACTCAGTGGGAGAGAGTAACCGATGTGCGTAGTCAGTTTGTAGCTTAATCCATGACACTAAACAACTGAGAAGATCTCCTCAAGTCTTCCTGTCAATACCAATGACTTTATTTACAGATGCATGACATGAGAGATCCCCAGAGACAAACATTTCATCATGGCCCCCTGGTCATAAACCCAGACAATGTTAGTAGATAAGAGATGGGCAACACAAAAAATTCAAGCGTCAAATACACATTTACGATTCATTGTGTTGCTTCTGTACGATGGTCCCGAAACTTGAGGGAAAGGTAACGGCGCCACACACAAACTCTGCTGCTCAGAAATGAGCTTGACTTGATCACGTCCCAGAGGTGAGTCACATGGTCCTGCTCTGACTTTCTTTATCTAACTCATACTCTCTCTTCCACTCTTAGGCACGTATACATACTCTCCCACGGTAGTACCCACGTAATTTGGTCGGTACCTTTAAAAGTACCATGTTTGGTACACAGCCTTGAGCTCACTGCGTCTGTGCAAGACTGTCACTGTGTCTTTTGAATTTTTTTTTTGTGCAAGAGGTTTGTCACAGTCCACACACAATAGAATACCAAGTGTAGTGTTGACAATTGAGAGTCCCGTACAGGCAGTTACTTTAACCGAGTTCATGCACTCCCCTCTCCTCATGGCTGTTTTATTACAATGGCTTCCCATCATTGTGCTTGAATAAAAATTGACGACACCATCATGGAGCAGGAGTCTAGAGCAAAGCAGACACAAGCAGGGACAATTTGAGCTATTTGAGTGCAAGAGCGGGGTTTTGAGTGCAATCATTGCACAATCTGAATGGGAATGTCAAAAAATAAAACTGATATACGTTGCTTTTTAATAAAGAACAATATTTACATAAAATACTACTGAGATTGACTTGTGATTTTTCATGTGGTTGTATTTTAAGGACACAGCCCATTTGGAGGTAGTCCTAATAACATTGCCAGTGCAAGATGGCAACAACGGGATCTGGGATTATTTATCAATACACAGAAAACAGGAGTAAAGGTAAAACTTAAAATAGAAGATTTGGAAGAAGAAGTTGTTCAATGATGTTAAATGCAAAACCAAACACTAAAGAATTAATTATGACTCCAGCATAAGGGCGTATTCACACTTCCAACTCAGGATCCTGCAGAGTTTTCAAACTGGGAAAACATGAGTCTTTCAGAACTATTGTGGTTGTTTTGGACGATACAGCTGTTAACAGTAACACACCACATGGATGAAGGTGACACACACACAACAAAACATATTTTACTTAGTTAAAAACAGCAGCCACGTTGACTTTACAGCTGCTGATTCCATTCACAGTTACTTACACTGACTGCAGAAATAGCATCTTCACAACCAAATTCCACATTCAAACAACAGAGCAAACATCAAACTTAACCACAGGGCTAAGATACTGTGTAATGCTTTTCTCCTGATTGAAATATTACTGCAAATTTGAGTTGGCAAATGTAAGGGCTTGGAGCATCAAAGAAATGTGGATACACATTAACCATGCTTGTGTAGAGGAATGAAAACTACCCTCTCCCCTTCTCTTCACACAAATAGGGAAGTACAAAATTGGCACTTTCCAAACTGGCTTGGAAACTACAGTAAGACTGATATTAATCTTGTTATTAATCACCTTGCTCTCGCCATGACTGATCCTCAACTCATTTGTGTTTCCTACTTGTCAATGTCAAATTAAACTGCATTTCCAATTTAGTCAGGCTTCTGCTGTACCTTACAAGGCGAGTAAAGTGTGGAGGACCTCTACAAATGACTCATTTCAGTGATGAAATCTTTGCTTCTCAGACAAACTGCCATGCTATTACAAAGATGAAAGACATGGGGGGAGAGATCACATGGCTCCTTGCCCTTTTTAATTATGACCTAAATTCAATTACTTTGCTACCTCATACTTTACAGAGCCACGGGAAATTGCTCCAATCGAGTGACAGCACTTGTGATTAAAACATGTTCACTGTGTAATATCAAAATTTTGCTGTAAAAGGAAATGGATGATCGCTCAAGACAACAGGAAATAGTTACCCTCTTCTAACTGAATAATTTAACATGTATCACAAGACCACATCACATGTTACATGTGTGATTTACATGTACAAAAAATATGACTGGTATTTTCCCTGTATCAAGAACATGAGAATAATCTACAGACTGCTGGACACTGCACGGCAGACAATTTGCCTGCAGTGTCCAGTTGTCGGCCTACAATTGCTAATCTATATTCTAAGTAATATGTTTGCACTTCTTAGTGTAAAGTAAACACACACAAATTTGGATGATTCTACTGGCAACTTGATGAGTTTTTGAAAAATATGTAATAGGTAAGGAAAGTCAGGAAAGTAGTCACTTCAGCAGGGTTTGAATCCATTTTTATTCTTGATGTAGACCAGCCTTGGGGGCATAACAGACCACTAATCATTATATGAGGAGATGAATGCTAAGATGCTGGCAGCCCTCAGGGCCTGCACTGTTGATATGTCAGTGGTGTAATCTAGAGCGGTTGCAGCTGACAACAACTGCAAACAAAAGGCCTGTCTGACACCCCCCTCTAAACTTCCACTCCAATATAACATTGCTCAGTGTTACTCAACCTTTTGGGCTTTTAAGATAAAGTAGTATTATCACTTTTAGAGGCCTGGTGAGGTTAATATAATCATTGTATTCTGATGGAAAAAAAGTCAGTCAATCTTGTCCTGATTTTGTTATATTTACCTTGTCACGTATTGTGTCAAGACATACAGTAGCTTACAGTACACACTATGGCTTTTTGTAAAAGTCGGCCTATGGAAGACCATCCACATGTATATGTTCATATAGTAGGAATATTCAATCCTAGTGTTTCAGTTATTAAAACAAGAAATGTATTGTTATATGTATTGTTGATGAACTGTGATAGGATATGTTGGATGAACGTTCAGGAGTATTTCCTTGGTGTCAAATGACGAAATACATTTACCATTAGACCAGATGCCACTGGTGAAATGGTCCATTTACCAACAGTTTGGCAATTCAACTTCATTAGAAAAGAAGACACCAGAATAGTGGATATAAAGTAGGCTAAATGCTTCCAGCTATATGATGGTAGCTGTATGATAATTTTCTTTAAACCGAGGCCCAAATTTATTCTGTTCTGTTCAAATGTTGAACTCTGCCTTAAAAGCGAAAAAGTAAGTGATATTTATGTGAAATTCTCAGTCCTGGGGTTATGTAAAACGAATGATTTACATGTTTAAATAGGAAGCACAAGCAAATGTATGATTGTCTAAAGAAGCTTGGAAATCAGAAATCAATGTAAGGGGGGTATGGTCATGGTGGTAAAACTAAGATATGATACAGTCCCTACTTAGTAGTAGTGGACACTTCAAGTTGAATGCATTCTCTACAGCTGAAAAGGACGTGCTTCTTTTCATACAACACAGTGCAGCCTGGGTTGACTTTTGATGTAATCCTTAACTAAAGTACTAAGACCTTATGCCTCAACTGAAAGGCACAAAAAGTTAAATAGTTAAATAACTAGCTGATCAAATGGTGCAGCCCAATGTTCTTCAACAAGGCTGTGACCTTAGCTTACGGTGAACATTGATTTAGCTTTTCCGCCAGTGACATTGCATGAAAAACGTTTATTTTCCATCTACATTTCTGATCTGTGATGACATTATGCTGATAAATGTATTTTATTATCAAACTTATTATTTCAAAATTTAAATATAACAAACCATCAAAAGTGCGAACCATATTTAAGAAAGTCAAATCCCCAATAATGTTGACATTTCCCACAGGAAAAATAAATGGATCCATCAAGATAATTTAATGCACACCATGAACAAATCCGGGTGAGTAAGGGTTAATCCAGCAACTCAACTCTCAGCAGCTATTGATAAATAGTTTATTTAAAGTTGCACAATTTAGTTGCGCTGCATCAATACAACTTTAAAACAAATATTGAAATTGTCAGTAAAATGACACATGACTTGCTTATTTATGCCTGTAACCAATCTGCATGCAAGCCTTAAAGCTTTCCATAGGGATTGTCCATTTAATCTGGACAGCACAGTAGAATTTGAGTGTCCAAAACGATGCTTGCACCACTGCCTACAGAGTTATTGAAATTCTATTTCAATAACTCCAGATGAATATATATTCCCTGGCCCAAAATCCCATATATCCATTTAATGTACGAAATGTTTGTTTAAAATATCCTCAACCATTTGAATGTTTACCAATGGTAAAGCACAGTCTATATAAGATTATATTTCTCTGTTATTTCTCGTCTTGTAGAATGGATACGGTTGAAGAATACGGCCCAATCTTTGAGCTGATTGAATCTGCGCAGCTAATCTAAAGGCAGCAGGAGCAGTATGTTTGTTCCAATTACAGCCTCTTATTCGGAGACTGTGCAGCAAATTACCAAAACAGTGCTCAATTACACTCACCTCATGTGGGTACCATGATTAAATTTGGTGCAACTAGGGGCTGCTGCTTGGTGACGCATACGGAAGAAGTATCAACAAGTGCTATATCTTACAATCGACCTGTGGCTGTTGTTAAACTCTTCATGTGGCAGAGACCTGCAGGCTTACATGGACCTGATCTTTATGTAATCCCAGGCAATATAGTTGGTGTTTAAACTCCAAACTACTTCACTGCATCACACAATAAAGTTCTGCATTCTGATCACAGCGTATTATCAAAAGATTTCGTAGAGAAACATGTATCAGAGTTTATGGTTCGATTCTGTGATGGAAGTGGAATGACAAAGGGTAAATCTTTGTGTACAATTTCTAAATCATTTATTTATCGATATTTCTATCTGGGGAACTGGCAAGTTTTAAGTAGTTTATTCTCACTAAAAAGGCTGCATTTACAAAACTAAGATAACTTTAGAAGCTGCTATCTACACTAGAGAGGAGAAAACAATGTCTTCAAACTGCCTTGTCCTTAATAAAGGCAAATGTTGGAGCACATTGAGGACTCCATCGTAACCATGGTAATTTATTTTACAAAAATAAAGATGTCTCAAGATTTTCTGCAGTGCTGGTACAAGGTTAAAATGTCAAAAACTTGGAATTTTTAAAGATATTGAGAAACATTTTTTTAGAAGATAATCATGCTTGATGAGCATAATTATTCACAGAGATTCTTAACAATTTTTAGGACATTGCCTCTAGTAAACTTATCTGGTCAAATCATTAACTCTGAGATACATTATCTCAAAACATACAGGACATGTTGACATGACATTTGCTGAGCAGACTGCAGTAAAACAAACTAGTCCTCTAGAAAGGAGTCTCTATAAAAGTAAATTGCATTATTGTAAAGTGCTATATTAACAGCAGTAAAGTCCCCAGGAGGTAGTTAGGAGTAGATGGTAGAGTAACTGTCATGGCAACACACAGCAGGGTTCCCATCCAAAGGCCAGTCTGTGGTTGGGTTTACGCAACAAAAGCACTTTGGCTTTTGGTTAGGGAAACATTCCGAGTTAAAATACAATCTCTTCCAAATCTTAACCTTTAGCTGTGAGTGTCTCAACTAACCATCAGATGTGCTGAATTCACTACGACTGGAAAAAATCTGATATTTTTGCAGAAAACTCATTCATTATCTATAGTTACTCTACTGATACATTCAGCATAAATGTATTCGCAACATACCAAATAGGTAAAATTACAAGTTTTCTAATACAGTCCCTAACCAGGAGCTTATCCAGGGGCAAACCCAATATATATATATATATATATATATATATATATATATATATATATATATATATATATATATAGTCACTCTGGTAATGGTAAATGGTTTTGTATTTATATAGCGCTGTTCTAGTCTTGATGACCACTCAAAGCACTTTACAGCAGAGGTCTTCAACAGGGGGTCCGCAGCCCCTAGGGGGTCCGCGGAGGTACTGCAGGGGGGCCGCAAAATCTTTGGTTGATTAGACAATTTTTTAAATTTTTTATAATTTTTTTTTTTTCACAAATTTAATTGTCTTTCAATACACATTAACATGCATCCAACATATTGTGAGGCTGATTTGACCCTCTGCCTGACAACCTCCATCCATCCAAGATTAGATAAGTTGTGTGCTACCCATCAGGGTCCGACATCTCACTAATGTGGGAGTATGTGTGCCATCCACAGATGAGGATTCACTGTCTCTTCTACATGTATTTTAAAATAAAAACATGAATCTGTGAATTACTTTAATAGCTCAGTGTTGTATGCAAGATGTACAGTGGGTACGGGAAGTATTCAGACCCCTATAAATATTTCACTCTTTGTTTCATTGCAGCAATTTGCAAAAATCAAAAAAGTAGGTTTTATTTCTCATTAATGTACACTCAGCACCCCATCTTGACAGAAAAAAACAAAATGTAGACATTTTTGCAAATTTATTAAAAAAGAAAAACTGAAATATCACATGGTCATAAGTATTCAGACCTTTTGCTGTGACACCATATTTAACTCACATGCTGTCCATTTCTTCTGATCCTCCTTGAGATGGTTCTACTCCTTCATTGGAGTCCAGCTGTGTTAAATTAAACTGATTGGACTCGATTAGGAAAGGCACACACCTGTCTATATAAGACCTTACAGCTCACAGTGCATGTCAGAGCAAATGAGAATCATGAGGTCGAAGGAACTGCCCAAAGAGCTCAGAGACAGAATTGTGGCAAGGCACAGATCTGGCCAAGGTTACAAAATAATTTCTGCAGCACTCAAGGTTCCTAAGAGCACAGTGGCCTCCATAATCTTTAAATGGAAGAATTTTGGGACGACCAGAACTCTTCCTAGACCTGGCCGTCCAGCCAAACTGAGCAATCGTGGGAAAAGAGCCTTGGTGAGAGCGGTAAAGAAGAACCCAAAGATCACTGTGGCTGAGCTCCAGAGATGCAGTATGGGAGAAAGTTCCACAAAGTCAACTATCACTGCAGCCCTCCACCAGTCGGGGCTTTATGGCAGAGTGGCCCGACGGAAGCCTCTTCTCAGTGCAAGACATATGAAAGCCCGCAGAGAGTTTGCCAAAAAAGACATGGAGAACACTCCCAGACTATGAGAAATAAGATTCTCTGGTCTGATGAGACCAAGATTTAACTTGTTGGCGTTAATTCTAAGCAGTATGTGTGGAGAAAACCAGGCACTGCTCATCACCTGCCCAATACAATCCCAACAGTGAAACATGGTGGTGGCAGCATCATGCTATGGGGGTGTTTTTCAGCTGCAGGGACAGGACGACTGGTTGCAATTGAAGGAAAGATGAATGCGGCCAAGTACAGAGATATCCTGGAAGAAAAACCTCTTCCAGAGTGCTCTGGACCTCAGACTGGGCCGAAGGTTCACCTTCCAACAAGGCAATGACCCTAAGCAGACAGCTAAAATAACAAAGGAGTGGCTTCGGAACAACTCTGTGACCATTCTTGACTGGCCCAGCCAGAGCCCTGACCTAAACCCAATTGAGCATCTCTGTCATCTGTCAAGATGGGGTGCTAAGTGTACATTGATGAGAAATAAAATGAACTTTTTTAGATTTTAGCAAATGGCTGCAATGAAACAGAGTGAACATTTTAAAGGGTTCTGAATACTTTCCGTACCCACTGTATGTTTATAAATGGCAGTGGCATGGCCACCCTGTACCTTGCACATGTTTAAATTAAAAACATGAATATATGAACCCGTGTAATATTTGAATAGCTTAGTATTGAAGGCACAATATCAGGGTAGTTATGTTGAACATGGCACTAGGTCCAGTTTAATATAAAAACAATTTTATGCTCCATCTCTCCACCTGTTTGGGGGTCCTTGGCCTGAAAAACGTTGAAGACCTCTGCTTTACAGTACAGTTTTACATTCACCCAGTCACACACACATTCATACAGTGCATCTATTCGCAGCACTTAGTTATTCTATCGGGGGCCATTCAGGGTTCAGCATCTTGACCACTCTACCCCTCAGCCACAGCCGCCCACTCTACCCTATATATATATTCAGGGGAGTTTCACTGAGAGGCAACTCTCTTTCACAGCAACACCCTGATCACATTCACACGGTCACACACATTCACACCTGGAATATGTCCAGTACAACCACCTTCTGACCTGCTGGCCACTGAGCAGCTCCATTGGAGCAGCTGGGGTTAAGGGCCTTGCTCAAGGGCACCTCAGTGGAGCTGACGAGGGAGAAGCAAGCACCGTTTCCACCCAGACGGTGGAATGAAATAGACTGCGTATTGGTTTTTATTTCAGTACCATAAACCTGTATATCCTATGTGATGAAACATATGTAATTACTAATTGGTATGTTCAACAACAACAATCTTTACTGCACTCATTGACCTGCAAATAATAAAAATATGATAGTGCCTACAGCTTTATCATATTGCACTGGTGACGTTTAGGGTTTATATCGAATTTATTCATGAATATGTCACATTACCCTGAGGTAAGACACTAGTTCCATTGTCTTTCTTTGACCAACTGCAGTTTTATAATGAATCGAAAATATTTTCACTCCTCTCAGTGCCCATACTTTAGCTGTTTCTCAATTCAGCAGCAGCCTCCTGCGGAGGACCCGGTCTTCGCGGTAGACTGAGCAGAAATGAGACGGTCTGGTCCTCCCATTGAGTCTCCAGCTTGTCCTGCTGTGGCAGTCGTCGCCTAGCAACAAAGCTACAGACAAAAATATTCTTCAGTTGAAATGTTGAAAAATTATTTTTTTACATGTGTACCTTAAAAATGAATTATCCTGATGTTTTTCACCTTGTTTTTTGCCAGCATTACCTCCTTGAAAAACAGTCCAGACCTGCGTACTTACAATTACCTGATATTTATGAAATTACAGGCAATATAGTTTGCGTTTAAAGTCTGAACTTCTTCCCTGAATCATACAGTAAATAAAACAATAAAAACAAAAGTTATACATCCAATCTATACAAAACAATGTACCAAACCTAGCCAGTATGCTTTCAACAAGTATATCCTATCTTTTATGGCTAGAATGGTTGAGTGACGCTTGAAGTGGCAGCTGAAAGAAACCATTACATGAGTCCCCAAGCAACAAGGTGTGAACAGAGCTTCCCACGTACATGCAGAGACTATACTGACCAGGCTTGGTCATTTCAACAACAGGCTGTCATTTGTTCATAGTTTAGTGTGTTTAAGATCATGATGATTATTATGATTATTACAATTCTTAACATAGGGTGTTAGCAAATTGGGGTAAACTCCATTAACCTACTTTACTGGAGAAAACAGAATCAGATGGACAATTGTGTCTGCAGATGGCGCTGCTGTTTCTTCCTTGCAAAGGTTATAAAGTCTCACTTTAAATCATGCTGGATCATTTTTGCATTTCTGACATAAACAGTCCTGTAAACAGCAATCATGAATGTCACCTCAGCTGTGTTCCCACAAATCAGCCCGTGTGTCTGCACTCTTTCATTCCAGCAAAATGAAAACCTCTGTCATTCAAATGCAATAAAACTGGGCCAGGGTGACTGACAAGTAAGCAAGGTAAAAAAGAAAACCTCGTTGAGAATAGGCAGAGAGAACACCGCCATGAAAACTTTATGTTACTAGGGAGGAAATGAAAAGAATACCGACTCTATTTTGCGATATCCTTTGTCATAACAAACAACTGTTTGACAGTTGCCTGTCTCTCTAATTTGAGTGTCGGTGGAAGAGTAGAGAATCAAATTTGAACCCTTTAACTGCATCTCAGGAAGGACGCAAGCATATGTGTGTGTGTGTCTGTGAGTGTGTGTGTGTGTGTGTGTGTGTGAGAGCATTCTGTGTGAAAGCGTGCCTTCAATTCGTACATCACGTGTACGAATTGAAACATGAAACTCAGGAAAGAAAGATAATTCATCCCCCTCCCATGGTGGAGAAACACTTGTGTATACCAAGGAGGTGAATGCTTGTATATGTTTCATGCAAGAAAGGAATAGATTTGGAGGTGGATGCTGAAATGTTTCTGTAATCAGGAGAGAGAACTATCGGATAGTTTAAAACCTGAAAATTCGAATACGCTTCTTCATGGGGTCAAAATTGTGCTTCAACTAAAAGCTGAAATCACTCCAGAATTAATAGGAGCAGGTATGATTCATATTTATGTTTTCTTAAACGTTTGGTTTGTTGTTCTATAGTATTAAAGGGAATCTCCACCAATTTTACACAAAGTCAGTTACCGGTCCAGTTGAATAATACTAAAAAAGTAGCTCTACAGTGTGTTTTGAGGACCTTAGTTAAGACAATGAAGCTGGCGAGGGTTATCAGATAAGGCTGGCTTTGGTCACTACAAACACATAGATACAGATTTGTTTGCCTGTGTTACATATGGTATTGATTGTCAATCCCCTTTTCCACTGGTCAAAGAACCCACCAACACCCACTAACATCTGCTTTTGTCTGCAATGTGAATGGAGAGATTCGACCTTCACTCTGAGGTCAAATGACTCTGCGGTACACACAGGTATTAATCGGCTTTGGTTCCAATTGGCAGTGATGGAAACATTGAGGACGAAACATAAAGACAATACTAGATGGTTGACGTTTAGAATCCAGGGTTTTTGGAGCCTAACCAAAACTGAGAAGTTGCTGTTAACTAAATTGCAATTGCTCAGTCGTCCATTTAATGTCACACAGCGACTCCACGACACGTCTTCAAAGGATGAACCATACTTTTGTAGAACAGATGGTCCTTTCAGATCAGGTCAATAGTATGCTATAATAACTACCATGTCTGTCCTGTAATTGGATTTACTTCCCTGACTAGCTGATGTCCTTGCACAAGCTGCAGCCTGCTTTTCCCTGCTGGGCTCACTAGAGTTCATGGTTCAGTCAGCTGGTAGGCACCAGAAAACACACTAGTCTCCTCAGAGACTACCCTCCATACCGGGCTGTTTTACATTCAGCCGCAGTGCTGAGGGAACACTCAAGCATAGTTTAACAGTAAGGACGTCAAGCCCATAAAACATGTTCTGTCCCAGGAGAGATTTATCATCTGGCTCACTCTTTTCCGCTGCCAGTAGTAGATTACATGTCAAAAGTGGCACAGCGAGCAGATATTTCAGCCAATAAGTAAGGGCGGAGGAAAGTGCGGAGGCTTGTCTCCGGAGCCATATTGCATGGTCTCACTGAGACAGGAGCCTAGGCTGACCCTTGACACCATTGTTCTTAAGAGTGATGGCTGACCGTAAACCTGCCTGACATCACCGCGGTGAAATGTAGCAACAGGGGAGGCAAAACAGATTAGAGGCCTGAGGGATCAAATACTCAGAGTATAATCTCCTCAGAGACTCAGCATATAACTGCAGAGATGGTTTTAATCTTGTTGTACAGTTACACAGTGGTAATGAGCAAATGGCAAAAAACTGAATGTCAAACCAATCATGGAAGACATTTTTCACTGTAAGTATTCAGATTGGGGACGCACACCATTGCAGAAAACAGTATTAAAAGAAAAAAAAATAAACTGAAAAATGTATTTCCTTAAAGACGGAATATGTAAAAGCACTGAACCATATCATGACTGCAGCTAAACCCTTTGCCCTGGATAAAACGTGACCCTCAGCCATACCATATTAAATAATAAATAAACACAAATAACTCCACTTCATCATGTGCAATGCTGCCAAAAAGTCATTATAATTAAGATCTTAAATTAGAAAAAGTATCCCTAATTTACTATCTTCAGATGTTATATTATATATATATTGTTGCATATGTCATCAAATTCAAACAGAGTTTGGCCAGTTTCATGGAACATTCAGTCAAGAGCAGTGAAAATATTTATTATTCTCACTGAAAAAATTACATTATTTATTTAGAACACATCAGTGGATTCAAAATAAGGTCCCAGAGGCTAAAATATACCAAGAGTAGATCACATGTTTTATTTTTTATCAACATTGGTGTTGGCCCTTATCACAGAAAGCTCTTGAATCTCAGTCTTCCGAGGTGACATCTTTGCTGGTTTCTTCTACGTGTATGTAGCAATCCAGGTCATGATATCTTCAGAAGTCACAAGCGAGTCCAGTTGCCTGTGTACATCTTAACAACTTCTGAAGATTCCAAGTCTATGGCACCTCTTTTTCATCATGAGATATTTTAATTATTTGGGTATTTTATCAGTTTTTCATCCCAACACAGTCTACCTTGTTTCAGGTAGCTCTTCTTTTGGAGCAGTGATAATGCTGCACTTGTTTTTCCTGCTCTGCTTTAGAAATCCTTTGGCTTGTCACTTACCATCAAAAGGGGAAAGGGCTTCTTTCACAAATGATCTTTGAGAACCAGTGCTGACTCATGCATTTGATGTATAGCGACAAGGCTGCAGTTACAGTATTTCATCTACTCACTGGGGTATCTCCGGTCTGTCACTTTACATTACAGGAGGTGGGACCCACAGCCACATGATCTTTATCAACCACCGCTGACTTTTCTGTTTCTGTAGCCAGGGTGTTCAACATGTTTTGGAAGGAGCAGCTCAACAGGTGGCCTGTTTTGGATGTGCATTTGCCGTTAAGCAGCAGGGGTCAGTATAATAAATTCATCATCTGCCACTGGGTGACTAAAACAGTCTGCAGTGAAATTCTGATAATATGCCGTGGTTATATATTAAGCACTTTTCAAACATCAAAAAGAAGAAAGGTAAATGATTCTACGTGATGAACAGCTGCTCAATGTCCTTCAAACTACAAACGCATTAATAGTTCTGGTATCTTTGTTCTGGAAAAAAAAAAAAAAGAAGATAAAAATCAGAAGACATCCTCTCAGCCCCACGAGGGGAAGTACACACTGGTAAAACGTTGTGTCAGCTAACGCCAACAGTTGTTTAACACAGAAACACCATTAGAGAAGCCAGGAGCATCAAATCCCATCCTCTCAGCAGCCAGTTCGAGCTCCGCAACTCAGGTAGGCGCTACAGAGTTCCTCTGGCGACAAAAAACATTTTTATAAACTCTTTTATACCGTGTGCCATTGGCATTCTTAACTCTCCATTGTGCCTGCTGCATTTTAACTCACAGTCTTCTTACTGTTTTTTTGTTTGATCTAAACTGCCAGGAAAGCATGTTACAGAGGGAAGCTTTTAGGTTTTGTTACCAGAATATATTTGGGTCCTTTCAATCTGAATGCGGAACTCAATGGAGTCCATTCATTCAAATCAATAACTTTTCCATTAATGATACCTGAGAGTGCACACTTTTCATTTGAATTTCAAAATGTGGGTTGTGTTCGACCCATTTTGATCTGAGTCTGGAAGCGCATCAGAAAGTCTGAAGTAGTTTGTCTCATGATCCATCAGTGAGCGATCACTGACAGCTTCCACCCATTGCACACCCTCTTAAAGTAAGTCAGTAATGTTACGTTGTTTTGCTACAAGCTATAGCTATTCAGACAATCAGGACACCAGAGCATCTGAGAAGTGGCGGGTGGCTCGTTCAAACTTGATTTTTTGGAATAACCGAGAGCTCAAAGTCGTACTGTAGTAGTTTGATAGAAGGTGTTGTTAGAGGTGGAAAATAGAACATGAGTTCGGAATTTCAACAGTGGTGTGCCATGATGAGAACCGAATTTGTGAGTCGGTTAGAAACTACAAGCATCTACAATAAGGTACTTCACCCGGACACAGAGACAAACAGATAATTTTGTCCCTTTCTTGAGCGATACATTATCCACAGGGAAATTGTGTTTGTAACAATAGCTCCATGCAATATTTGAAATATAAGCTTTTAAAGAATTACAAAACATATAACAAAAATGAAATATGTACAATATGGCCATTCCTAGATAGTAATAGAATATCAAAAATCTCATTTAATTTAGTAGAGCATTTATTAGACTATTAGCAGCAAAGTGTTGGCTCTAATTATAAGACAGTGCCAATATCTTGAGGATCATTAATTTCAGACTTCAGCTCAATTTTACATGATTCATACAGCATTAACAATATCATGTTATAAGTATAAAGATGTGATCTGTAGGATCTTTCAAACACCCTGTTAAAAACACTATAACAACTTCAAATGACCTGAAAAAAGACGACAATAATCAATCACATTTATAGCCCATATTTATGGTTTCGTCAGACTAATGTGTTTCAGCATAAGTCGTCTCTCAGACTGCTAATGAAGCCAGTTTGTTGTCTCTGGCAGACAACCAGGCCCCAATGTCATCCAGAGGGGTCTACCCACCATAAATTCCTCATCTAATTTATGTCGAGTAGCCCACTTGTCTTTCAGAATCATTCATATCATATACAATGTGACTACATGTGGTTATTCTTAACTAAGGCAATGATTTCAAGATGAAAAAACAAGTTTCCATGATTTTTTTCAAACATATAACAACAGCTCCTTGATATCAGTTTATCTGTGACAGCAGGGAGCGATCGGAACATGACTCTTCCTGTGTTTTTATCACCACTGTGTGGCTTTCAACAACTGTCTCTGGCTCAATATTGTGTGAAAGTGAGCATATTAAAATCTGTGTTGCTCGTCACTCTAATTTTGATGCAGATCTCTGGTATAAATTTGATTGAGTCGCCACCTTGAGATTTAACTGAAGATCTCTAAAAGATATTTTCCCTGATAATATTGCAAATTTAATCAAAACACATTGTCAGAGGTGAACAAGTGGATTCATGAGGTTTTTAAAATGAGCTGTTAATAGTTCACATTGTACTGAGCTGGATTCCAACCCCGAGCATGCATCACATTTCCACTGCAGTAAAGCTAAGCGGTTATTTTTTCCTCAAAGGCATCCTGAAACTTGCTGTTTTAACTTCTGTTATAAGTCATACAAACCTATTAGACTTCAGGTTTCTTTTTATTCTCTCAGCCATCAACATTTGCCCTCCTGCATCCTTCTTGAAACACTGACATTTGCTGGCCTGTGTCCTCGCACAGGTTTCTCACTGATGCTGAGCCCGGGGCAGAGCCCTTCACGGCTGAGTGATTCCCCCAGATCCATCACTGACCATCACCTTCTCTCCTCATTCTTTCCATCGCTCACTATCATTCCATACATCTCTTCGTCTCTTTTCACCTCTCTCCTGTGCCACTACCTTTCCCAGAGCTCTTCAATGCCTGTCTCTCCATTAAATACCACTCCCACAATTCTGTACTGCTGCAGAGCTGAAGTGGTGTAATCCAGTCTTAGTTACATCAGCACTACAATCAATCACGCAGCCTTGGTGCCTTTCACTCATGTGAAGAGTGAAGGACATGTGACCCTCATCTTAACCCACTGACTCAAATGTAGAGGTCGGAAGGCCCTGACAACAGCTGAGAAAAATGTATTGTGTTTTGCTGAGAAACCCAGAAGGTTATTGCAACTTTCTTTTCCTCATCAGCCATTACAGTATTAGGTAATACAACTGTGCTTAGACAGACCTTTAAAAACAAATAATAGGGGCTGGGTATTGCTTCTGATTAAGATTCTCAAGATCCAGATTTTTGGAATAGGATATTTCAGTTACAATGCCAATTTTGCTTGAAAATTAAAGAGATTGTCTGAGCTAACCGTACAAGTTAATAATCAATGACAAATTTATGTTAAAATGATGAATTTACAATACTCTGTGTCAAGTCTACAATCCTAAATAGGTTAACAAAGCAAATATTTTGTCTGGATATCCTTAGTGCATAATAAACAACGACTATATCACCAGGGAGCCAATGTAAATAAGACATTGGGGTAAAAAAGTACTTTGCTGTGATTATCTTACAAGGCTTTGGTGCCATCAACTACAGTGGTTGGGATTCAGAATAAATACAGTATCAGAAGAAAACCAACTAAAGTTGTATGTGATGCTTCTGCATATGTATTTGGGAGGATAAATCTTTTTGATTTGTCAGTAGGGGATCATTCAAAATTATTTTGTTTTAATCCAGCCCTTGTAAATATTAATAAAACATTATGAAATTAATGTAGAAATTCATGAAAAGCACAAATGAAGTTATTATTACAGGGTCTCTAATGCATTCAATTATGTTGTTAGTCTCTGCAGTGAGTTTCCACCAGTAAAGCTACATAATGACGCTGTGATTACCAGTTATCAAGGTGTTGCATAAGCCAACGTTCTGTTTTCCTGATGCATCATTAATTGAAGAATCAAAGACAAAAAGCTTTACTAAGTCTGACTGGGAACATTATTACCCCCTGAACGCTTGTTTTTGAGCAGAAATGATTGTGTGTGAGTATCAACGTAAAATCACACTTGACAATTTTCATAGAGAGGAGCTCATTAATGAATTGGTTCTTTGGCCTTACCAACGGCCTTGCTAAAGGTTTGTATATGCTGCACTTAACACACATGCAAACAAAAGTGACCTGATTAAATTACATTTTGTATTTCCTGTAAGCTGAAATGTTCCTTCGAGAAAACTCCTTGCGCAGCCCACATTCACAGCTGTAGCACTGTCTGTTTGTAATGATCTGTTCTCTTTGCCTGTGTAAATGCTCTGGAGCTACTTCAGAAGTATCCCTTGTCATTAGTGACTCCTCCTCAAACAGTTTTTCTATATACTGGCACTTTTTATTGCTGTGTGCAGAGTTTTTTATAAATAGTCTGTGGTGCAGAGTGAAGTTACAGAATTACATTAGAACGCAACACCAAGTTCAAAACTTTTGAAATTAAAGTGCCGTCATTCCAGTCTAAAACATTACAGCAACAAACGAAATGATGTGCTTTTACATTGTGGCAAAAACAGAAAGTGATTCTATGAATGTTGATGTCATGCTGGAGATCAGCAGGTCAGTTCATGTGTGTGTGTGTGTGTGTGATAAGTTGATATGTCTTCCACATACAGGCAGAAAGAAAGACATTTGTGGAATTAGTAGGTAGAAGGGAATGTTTATTAGCAACTCAGGACTTATATAAAATATACAAATTTGCAATCAGCTAAGAAAGAAAACATGATGGCCGATGGTAGCTCAACTGCCATTCATTTTTTGTGCATTAGCGTGTTTGACATCCATCACTGCTGCAGTAGCTGTCTCTTTATTAGAGTTGTTATAAAAACAAATTGTGGTTCCTACATTCTTGAACATCTAAATCTGTTAATTGTGGCAGCAAAAGTTCTCCTCACAGATTTAAGTAGGCTTAGTCGTTTACTTGAGGACAAGCTGGCACATTCAGCAACAGTTCACATTAAAGAAATGGCAGTAGCAATGGGTTTATTGCTATGATTGCCCCAAACTATGACTAATGGACTTGCCACTTACCCAAGCATTCCTCATCTTTTATACAGTAGCATAAAATGTATCTTAACACTATGGTAGAGAGCAAACAGAACAAGTGTAAAGCACAGATTTTCTATACATTCCAAGTCTACAGACTAACTGCTAAACACAGAGTTGTGGTTGAGAACTGACACAGAGGCTCATGCATAATGATTCAGCAATCAGGACCAATATCTGTCCCTCAATTCTTTGGGGCACTCTGCTCCTCGAGACTTGTTTACAGAGAGAAGAAGGCCTGCAGTGCATCATGGATAACGGATGGTACAGATGACAGATATTTTCTAAAGTGGTGGACAGATTTCCTTCAGGGAGGTTGTTAATAGATTTTTCTCACACCAAAATACTTCAAAATCAGAAAGCACACATCTAGATCACTATAGTTAAAAACACTGTGATTATCCTTTTGATTTTCCATCACCATGACTGACAATGTGTATGGACTACAAATCTATCGTCATAATTTGATGTTATTGATTTAATTTTGTCGTATTTTGTGTTAATATTGCTATGTTATTAATATTGCTAAGCGCCTCTGTGTTGACATTTTATGGGATTTCATATGATTAGAGAAGCTTACATTTTTTGGGGGATGAAATACATTTTTGTTTTTAGAAATGATTATGGTTAGTATTGACATGTGCTGATCCATGTCAAAGTGAATTTCGTTAGCTTGGTTCAAAGTCGTCACAATCTTATCCAATAATATCAACCACGTAATAAAAGTACAATGGGAATCTGTTCCTTTACAATTATGTATTTTTGTCTGAGGACTAAAATGTAAATGCTTCTTCATAAAGTGCATGGTCTAATAGTTTGAAAGTAAACTAGGAAACAGACGACATGTTTTGCCCTGAATACTGTTGAAATTAAGTCTGTCATAGTAAGAGCCTGTGGTGAATAGGTACAATATGCATTTCCACATATCTCAGAATGAAGATCAAGTCAAGTCCTCTTTTGTAGCGGACTGGAATTAAAATTTCACTCAACAGATATCTTTTTGGGTTTATTCCGAAATTGAGTGTCCAGGAGGGCCCAGATTAAGCCAGGGTTCAGAATACAGAGTCATTTGATTAATATTTAAAACAAAAGACATCCCAAATATTTGATGCTGGTGAATCTTGTATAGTGTAGTTCTTCTGAATTCCTTATGCCAACCTCGCCCTCATAACCTCTGTATAATTGACCTAACACTGAACATAGAGCAGATCCACTCGCTGCATACAGAACATCTCAACAGGGAGGAGATGAACCTGAGCAACCTCTCACTTCTTTGTGTGAGCAAGACAACAGCCAGAGACACTGCTGTTACACAGTCATCTTAACAAAAAGTAACCTAGTCACGTACAGACACACACACACACACACACACACACACACACACACACACACACACACACACACACACACACACACATGCAATTCACTAGCACACACACCGATTCCTGTGAGCTTAGAATCTCCGCTGAGAGAATCCAGTTGGAAGATGTTAATAACAGTAGATGTCAAAGGCCCATTCATTCTCATACACCTTTTAAAATATCCAGTTATAATTGTCAGTCACAGTCAGACGTCTGAGAACAATGTTAGCATACGCACCGCAGGTTACCAGAGTTCATGTTTCTAGTCGCTCTGCTCGGTTATTGAACATACCCCTGATAATGATCTGGCTGAACTATGGCTGACCCACCGAAAAGAAAAAGTATCAGTTCATAACAAATGAAAAAGACATGTCTATTTCCAGAGATTACTTACACACGGTGTGTGTGTGTACCCTGACAAGAAACACTTGACTCTGTCGATAGAGAATTGGCCTGTGTTACAACTATTTTCTTCACAAGTTGCATTCCCCCTTTTCTTGTTTAACTCTGTTCCTCCTTTTATATTCTTACTGTTAGATAAATAGTTTACACTCAAGTACACTTTTCCATATGCACACCATTCATCTTCTGTTCAATTTCTGAGCATTTTTCTTCAACATTTGCTCCTTACGAATAGCTTTTCACTTTGTTTGCTACCAGCTTAGAGAAATTGATGTAATTTACTTTGTGCAAACCGGATCAGGTGAGACTTAAAACTCACGTGGCTTTGAATACAGAAATAAATTCTGCAGTTCTGACAATATTGCCTCATAGGGACAATCCCAGAATCAGAATAACATTTAGAGTAATCCCTGTCTCTTCTCGTGCCAATCATTCAACATGATTACATCTGTCAGGAGGAATAGGAAGTCAACACTGATGTGGGGAAGGTACAATCTGCAAATATCTATCAGATTAAGATTTCAAAGATTCGGCATTAAAAACTCCAGCAGTTCACTGATGGAATGTTGGACAGTGATATGTTACTGCTACAGTCACATATGTCTTTCCTTAAATACGAACAAAATCTCAGTATTATTCTAATTGCTATGCTGAATATTGTATTAAATATGAAATATTCAATAACATTTATTCAAAATTATACACAGTGCTGTACAGTTTATAATACCACACAGTTGAAAAATTTGGGAAATTGCAATTATTTCTTATCTAGGACTTATTTACCTATTCTGCCCTCTCGGCTTTTACATGTATGGTCGGAGCCTGTTTGAGCTTTACTGCTCTTTGCTGTATTGTAGTTGAATCCCCTCAAATATTCCCTATAAATAGAGAAAAAGAGAAAGAACCAAACACTACAGGAGGATGGACTTCAGGTGAAGAAATTATGTAAAGTTTTTATTAACTCATTGATGCAAAATAAATAAAATAATATGTTATAGTTTTTTTTCTTATATCAGTGTTTTAGTTTATTCGGTGTTTGGTTATTTTATTTTGTGGAACTTGCTACAATTCCATGATAGTTTATGGAAATATATTCCATCTGTCTAATACACTTACAATAATTACCTGTGTCGGGGGACATCACAGCAATTTTATATATTGTGTTGTACATTTAGTTTTATTCTCAGGTTTTCTTTAGTTTTCACACAACTCGACTTGTGACTTTGGTGGTTGTAAAAGAGGGGAGAGAAGAGAGAGAGAGAGAGGGAGAGAGGGGTAAAGTGAGGAGTTGTTTACACTAGCTGTGACACTATGTAAATAGTGTTTTTTTCCGATGAGGCTATTGTCCTTACATTTAGAAATGAATGGGAGAGCGATAGCAAAGACCTCAGTGCAGTTGAACATGTCATATTCTTACATCAAACATGAAATGGTGCAGTAGAGAGACTTCCATCTGCCGGCTGATGATGCACAGGCCGTGCAGGATGCGCTGCTCCACTGTGTTTAGAGATAGCTGACGAACAGAAGTGCTGGTGGCAGCTTGGCCTTTTGAATCCCACGGATGCTTGAAACACTTTCACCTCTGATGATCCCCAGCATGCCTTGCTGCCCGAATACTGAGCAAGCTTCCAAAGAGCACTTGATGATTACAACGGCAACCGCCAAAAGAGATACAGACGCCAAATTTTGCTCGCAGGACAGGTGCATCTGCTCTGCTGAGGCAGTGTGTAACTCTACAAAGCAATGACTTAGACAGAAGGCGGGAACACCAGGAATCAACCCAGTGGGTAGAAATAGGGGCTTGAGGAACGGCATGGCTGTGTGACATCCTGTTGCTCTGTGGAATGAAAGGATCGCTAGGGAGGGAAACGTGTATGTTCATTGAGGTGCAGCTGCTTCTAAGGTTTTAACAGTGGGAGAGACTGGTCCCTGGATTTCACAAAAGGCCGGACACCTTGACAAGTGAGCGTGGTCACAAACGAAGGTAGCATCGATGGTTTAGAAGAGATCAGCAAATCTCTCCATTCGGTAATGGATGCAGAGAAGAAGAAGATTCTCCAGTCTGACCGGACCCGGAGTCTCCTAATTATGAATAAGGTGGCAGGTGTGTGTGTGCGTATTGTGTGTGTGCGTGCGCACAAATTGCTCATGATGAGGTTCCCGTCTCTCGAAATGTCTCCGTGAGAGGGATTTCCCATCCCTGTAATCTAATTGAGGTAGCCACACAGACAGCTTTGACAAAAAACTGTATTTACTGCACTAGTCATTATGTGTCGGAAGCTGCGGGAGGGTCGATTTATCTTGTGTAAGGCAGCAAGTTGCAGTGGTATTTAGACTCCTACTGCTTCACATCAACTTAATCTTGTTTCTGATCCTGTAATTGCAGACAAAGCTGGTTGTTGCACTTTCTTTATTCACATCTACCAGATGATATAAAGGAGCAGCTTGCTGTGAAGTTCCACTGCTGATCCTGAGATAATGTTAACAATACATTAAGTACATTTGCGATGGTTCTGGCTCACTATTAAGGATTCATCCTGCTAGCTCCGGGAAAACTGCATTTGAAAACCAGTCCTTTTAAATGTAGTATGCACCAGTAACCAAAGGTGAACACCAGTGTGACTAAAGTTTTTTCAGGGCAGGTGAGTTGATGATGAAACTAGTTTTTTTTCAGCTATTTTGCGTCTTGGCCATCTCAACTTGCTTCAATGGTTTTCTGGGAAATAAAATAGTCCGAAAACAAATTTCCACTTTAATATTTATTGAATTTGCAATATTCTAATTAAATTTGACTTGTTATTTGCTGTAATGCTACGAAACAAAAAAGCCCAGTGACGTGACCCGAGGGAAAAACCTGCTTTTTCACACAAACCGAAATAATAAGTTCTGGGTTGTTAACATGCTGTTCTCCAATCCAGTTAAATAAGCAACACAGTATGAAGAACAAAGACTAAATCCTCTTTCACAAACATAAAACACGGTTTAGGGATTAATATGATTTCATCTAAGCCTGTCTGCTCACGTCATGTCTTCATAAATTATTTTCCATACCTACTTTGTTATTATATTTCATCTGACATATGACAGAGCAAGTAAAACCAGCTGTTTCCTAGTAGGAGTTATCAGCTAACAGTGGGTCGGTGCACAAACACAAAGAAAATTTAGTTCAGCATTGGCAGGGGCTGATATGTTCATGATTTAACAAGGCCAATGTATTATTGTATTCCCTACGCACCTCTTGCTGTAGTTATCAAGGGGGAACTTCATGTAATAAATTGTTCTATCAAAGGAGTTGCAATGCTTTCATCTTCACAAAAAGAGGCCCCTGAGGCTGAGAGGTGATGGAGGGTTAACACAAATATAGAGGGAGGTGTGGGGATGTACATAGTGGGGGTGCATAATAGTGGTGAAGCGGCCAAAAGGATACTGAGGAGACAGAACAGCAGGGAAGGAGCAAGTATTTAAGAGCCACTTGGGAAAAAGAAGCAGAATGTTTTAGTTTTTTCTCTGAATCAGCGTGAACCTCACGTTATCACTGCTTTTACAGACTTTTATTTTGATGATCATATTGTGAAGCAATTGGTGATCCGCTGGTTTCAGCAGGAGAAAATAAACGGAAAATCTGAAAAACTCGACAGGTCGTTTTAACAGACCTCTTGATACATAATCCTCAAATAATCATATTTCTTCTTTGTACAAAATTGCTCTGTCTGCTGGACAGCAAATGGGGAAGCAAATCCATTTCATGAGAGGTTTTTTTCTTGAAACAAACCAAACAGAGCTGCTTGGTTGGTCGGGTGATGTCAACAGTGACTGTGATTCAAATGCAATCATCAAATACAATGGTGTCAAATGAAAAACCAACGATTTCATCAGAGAAACCAGCTGGACTCTTCTTCACTGCAGCCAGCTATCAGCAGACTCTCTGGGATGTATTCACGGCTAACTCTAAGTTCAGACATTACATTGCCCTGAAGTCTGGCTTTTTGTCATCTGTTGGGAAAATCATTCATGTGACACTGGTTTATTGCACAATGGACATCAAAGAAACGCAAAAGTGGAATGATCTGTCCCCACTCGGAAACTCTAATCGTTTCTGTGAAACCAAGCTGAAGGGTGACACTGGAAAATGTGCTTCAATTACTGGGAAATTACACTGACGGACAAAGTTCTTTTTTGTCAATGTCAAAGAAAAGTACTGAACTAATGTGAAGTTAAGGGTCTTCTCAGAGTGTTGAGAAACACTTAAACCGAGTGACACGCAGAGGGCAGGCAATTACAGATGGAGGATCTTGTCTGAAATACATATCATGCTCCTGTGTATGCTCCATTCAAATCATTTAATTATTACTTTACCTAAATAATTTTAGCGATACCACCACTGCTGCTCAGAAAACAGCAGGAACTAGATACAGAATAATCCTTACTTTCTGCTACAAAGATCCATCGTCCAGCAGCATAATATACTTTGACTTCAATTTCCTGCCTGTGCCAGATGATGCTACAACAAGTTACAACAGTAATGTCCAAGGCTGTAGCTTACGAATACCTAGATGCCAGAACGACATATAGTCTACTATAGACCAGTATTTTTAAATGAGTACATAAATGGTGGAATGAGCTCCCAATCGACATCCGGACATCAGAAAGTTTACACATCTTCCGCCGCAAACTTAAAACACATCTCTTCAGACAATACCATGAATTAAAAAAAAAAAAAAAAACTCTAACAATTTTTGAAACTAACAATTTAGTAGCACTTAAATGGCACTTACTTATAGCATTTTGTAGTTTTGCTTTATTTTTGAAGAACTTGTACTTTCTTGATTCTTGTTGTTCTTGGTTTGTACCCTCGGGGTTGAATGCACTTATTGTAAGTCGCTTTGGATAAAAGCGTCAGCTAAATGAAATGTAATGTAATGTAAAGGACATATAATTTGAGTAAATTGTAAGTTTTAGAAAATTGTGGTTTGATGTAACAGGTTATCAAGAGCGATGAAAAAAGATGACCTGGATATCTGATAGCAGTGAGAGTAGGGAACTTGTCTTGAGGAGCTGTACTTTGTATTGACTGTTAATTTTTCTAATCTGTACACACATTTCAGTGCTAGCTCAGAGATACTGCTAACTTTTAACTCTCTCTCTCTCTCTCTGTCTCTCTCTCTCTCTGGCTGCACAATATAGTCATAGGAACGACAGACAATAGACAACATTGTGTCTCTCAGACTTACTGTAGGTATTACACAGAGATACAGTGTTATTTGTAGAGATGAGCCGGATACTCGGCTGAAACGAGTATCCGGTACGGATAAAGCACTTTTGCCGAGTACGATTATAATACGAGTAATCGGAGTCATTATCTGTGCTCGGACTGAATGAAAATCCTCACACAGCGTCACAGCGCTCCTCCCTTTCACACACGGCTCTGCTCACTCACTCACAGAACAGCTCTCTGTCTCTCAGTCACTCAGGTTCACTGCGCATCGGGACTGTTCCATAGGCTCAGTCAAGGAAGCAGAAATGATTCGTTCATTTCCCGACTGGGTCTTCGGGTACGAGTCTTGATGAATGAGATGCGAGGGACGTTCACTGTCTCCCGGAGAAATGAACACTCTGTGTTTTTTAGTAAAGAAAGACGTGAATTATATTTGTTCGCAAGTCATAATGACTGGTTTTGTTATTTTCACTTTACATTTACACTTAATTTACAGTAAAGTAAACCTCTATTAAATACAGTACAACATGACAGTTTGTATGGTTTGAAATTGTCATTTATTATCACACTGGCTTTTAATTATCACGGAAAACAATTACACTGCACTAAACTTTAATGTAAAGTTGTGTTAATGTAAAGTGAAAATAACAAAACCAGTCTGTATGACTTGTGAACGAATATAATTCACGTCTCTCTATACTAAAAACACAGAGTGTTAATTTCTCCGGGAGACAGTGAACGTCCCTCGCATCTCACTCACACACACACTCACACACACACACACACACACACACACACACACACACACACACACACACACACACACACACACACACACATACACACAGACACACACACACACACACACACACACCTGGTGTGGAAATAAATTTAAAAAATAAAAAAAAAAAAAAAAAAAATTCAAAGTTAAAAAAGAAAGTTATGTTGAACCAGCCCACTTCCGGGTTAAACCACACCCACTTCCTGGTTAGGCCCCGCCCACTCCGAGTACGGATACGGATAATTCATATGGTTAACAGATACAGATACAGATAATGCTGTACTCGCTCATCCCTAGTTATTTGCTTGTTTATCTGCTTCTGCTTCCTCTAATTGCTTTGGAAGAAAATACTTTGGATTCATTTCTTAATGTGCAAGATAAGATAAGAAAAAACAATCCTTTATTAGTCCCACTATGGGGACATTGTGTTACAGCAGCAAAGGGGAATGTATATATAATAGTCTTGGACACGTTTTGCAATTTTAACTTGACTGATGTTCTGATTTACCTTTGCCCCACCCCTTTATGTGACATCAGCCCCATGCAGTCATGTGATTTCATTCACTTGACATCCATGTTAAACGATGAAAAAGTGCTATTGACCAAATTTGGTTAGGACAAGAAATAAACAGACTGAAGCTTAGGCTCCTCATTTTAACCAATGCCCCAGATTAGAATATATACAGTACATCTGTATTACACATATGTGAAAATTAAACTTCACAAATCCAAAACAATTAGGATTGATACCTGATTGTTGAACACGTATATAGTATAATGGGAGCAGTACTGATTGTCCAGTCTTACAGCAGCAGGAAGAAAATACCTACAATACCTCTACCCAGTGGTGTGATGGTGTCCTGCAGAAGGTGTAAGTGCTTGTTCAAAGCTTTGGTATGATGTTCCTCTGTCCTACCACTGCCACATGGTAGAGGGGGTACCCTGTGACTGAGTTGGCCCTCCAAATGAGTTCATCAAGTCTCTCACTGTCTCCTTTCAGTAGTGGTGGCAGATAACATAGTACATGTACCTTTTCAAGTATCTGTACTTTACTGCACGTCTACAGCAGCAGCATCACTGATGAAGAATCATGTGAATTGGATTCAGAAGAGGCAAATTCTCATCCATAAGAATTTAATTGACTGTTGTCTACACTCAGAAAGCCCATTCACATTACTTACTTACTTACTTACATTTTTAATCAAGTAGAACAGGTGGTGCTTTTATTTTTTCTTGAGTGCATTTTTTGGCCATTTATTTCTCCTCTTACTTTCCCTAAATGCACATACGCAAAAGCAGGAAAGTGTTTCTCTTCTTCGGTAGCGCCAAATTTACGTCAAACTTCAGCTATACCAGGTCAAACCCAGCTTGATTTGCTTGCCTTGACAGCACACCACTGATATGTGCACTCTATGTACATCATGATAAACCACAAGGTCCATCATGTTGTTTAGCCACAATGAGAAGCGTTATCATCAAAGCTCTTCAGCATGTCATCCAATTGCATCAGTTCCTTCAGTGCTTCCTCCTCTCCGATCCGGTCTCCTCTCATCATGCCTGCGCTCCTTTATCAGCCTTGAGCCTGAAAATGTGCGTGTGATGCTTCAAAACAAAATGCTGTTTCTGCTGCTTTCAGGTAATTAAACCCTGCTATTTCCTATCGTGTCAGAGTTACAGTGTGCTCAGTGCTGATTGAGGCTAATTCTTGTAACAGAGCACTGATGAGCAGCTGGATATTTTCCTGCACTATTAATTACAGAACAGCTATTTTGTATCAGGGTCTTTGTCTGCACCTGCTGATTTTAAGTACTTGTTAAAATAGCTGCTATTTAAAAAGCCCCAAACCAAAGTAAATAATTTGGAGGGAAAGAGCCCATGGTAATACTTTGGAAAGTGATTCCACAGCTGTATGAATAATGTACATCTGAGTAGTTTAATATAAAATGTAATCTTATGATCAAGTGTATTATTATGAAAACTGTATCTGTTACTTCTGCATGAATTTCTCCATTTGATATTTATACGAGGCCACCTCTGTCTTATAAAACAATGGCGGCCATGTGAGAGCTTGGAAGCAAACAAACAGCCAGCCAATTCTTCAACTGCAAAGCCAAAAAACTGCAAGACTATACGCCCTAATTCCCTGAGCCAAACCTCTACAGTATGTTATATAATAAACAACGCCAATAGCCTGAGGGCACGTTGAAACAGACACCAACAACCTCATTCCTGCTTAAAGTTAGAAAGAAAATAAAGAAAGCCGGTTGTGTGTACTGCAACAGACGTCTCTATGGTTTGTATCAATTACCATTTCTAATTAAATATGGATACATTATCTACTGTTTAGGGAATTATTTATTGGAAATTAGAGGCTGGCAGTAATTGCATCGCCTTGTTTAAACCCCCAGCCCTGGTGGTAGGATTAATAAAACAATTTTAAGTGATAAACCACTGAGAGATATTAATATTGTTCTATCAAAAAGAAATGCTGTTCACTCACTTTACACAACTTCTGGTTGGCAGAAGTGGCCTTAAGGTAATAGAAGCAAGGCACCGCTGTAGTGAACAGGGCACTTAACCCTAACTTAAGCCCCACGCTTCATGGAACATTCCCTGCGGTAATGCCCAGATGATGTACCGTTGTATGTGGGCTGTGTCAGAATAAACTGGTAAGTCAGCATAGGCATCTGGATGACATCCTGCAAAGCCAGAAGGTTGCTGGTGCTAGCACCACTAATATTAGCCACGTTCTACAAACCCGTTTGACATTACTTGCCAAGCAAGCGCAGCTCATCAGGGAAATGATTACTAATTACTTTTAGACGAGTCAAAAATGAATTTAAGTTGGAAAAGGCTGATAAATATTAAAGTGCGTAACTTCTAATTCGAAAAACTTATTTTAGTTCCTTCTCTACATTTTTATATAGCACAACCTACAGCATAAACTTTAAATATTCACACCGTGCATAAGGGACAAAAAGAGCTAATAAAGAATACCGCTGGTTTATTTGGGCTTTAGAGAGCTCATTAAAGTCACAAATTTCTTTGAGGTTGAGTCGTCTGAACTTTGCTTTGATTTTGTGAAATCCAGATGCTAAAAACCATGTTTTCCAAAATCCCCCTTTTAAGATTTTGTTTCCGTGAAATATTTAGGCAGAATCGTACTCCTCGAGTTTATGCCCCAGCCACATTTCTTCTCTCTACATCAAGTACAGTGAGTCATTTTGTCTACTTGGCTTGAGAGGCAAATTTGAAAGCCTGGAAAGAAACATCCTTTCTGTTGGTGTCATCATTTTCAGCACAAAGTCTCACACTAGTTCACTAGTTCATGTACTGTACTGGTGTAGACAAGAACACAAGAACTGTTCCATAATAGTTCCTAGTTAAAACTCTTCAGATTCAAGTCTCTGGCATAAAATCAACTTTATAAATATTACATTAACATGCATGTATGTTCACTTCATGTTCACTTTATTTACTTGAGCATTCAACAGATTTTTGGAGACCAATGCCAATACTGACAAAAATGTCTGACAACAATATATCTGATATATTTGTGTTCAATGTCAATATGTTTTATCAAAACTCCTTATGACAAATAAATGTAAGTGATGCTTCATATTTCGTATGTAACTATTAATTTAAAAAAAAAACAGAATCCCAACCAAATATATATAAGTTAAATTAAGATTTTTTTTCTTTAAATAAAATAAAAATACATACATTATTATTATGATTTTGTGTCAATACAAAATATTAATATAAATTATGATTTAACAGTTGTTAAAGGTCCTACAAGGAGAGCGCAGTGTAACTGTTTGTTTGCAACTGTAACTACATGTGTGTCTCATTTCTCTCCAAAGAGGATGTGATGAAATCTCATCTCTTTCTGACATTTAATTAGTCTTAGTTCACTATGCACTATAGTTTTATTTTTCAGCTGAAACCAAGTTCGCAGTCAACTTTGTTATTCTTTAGCCTTTAGCTTAGCCTTTAGCTTAGGCTTGCTTCCCCTGCTTCTGTTTCCTTTCCCTTCGCCTAAACATATGCTTTTCCAGCCCGACTGTTTGAAATCCTTTCTCTGACTTTGCAGGTAAATTTGCAAATTAAAATTGCCATGACCATATAAGTATTTTCTTACCATTATATTATTTTAGTTTTCATATTAGAACTATACATACAACAGAAACACAAGCTGAGAATAAGGAGATATCACATTTACGGGACCACCCCACGTGTCTCCTACCGCATATCTTCCCTTAATGTCATCCATAATGAATGAGTTTGACAGTGCATGTTTTATCCAAATGTTATCTATTCCCTTTCAGTTAGACTCCGTGTCATTCCATTTAACAGGGACATGTCATCAGCAGGCTGAAAGAAGAACTACTTCACGCTCTAAGAATAATTAGTTGACACTTATCATTTTGATCCATTTGTACAGATCTAATCCTGCACAGAAATGAGTACAAGGATGGCTGCTGTCTATCTCTCTTGTATCTACTACAATAAACTCAGATACCGGAATATCAGATTAGAAACCTCTTTGATCCCCTAAATTTGTTCAAAGTAAGTTGGAGGGAAACCGTGCAAATGCGTACAAATTTTCAGAACTACAGATTTAGTTTGATTAAGAATGAAGCTCGCAGTGAAAATCAAGATCAGCCCCACAAAAGATTTTATCTTATAGGTGAAGACTGAGTTGTGTAAGAACCCAGACTTGTACATCCAACAGACAAAAAAAAAAATAATGCTAAGATAGGAATCTGTATGTGCTTTTTCATAAATTAGAATTTGTCGTGCACTTTCTCAAACAATCCCGATGGAAAAACATCAAACAGTGCAGTGGATCTGATCCTGTCATTTCTATAATTCCTTTGTCAAATCTTTATGCCGATTCCTGCCTGCATTGTTTGTCCATCGTCATAGCTGAAAGCATTACATGGAGTGTAATATCATATTTCATGGTCTTCATATGCTAGGAGTAGAAAACAACAAAGCGATTTTTGAACTTTTTCATTTGAAATGTATAGATGAAGATTACTGTGTGTGCTTTGTGGATAAATACTGACTTTCCCTCAATAAAAAGAAGACAAAGTCTGCTTGAAAAGTTGCAAAAAGTCGCTGGGTGAAATCATTTCAGACATTGGCCATTGTCTCAGCCAGTTGTTGCCCTCTAATCTGTTCGCTACCATAACGTATTTTAATTTTAATTTAATTCTAAACAAAGCTGTTTAATTTTTTTGTTGTGTAGGAAGGGAACAAGTAAGAACCTGAATGTCCCTCAGTGGAGTGCATACCTCCAACAAGCCCAACAGTCCACTTAAATTTAATCAAGCTGCCACACATTTCCAAACTCCTAATCTGGATCTGCATCAAAACTTAAGGTGCTCTGCCCTGATCATTATACTGTTCTTATTTCCACCAAGTTTCATGGAAATCCATTCAGTTGTTATTGCTTAATCATACTTATAATCAAACCAACAAATACACCTTAGCTGAGGTAAAACAGCAAACGAAGTACAGCTCATTGCATCTATATCAAACGATTGCAATGGAAATTTCATGATCAATGTATATTCTCATGAATTACTGTGATCAAACCTATTTACTTCATATGTGAGAAGTAAAGTATGAGACTCAGCATAGGTTTAGCATTAGAAAATATTAGCTTCAACCAGCAGGTATAAAACACTGATGTTTCCTTACCCCTGTGCTCATTAGTGCATCTCATGCATTTGAATGCGCTGAGACCAACTGCAGGTGCTGATTTAAACTTGCAGAAAACCAGCATTGACTTTGCTCTTTATTTAAAAGAAATCCCCTCAGCAGTCACTTCCAAGCTGGTTGAATGAGAGGTGTGACTGTGTGACTTTGCACTCAAAGGGCACAACTGGGGACTCTTCTACAGGAAGTAGTTAAAGTTTGTTCTAAAAGTGGCTAGCATTGAAAAAGTAAATCACTAAAGCAACAATGCAATAAACACCCCATGTAATAGAACTGCCAATGGTGTAACTTTACCACACTACATGGTGTTCAGCTTTTCAATGTGTGATCAGTAACATGATCAGTCACAGACTTTCGTTGTTGCAATCCCACCAAGGCGGTTTTCTTTTTCAATGAATAAAAATGAACAGCCAATTTCCAGGCAATAATTCCGCCTAACTCAGGTACATAAATGCTTTTAGCGGGGCTGAATATGAGAGTATAAAATTGGAAATCACTTTTGCAGTTGGAGAGAAGGAGAGAAGTGGGCAAAAGTGGATGCTAGAGGCCATGTGGTGGAGAAGCAGTTGAGAGCGAGAAGATAATGAACATATGTGGGAGTGAAGCTCAAGTAGTAACTGCTTAAAGGGAAGTTACCCCCAGGATGAGAGGGCCTTAACAACCATCTGTTTCTCTAACAGATCCAAGGTAGTGGGAGACTATCTATGCAAACATCCCTCAACTTTGCATTGAGTTTGGTCATGGGAAATAAATAAACAGATAAAATTAACCCAAAACTATTAAATTCAAAGCGGCTCAACAACAGGAATCTGTCACATCACAGACTTATTTCCAGCCTGCTAGGTCAGAGACGGCGATATCTCCAGCCAACTCCAGCCAAGCAGGGTGAGGTGAAGGCGTTGAAGGTGGCCCCCATATAGCGGTGAGTTGCCCCCTGATTTTTCACACTGCGCATCAGGGAAATTGACCCCTAACCATGCATGTAGGGGACGAGGTATCACAAACTCAATGCAGCTTACGTTAAGTGCTTCAGGCTCAGGTTGGGTTCAGAGGTTCAAGGGATTGATCAACCAGAAATATAAATGAATAATCGAATCACCCCTACGCCGATGGGTGGGTGGGTAAAGTGTTCGAGTCCACACAACACCTTCAGAGTGTCAGGGGTAAACAGTCGAAGACATTAATGTCCTCTTCTTCAGACGTAATAAAACAGAAAAAACACAACATGCCTCCGTACTGCTCGTGTGGTGTCATCCAAGTGTCCGGAAGTTCCGACATTTGTATTTGACTTGAAAAGACGTCAGGTTTCTGTATTGTTTTATTACATGAGCAGAAGGACTCACCATTGACTTCAATTGGATTGGATTGTGCTCTAAAAAAGCTAGCCCCCATAGACTCCAGAAGGGTTTTTTGGACCCCCCCCCCCCCATCTCAAGCTTTGATTTGCAAAAAATTTCCAAACTCCAATAAGACATTGTTTTGCTTATTCAGATGTGTTCAGAATGTTTCAGTATAAAATAAAACTAATGGAGTGGAAACCAGTTATAGTGATCATCCACAAATACCAATCAACAATTATTTGACAGAACAAATCCTATACAAATACTGTCTAAATTATTAAAATTGTAGTTCAAATAAGTCGTTGGTTTGTGTTCAATTTGGCTCTTTTCATGCCTTACAGCATATGGAAAAAAATTTAAACTGTTGCAGCAGCTATTGCAAACGGTCGCTTTGACTTCCCTAACTCGTTTGTCCAAGGTTTTAGAACCGCCAGTGTGTAACAACTGTCCTGCTCTCCTGACATTAGTTCACAGTGTGTGTGTATGTGTATGTGTGTGTGTGTGTGTGTGTGTGTGCGCAAGGTTGATGTGCGCGCTCATGCACCATGTGATATCTTCCTCTCCTCAGGTCCTGTGGCTAAGCTTGTTATTTTGCCCTCATGTTCTTCTCTTGTGGTGTTGAATGGGCTCCTACTGTGTGTTACTATTGTCCGTACTCCCTCACAGCATCAGGTTGGTTGGGTGAGTGAAGTGTAATGTGTTCACCTTGACCACTGAGGCTTGGAGCAGGAGGGAAGTGGTGTAGTTCTATCTGTGTCAGTTGTCAATTTGAAGGGTTTAATATTCATGTAATGAATATACAAATGTCAAAGAGATGTTTATCTGTATTTGAAAGGAAGAAAAACATGTTTATCGTAATCTTGAGGTTGTACTGATCAATTTAAACCAGAGAGACATGATCGCTGTGAGCAGTTTCCACTTTAAAATGAAGTGAATTAACATTTCTCCATCTCTGGTTGAGAGAACAGACATAAGAGTGCATGATGAGAGCACATCCTTTCTAATTTAAATTTTTTTTATCAGAAATAACTATTAAATTAATGAGCCATATACAAGAGAACTTTCTTATACCATTACTGTGGATACATGTTATGGATGATCTGCCACGCCTCTGTCTTTTAGGATCCCAGCTCAGTATTCCCTCTTTAATGCACGCCTCCAGGCAAATGAGAACCAAGGCAGGCCAAAAATTATAATAAATAAAAATATTTGTTTAAAAACTAAATGTTTTTAATTTTGCAGAGACATTTGACTCTCTGGCTCGCTCGTTCCCTCTCCACCTCTTCCTCTTCACTGGCAGCACTGGGAGAAACCTGATGCATTGTTGGACTTTCAAAACATCCAGACATTTTTTATGATAATGGCAGGCAGACAGACCTAGTCATACAGTTTCAGCTTTAGCAGTACATGCTCTTAAATCTATTGTGCATTATGGCAGTGAGTGAGTGTGCCCTTCAAAGGACTTAGAACTAAGCTACAAGGATTTTGTGTTTTTGAGTGCCTCGTGTTTTTCCGCTCGTTGTGCCATGTGATTGTTTTTTTATTGTTGTTTTTTGGTGAGTACCACCTGGCCTGAATAATGCAGTCCATCTTGTGCATTTAGATTTTCAAGGTTTTGGACATTAATCCCCGCTGAGGCACCTTAATAACCAAAGTGCCATTCTACCAGATGGTAATGCTGACTGGTAGGTGCCCTGATTAGAGGTGATTATACAGCTGGAATGAGCCCACAAACTGATTACGAGGGGGCTGGCAAGAGAAACTCAGGAGAATGTCCACAGCAACCTATTCAGAAATATTCTGTGATGGCCCAGCCTGTCAGCCGTGCCACACATGGCTGAGGACAGCCAGGCAGAGGCAATCCAGAGGCGTGGTGTTGGAGGGGCGGTACTACCCCAGGGGATCCTCCTGGAGAGCTCCTCCCCTCCCGGGTGTCTCTGATTGTCTCTCACAGGTGGACTGAATCAAGAGGCAATCAGGAGCCCTTTTAAAAACCAGAGGAAATGGGGACAGACTCTCTTGAGCCACTGAGGGAGTAGGAACCAGACGTTTTCACAAGGAGTCTCAGGGTAAGAGGCCAACGGCCTGCCTTTTGTCAGATGAAGAGGATTAACTGCTGTCTTTCTCTCTCGTCACCCCAGGAAGAGCTCGCTGGAGCCCCAGACCCCAACTGCCAGACCGGCAAAGCTATTTGAATTATCTTTATGCGCCCTCCTCCCTTTTCCCCCTCAGTTCTAAATAAACTCCTAATTTCTATTTACCATACACCCCTGCGTCTGACTGCTCTGTTTCCAGTTTGTATACCCACTGTTCTCCTCTTGCAAGGCCGGGCTCCCACAATTCGTTCTCACATACAGCCCCTGCAAATTTCATTTGCATGTCTGACAACTGCTTCTGATTGTTAGAAAACTAAGATTGCCAGCTAATATTACACTTACCATTCTGCTAATTGTTTTACCATGACAGAGTTGTGGTGTGCACACCAAATGTGGCACAGACAGGTAAAGTCACATAAAAACTGTCTTCATACAATTTGGATCAGTATCAGAATATAGCACTTATACTATAAACTATATTATATGGTGACAAGAGCTTCAGACAGAAAAGCAGCTTGAGGTGATATTTTTGTTTGCATTTAAATATATTTATGCAGCCCCTGACCCTGAATCACAAAAGGGAGTATTCAGCAGAGATCATCAGGTTAATGCCAAATTATAAAGTCCAAACAACAAACCTCCATGCGGACACACAATTTTTTTACCATCTGACAAATATTGGAGCTCCAATTCCTAAAATGGATCTCGCTTCAGATTGTGTGATGACACTTTCAAAGACCTTTTAAAAGTCTGAGTGTCTGAAATGACTCAAAGTCTGGGTCACACTGCCTCCTTAACCAGGTCAACCTTATTGAATTGTACATTTGGCTTCAGATCTCGTCTGGGACACTGACACTGGAGATACAGTTATATCACAAGAACAGGCAGGTGACCTTTAGACATAAAGACAGTTAGCACAAGATACATTCCAACATTTGTATTTTCACACATTTGACACTCGGTTCTCAGTTAGTACTTTCTGGATAACCATCACTGATAAATGTATGCAGTACAAGCTTCTAGGGGGTAAATTACTTGGAGCACACATACGATTAAATACTCCATGCAACCTAACATTGGAAATATATTCAAACATTCAGATTTGATATTATTTCCTTTACATTTGGACATTTTTCATCTGACATGTGTAATGACTCAAAAATGGCTGCAGACGATCTGAGACCGAACCACAACTCTTGTGTCACGCTTTGTATTCCCATTAAAAAGCCACTTCAGTTGAACACTTGACTAATGGATCCATGGTTGGATGCCTCAAGGCTACAGATAAACTATTCAATATTTCTGATGCATAATTCTTTAAACGCTCAAAAGGCTGTCAAACTGTTAAATTAGCATACTATTCCAGAATATTGACATTAGTCCCTTTATGTCTCCAGTCCACAGGCTAAAGTGCAGATTGTCAGGTCGTAGATTTAATAAAGAATTAAAGTCAGATTCAGTTTTTCAAGGCCACTAAACATTAGATGCACGTAAATGACTTTCTTCCACATTAAACAAATCCATCCATCCATTTAGGGTTAGGGCTCTTGTTCTGTAAGTGTCACTGATGGAGCCGACCAGCGGGCCAATCCCTGCTAACACTTGATACCAGAAACAAACAACCATTCACCCTCATATGCACACCTACAATCAATTTCAAGACTCATATTCTACCAACTCCAAACGGCATATTTTACCCTAAAAAAACTGGTGCAAACATGGAGAAAACATGGAAACAATACACAAAGACCCAATCAGGATTCAAACAAAGCACTTCTATATCTATATCAAACTATCCTGCTGTGGGATGGGAAAACATAAAGATGTTTTTGGAATCAAGAACCTCAATCTAATTATTGAATTGGTAGTAAAAACTTAATTGTTACTGGTTTAAAGCCCTTGTTTAGTTTTTTAATTTTTACATTAGACACTTAAAATGATAGACATCTACTGGCACTATACATTCTCAACCTTTTAGGACAATTAACAAAGAAACATGGCAGAAGTGTTATTTACATACAAGCCAAACTATCATGAAGAAGTTGGTTCTGTTTGCACTGGAAGAACACTGACCACCTGTCGTATATTGAAAATCATTGTGAACTTTGTGACATAAAGCAATTCATTAACCCTGCAGTAAAAGGGACCCAATGTGAAATTGTATTCTTTTTTTCATTTTATAGGTTAAACATTTTTTCTTCTGCCTGAATAACTGTGATTTTTTTATGTTTTAAAGTAAGATAATGCTGCATCTGCACCATACACCTGAGATACGTGCTCCTCATAATACAAACCTTCAGGGAGACAAGGGAGAGGAACAGAGAAGAGAAGCATACGATCTGTCTCTCTGTATCTCGTTTGCTTTTGATACAAAACATGCATTACAGCATTGTGGTGTAGGTGCTCAGCTTTAAATGTGTGGGCGAAATATCAGCTTGTGCTTTTGCCATAGGTGAAAACTGAAATACACTCTTGTCATAAAAACTAGGCCACGGATGATTTTCTGAAATTCAATCTTCCTCTTCACGTGTGTAAAACTTCAGCTGTCAGGAATGTACGATACAACTTTTTGGGACTGTAATTAAAGATGATACAGAAGGCCTATGAACACAGGGGGAAGTGTGGGAATAAAACCATAGTGCTTCTCTGTGGAGAAGACAAAATAAAGAGAGCATTTGCATGTGCATAGAGGACGGTGGCGTCTGCAAGCTGAGGATGACAAGATATAATTCATCTGTGGATATTCTATATGAGGCGCTTTTTCCGAAGCCCCGAGATATCACTGAGACTCTACAGAGACAACGTACTAATATTTTCTTCAGACACAGAAAAGAAAGTGAGTGTGTATATATCATGTGTTTCATGTGTTACATGTATTTCATGTGCTTCATGTGTTTCATGTGTTTTGTGTGTGTGTGTGTATGTGTTTTACTCGAGAGCGGAAAGAAAAATAGGCAGAAAGTAATTGAATGGTGGATGTATGTACCTATGCAACATATCAGACATGACTTGCGGGTAAAACTCTGAGAATTAGCTCCAGAGCTTTCCCAGAATGGATTTTCCTCTGCCTTTCACACATGCACAACAGCAGGTTTTCTGCACAGGCGGCAGACAGAGGCAGGAAGAAATATTAATTCCTTTATAACGGACATCCTCCTATAGGCCAGGTGGAGAAAGTCTGCAGAGACTGTGACTGCGGACGTCTCACTCAGACATTTGCATTCACACATGCACCTCCTCCAAAGAAAAAAAGGACTGCATATTTCAGTGCATGTCTGAAAGCAGCTATACTGTTTGGTTTATTGGTTTCACCGTTATATTTTTGTCTAAATCTAATGTACTGTATGTGATGAAGAGATTTGGGTCGTGACTGATGTTTCTAGATTGTTTTCCAACACACTCTCTAAAACCCATGGTGGTGTCACAGACAATCAATAAATCACACTGCTACAGAAATGTTCAATTCACATTCAGCATTTTGATCTGCGATATTCAAAATAAATTAAAGTAACAACAGTCAATAGAAATAATACTGAGTGGTTTGGCTGTGATGGCTGGAATCTCATTTACATTTGAAATAGCAAAACAGCAAACATAACTACAGTGGAGGCAGAAAAAGCAAGAAACAGAGCATGGGAAGATATTTAAATGTAAAATATTTAGATTCCTTGTTTACCACTGTTCTCCAGCACTGAGCCACATTGGACAACTTCTTTTGCTTTAGCAATATTTATGGATCTTTTTATTACACTCCACATGACATACATTTGTAGATTGCACTCTGAAGCAGAAAATGTATCTGGATAAAAATTGATCATAAACATGTGGTGTTTAAAATTTGTCAGATGACAAATTGCTTTGAACGTCTTTACGAACACATTTTCTTTTAAAGTTAATTAAGAAGTTTACTGAAACAAAGTTTTTGAGTTAGTTTGTTAAGTATAGACTGCATTACCATGGAAACCAATCTAGAAAGGTTAAAAGTTTACATTTCTTTACTACAAAATATCAAAAAGCAGAGGGAAAATAAATCACATTTAGATGAATGATCCACACGCTTCACCTCTGTCCAGCTCTATCTATGGGACAACTGGATTTCTGTGAGGGTTGGCATGGTGACATCTAGCTGCAGGAGCAAGGGCCAATCGCTGCTCTTTAATGCAGTAAATACAATAGCTTTAGTAAGTTCCAATCGATACAGGTGGACTCACCATGCCATCTGATATATGTTTGGAGTGACTGAACCTGTGAGCCACAAAAGCAGGGCAGGGTCAAAGTAGGGGAATCTAAGTTTCTCGATATTTGTTTGAGTATTTGGCAAATAAAGAGCATTATTGGTGAGCGTCTCTCTTGGTTTGTGTTTGATAACCCACAGTGGCAGGGGACCAGCTACATATATGCTGTCTGATAAAGTAAAGTCTATACAGAAGTCTATTCCTAAAGAACAAGGCCACTCTCAAACTCTGCTGGGACCATCCCTTGCAGTAAACTTTAAAAAATACAACAAAGAACAAAGTTGAGATCCATCTGAGCAATCGTTAGTGGCAGCGTATGGGTGAGGGACAATGGCCGACCAAAACTCAATGTATGTTATATGTCATAGCAGGTCAGACTGAAAAGGAGTCCAACTGTAGAAACATTTCAGTGTTTTTCCGAGAATATCTGTGTCCCTATTCAGGGGCTGCCTTGTTATGAGAGTGGGAGTTTGTGATTTTGTGATTTGTATCACACGCTTGTCTCCCTTACCACTGTCATCTAGCAATTAGCTGCATTTGGACACAGCAAGCTAGTTTTAATACACTCCTGGTTTGTTATCATGTGTACTAGTCGGTGTTTGGTTGTGATCTGGCTTTGAATGCAGCCTTTATACAGCTAATGTATGGTCACCTATGTTAGATCTGAGTGAGTGGATCAAGCACATATGTGACTATCAACTGTCTACAAATCCTTTATTACCAGAGAAGAGCTTGCTCTGTAAAATAACTTGAGGTTTGTGTTTGGGTGGTATATTTCTGAAGCTTTGGGTCACAATGGAACTGATCTACCAGCATATCACACACCATGTGGCACAGTACTGCTCATTTCCTGTCCTTGAGATGTAATGTACTACACTCCTGGCCCCCTAAAAAAGAAAAACATATTTTGAAGACTGTCTTTGTCTCTTCCCTAAATGATCTATGGCAATTGCAGCTTCCTACTGGCAGCTCTCCCGGAACCAGAGCTAAGAGAATCCCATCAGCCCCAGCCCTCCAGCGACCACGGTTTGAGAGCTGGGGGTCACCCCTCGCAAACACCAAGTGGAAGAGATGAGGCGATGTAAAAGGCCTGCCAGGGATGGATGTGCCTTTGCCACCGAGAGGGCCTTGAGCTGACCCATCACTTTCATTTGAGTCTAGCTTCGCTCATTGAAGAACCCACAAAACGTGGCTTTCAGAGACTCTCTGTGAGGGGGGTGTATCACTACTCCCGTTTCAAAGAGAAGTGTCAGTGTGTGGCTGGGGTACCATCGGGGCGAGCAAGGTAAGCAGTGATTGACCAATTATAAGTTTAAAAAAACATATAAATCGGATGTCTTGTGAACAATTGTTCACACTCATTTTCTAATGTACTGCCCACTTGTGGCTGCAGTGGACTAGTGTCTCTGGAATCTGCTACAAGCTGTTGCATCCATCATTTCTGTGTCACCAAAACAAAGGGCATGACAGAGGCTACGCTTTGTCAAGCGGAGAGGGGAGCAGCAGTTTTTGGATTGGTGACAAGCAACACTTAGCTACAGACAAATGCGCTTGTCAAGCTGCCCTTGAGTCAGCTTCCACCATTCTGAGATCAGATATGATATAATATTCATTATTATACACATGCACAGATGTGTGTGGAAAGTGTTCTTAAGCATTATCCATCCATCCATCCGTCCATCCGTCCATCTGTCCATCTGTCCATCTGTCCATCTGTCCATCTGTCCATCTATCTATCTATCTATCTATCTATCTATCTATCTATCTATCTATCTATCTATCTATCTATCTATCTATCTATCTATCTATCTATCTATCTATCTATCTATCTATCTATTCATCCATCCATCCATCCATCCATCTAACTAGCAGTGCAGCACCTTTAATGGACAGTTATGTAAGTTGTGTTCATAGTTAGCAGGTGAGAAAGTTAGAGAATGACAGTCAGTCAGTGAATGAGTGAGTGAATAAGTGATTAAAAGAAAGAGAGAGAGCGAGAGACAGCGCGAGAGAGAGAGAGAGAGAGAGAAAGAGAGAGAGAGAGACAGAGAGAGAGAGAGAGAGAGAGAGAGAGAGAGAGAGAGAGAGAGAGAGAGAGAGAGAGAGAGAGAGAGAGAGAGAGAGAGAGAGAATGTACGTTTCTGTGGGATGTTGAGGCTGGTGACTTGCAGAGAGTTGGAAGCATCAGGTTAGCTGTGAACTAGCAGTCGAATGTGCAGTTTAGACTGTTTGTCAGTAAATAAATGTTACAACTCTTCAAGACCCAAGCCACGTTCCTATTCTCTCACTGCTGTCATATGTCCTGGTCTGCAACATCACTCTTATATGCCAGGGCTATAGCACAACTGCTCTTATATATTCTGCCCCAACCATCAACAGCTGCTGTCAAATACAGGTATGACAGAAGGATGATACATTACTTTGTAATTCACTTATTCACTCACTATGGCTCCCTTTTATCCCATAGGATAAAAAGACTAATTTGCACTACTGTCACACACATGGTCTCCACCCCCCCCATCTGTGACGATCTGCTGTCAATCACTCTGCCCTGGTCTTCCCTCATAAGATAACCTGGTATGTCCAGACTTAATTACACCACCTTGATGATTCATATCTTTTGATTTTACAAGACCCAAGCCATTCATTTGCCAAGCCATTTATGTTCTGCTCTGCATTTATCATTACAGTCATCATGCTGCTTTGTGCCAACAGAAAAAAAAGTGGCACTGAGAAATATAATTAGCATGTCATAATATCAGTGCATAAAATACACCTACATGGGATAATCATATGGTGTGTGATTATCTCATTAAAGGTTTCTTTTTAAGTTACAGGTTATAATGGAGCCAAGATAAAGTTGTAATAGCATAAGAAGAAAGTCTGCTTCAAATGGAACTAAATGTATTCCTTCTATTAATGTAATCAGATTGTGCAGATGAAATCAGCCCACAATGTCAGAGAAACAGCTGTTTTCACGAAGTTGAAAGGCAGTTTGGGATTTAAAGGAAAGTTTTTAATTAATTAACTCAAAGGTGACCCTCTCTTGGTCTACAATCATCAAAATACTAGGGTAGAAATCACCATGTTTGAACTGTAGTCATCACCATGTTTTTATGATATTATTATATTGTAATACATAGGTCTTGAACATGCAACACGAGCCTTAGAGCCAGCTTGCTTCATTTCAAAGAGCCTTGTGCATAGTTCATATTGATTTCTTTAGAAGCTTTTGGCAATTATTCAACTTGCAAAGGATCTACTGTGAAAACACAGACGAATATGATGTCAGTGTTGAGGCTGCTTTTTATTCCATTTATAAGACTGTAAATTGAATAATTAAGTTAGTGGCGAGAATAATCCTTTTTAATTTGCAGGGATTACAGCTGTTACAATAGGGGGGTGATATTTTTTCTCCAGCCAACTCTTTCCATTGTGTGGGACAACTTTCATCATGACCGTGACAGTTACAATGAAATATTTTAATTGTCTATGTGCAACCAGACGTTTAAGCCTTATTTTAGTTTAACAACAGCTCGTTTTCTCATTGCTTAGGTAATTTTTTTTCTTTCAAACATTTTGGCTTTACTTGCTTAATATGCAAGCTTGATTTAGAAGAGACTGTGCAGCTAATATTTCTATCATTTTTCACTCTGCAAAATGTAACACATTCCACACTAATGCATGATTGTATTTTGTCAAATTACTGATACCTTTACTTGCTGTGCCAGGCATCATGTAAAAGCACATGGTAATCAAGGCCAAATGGTTTATAGAATATAAATGTAAATGAAACAAATCCATGATATATATAGTTCGGATGCTAATGTGTGGTATATACTGTAATGTCGTTCCCTTTGTGTATAAGGCAAATTCCATAGTCTGCGACTCACTGTGTTTCATCCTATAACCTGACACTCAGGGAGCTGAAAGGTCCTACCTGTAACCCACAAAACAGGAAAGCTCTGATATCTTACCACAGCGAGATAGTGTTACAGTTCACACTAGGGGTGTAATGGTACGTGTATTTATACCAAAGATCTTTGGTTCTGGCTTTTCGGCTGGGAGCCATTCCATGTGGGCAACTCTTATGTCAGGCTATTCAGGCTGTAGTTGCTCAGCAGAGCTGATACTGCCAGCACTGTGTTTTTAAATATTGTGTGAGAGAGAGGGAGAGAGGGAGAGTTAGAGAGGGAGAAAGGGAGAGACTGCTGCCCATCACCTGAAGCTCTTTACATTAAATTTTAATACAACTACAGCCTTTCAGAGGTTGCTGGTATAACTACTGTATTTACTTGTATAAAAGTAGTCCTAGGTACTCAGCGGGGAAATAAAATCGGCAAGACCTCCAATGTCCAGGAGAGCAGCCAGCTGAACAGCGGCAAACAGCAGCCGGTGTGGCAGCTCTAATCTCTTAACATGTGTGAAATTCGTTTTTCTATGAGTGTGATGCAAACCAAACTCCCCGTGGCAGTTGAGCAACCTCTTGCTTACAATCTAGACCGAAAGCAGGGCCACAATTTTCTGTCCCAACCTGATTGAGCCAGAGAGAAAACTAACCAAGCCGAACGCAAACCCAAATATTATTTATACATTTTTCTCCGAACCCAGCCCGGGTATCTACGCGCTAACAACCAATGCCTTATGTGTTTTTATGGAAGTGGATAGGGAGCCATACAATATTGGTTTTTGATTTACGTTCTTAAATTAACTTTATTAGTAAGTTCTAGCCGGTTGCAGCTGTATTGCAGACTTTAAGAATTGCAGCAGCCTGTTATTGAAAAAAGAAGCAGTTAAATATTTTCTATATTTCTTGTTTTCATTGTACAACATTCCAAACTGTCACCTCAAAATGTCAGTATATACTTACAGACCGTAATTTTTGTGGTCAGCGCCACCCTTGGTACACACAATGACCCAATAAATAGGTGCCCGCACAAAGAGACTGTACACACACACACAATTTATGTGAGGACATCACACTATGAATACATACAGGCACACTCACACAATCATAATCTTGGATCCCCGCCCTCCTCCTGCCTCTCTCTCAGTGCTGAATGCCTAACTGGGGACGCTGACATTCACTGTGAGAGCTGCCACTGTTTGATGAGTCAAGTCCTTCGCAGGCAGCGTTCAGAGGTCCTAAATGTGCTTCCCTCAGGTATTGTTAGACACAGAATGAATGCAGGCGCTCGAGGGAAGGCATGATAAAAAGCTCACCCGAGAAGTCTGCTTGTACAGTGGTGGGGGAAGCAACAATCCCAAATCTGGTGGAACTTTAATCAGCTCCATTTGTGATGTGATTTACTTAATTCCCTTAACTTGAGGTCAAAATGAATGAATGATTAATGTGTTTGATGGAACAAACTTGAGCTGCATGTTGCATCACCAGTGGCATTCAGGCGTTGTGACTTTCTTCCACAGACGACTTGTCAAAGTTTTATATATTGGTCTTGAGAGCAATGGTGGTTGCTGTTTTTTCAAATCTGTCACGGTCTATTAACTTTTATTTCACCCGATGTCACTGTTTTTCAATACGCTGCAGAAAGTATTACATTTCTTGACTGTTATTTGAAAGCGCTTGTAGAGGATGAAGCATTAGCCATTGAGAATTGACTCTCAAAGATGTGTTTTGCTCGGACAGTCCCTTCAGATGTGATGTAACATTATTGCAACATAGGTTGCTGGAGGAATTTTCATGGGGGTTTCAAGGCAAACCCACATGCACTCCCCCGCTGATATTTGTAGCAGAGCATTGGCACTTTTACAGTTAATAAGGCAATTCTTAATTTAGAATTATGAGAAGCAACAATTATATTGTTAACTTCAGTGTATGAATCAATAAGGAGAACAAATGTTTAACCAGTGCAACATTGTGTGGTACATTTTGGCAAATACTGCTGAACTGTTCCTACTTCAGGGAACAAACTTGCACTACGCGCTTTTTAGGTTTGTTTAGAGATGCTGTCTGAGCTCCCTCATACTGATTATCTTCGTACAAAGTTATACCTTAAATTAAGAAATACACTCAGACCCACATTTTTTTCTTTTGCAACAATTACCTGTTGCCTTGCTTTAAACAAATCCTAATAAGTTTAATCTACCTCCATGTAAGGGGGACCTAGTTAAAGGAGGGATGTGTAAAGGGATGGTTTATTTCCCCCTTGGCTAACCCTGAACGAAATGGCCTGACTATTGAATCAGGCAGTGGCATCAAAACACAGCATTAAAATTCAAAGGCAAGGGCACAGGTTGGCAATTAGTAATCTGACTGACTCTTCCAATGTCCGCGGGTGGCTCTTCTTGCTTTCGCTTTCGCTCTCTCGTTTTTATGATATCAGCGCTCTCCCTTCAGAGCGGGAGTGTTGGGAGTTTGGCTGAGCGAGTCTCAGAATGGCAGGGATGGTGTGGGCGGACGGCATCCTCTGAATATTAATGAGAGCGCACACAAACGCACAGTCTAATCTGTCACACGTGTAATGAGCAGGTTCCCGTTATGCTCCCTCAGAAGACACACCAGCGTGAGCGTCGCATAAACACACACATGCACATGGTCGTGTCTCCATGACTTCAGAGGACATAACATTGACTTACATGAATTCCTGGACAATAACCCTACTTCCTATAACCTTCGTAGTTACTACTTGACTAACCCTTTACCTTAACTTAGACCTAAACCTAACCTTAACCTAACTATAACCTAAACCTAAACCTTGTCTTCACATTGAAATTCAATAATTTACTTCATGGGGACTTGCTTTTTTTCCCCAAAGAAAGAAGTCCTGTGAAAACAGATTAGTGTCCCATCAACATGAGCAGCAGCTGATTTCATTGGCACTTACAGAACCCTATCCATAACCACTACTTGCCGAACCCTAACCCAACCATGACCATAGCCACTGGCCAATGAGCAGTTGGGACACAGCCATTCCACAATAACGGGTGTTAAGTCTGAATTCTGTTCCCAAAGGTAACTTAAGACAGACACACACACAGGCATACAAATGTTAAGGGACATTGACTCCCACATACAGACAGTAACAAAGACAGCAGAGATGCACAAAGCAGACATTCATGGGATTCCAATGCTTTGAGGAGATTATTTATACACATGCATGCAACATGAAATATGCCCTTAGCAACGCAGTGAGAGTTACTCTTTGTATTGTGACTTCCTATGAGCCAGAACCATAAATAGAGCTATGCTAATAAAGGGGGAGGTACAGCCATCCATAGCTATAACCACATATGTGGGGTTTAGAGGAGAAGCTATAGACCTGAGTGTTGTACTGGCCTCTGTCACCCTGTTGCACTCATTGTGAGTGAGTGTGGCTTCCACCGAGGAGCCACAGTAAGAGCAGCACGTACCTGGTGTTAATTAAGGATTAGACACAGGAAGGTGGCTTGAATGCAGGAATTGCTGATTGGTGCCAAGCTGCTGCAAAATCAAATTGCAGGCGTTTTGAACAAGTTATCTTCGCTTCTCATGCCGCCATTTCCCTCTGCGTGTTAGGCAATCTCCACATAAAAAGCGAGAGGGTGTCATCATTTGATTCTGCTAAACGTTTTGTGCCTCTAATAGAACACATTCACACAGGTTTGGGAACAGGGCGATCACCATGAAGCTTTTGGATGGTGTGCAAGAATGCATGTACACACAATACCAACTCAGCTGAGCTCATGTTCATTCTCATTTAACCATGCCTGGCAAGGAGAATTTAATTTAACCCTTATTTAGTGTATAAGACAAGTGCTTACCCTGTGATGCGTGGGAGGGTGTCAGTGGACAAGAGGGCCCGTGGCGATTTGTCCCGCTCTATGAGCCATATGGTGTATTGGCCACTTTGTTTTGGGTGGAGGAACATGGCCAAGTCCAGGCTACAGGGAACTTGCCCTCCCCACAGCCACGGACTCAGAACCCAGGGACCACCAAAGGCTGAATTGTTCACCCAGAGGAACTGACCTAAAGGAGAGAGAAAAACAAAGAATTGTAGAACACAAAACAGCAGCATAAACAAATGCACAATTACTTATTGTCTCAGGGACGTATCGATCTTGCTAATACGTGGATCAGAAGTGGGAGGAAATCTTTAAAAGTTATGAGAAAATCTAATCTCATTAACAAGACGTACACGCACAGCACAGTACGGAGACAAGATGAGTGATAGGCTGTGGTTTCAAATCGTTTTGAGGCAATGGCTGAAAGTAACACTTGATGAAAATGCATGAAATGAAGCTGCTTTGGAAAAGAGCTGTCAGTGACATCCCTCACATGTAAAAAAGAGAGGAGGGAAAGAGGGTACAAAATCAAAGCATAGTTTTTTCATCATTTTAAATGAAGTCCCATTTCACTTCCAAACCTATTGCACTCATTCAGGCAGGAAGTTCACTCGAAGCTGACTTGTGACGTGTGTGTGTGTGTGTGTGTGTGTGTGTGTGTGTGTGTGTGTGTGTGTGTGTGTGGACGTGTGTGTGTAAGCACAATGAATCTCAACTTGAAAGGAAGATAATCTATTTTTAATGTGTTCAGTTAAGAAAAGTAGTGTGGATAAGGGGGAGCAAAAAAGGAAAAAGATTAAAGTCTCATAGTGTCACTGAATTTCTATCATTCTCAGAAACACACTGTGATGCTGCTGTTGTTTTGTTTGTTAGTATAGGGAACACGAGGAGCGCTGGCTGTTAAAGTAATTTGACTCAATTTGGAGAGATTTTTGAATGCAGAGTATAAGTTGAATGCTGAGGGTCATGCTCAAAGTATTGTAAGTTCCTGTTTTACAGCAGACAACGTGAAATGCCGGCGGTGTTCTTAAACACAACCCAAGAGATCTGTTCAGCGCTATATTCAGGTCAGCTGAAAAAACAGTGTGAATGGTGAACAGAGTGTGAATCTGTTCACCAGGAGATGTGATGTCCGACAGAAGATTGGCTAAAAGTCATTTTGAAAGATATAAATTTGACAAAACTGAAGTGTCTGTGATGGTTTCTCCATCAGGATGTAAAAGGAAGAGGGAAGCTGAGACTTATTCTCATAATGTAGTGGAAAAGGCACCTTACAGCAGTCAGGGAAAGGTTCTAACTAACGCTGGTAACCACAACTAAGAGGAAGTGTGTCAAGTGCTTTATCCAACAATCAACACTTAGCTAGAATACTGGAAGCCACTCACATGGATGTTGAACCAGTTAAACTGCAGAGACCTAATGTGGATAATCCAGCAAAGCACAAAACAAGATCTGAAGTCATTTGTTCTGAATGAAACAGCAAAGCCTCTTTTAGGATTTAGTTTTTGTTAGTAATGCTGTGACTGACTTTTTCAGTAATTCAATCATCATTTTCTGCTTTGCCTTTCCCTGGTACACAAAAGCACACAGAAAAGGACGTTTTATTTTGAATGAAGGAATCATTTCAAACTGAATCTTTTACCTAATTACATCATTCACCACAAAAGATTGTAGTCTTACTGACTGAATCATTACTGTTCATAGAAGTAGCATAAACTACTAAATTTATATTATATTTAATTTACCCATCATCTGCACCTTCTACAAAAGTGACTCTTGCGACACACACACACGCATTCATGCACACACACACGCACACAAACACGCCCACATGCATCCACACAATATGTTCCATTGTCTTTTGCCACATCCTTTCAGCATTTCTTACACAACCATAATACACTGGTTTGGCTAGTAGCAATTTGACAAAAAAATGTCTCAAGTCTTAATTGATAATCATGGTTTGGGAAAAATCTGGAAACTCTTATACCCAGCATAAATACTTTTTCTCACAGAATGGCTTTTGCCTATTTGTCTAGAAGCCCTCAGGGCTGATGGATTTTTTTTCTATGAAATTTGGTTTGTTTCCATCTCCAGGCTGCACTCTTTCCTCAGCACAATGCTACTATCAGCGTCCTGCAGGTCAGATTGCAGTAAAATGTACTTTCTAACTGGGACACACTTAACTCCTTGTGTTTGTCAAGTGTCAAGTCAAAAAAGCTTTTTTTGGGGGAGTTTTTCCTTACTCTTGATAAGGGTTACGGGTAGAGGGTGTCACACCTTGTTAAAGCCCTATGAGACCATTTGTGATTTGTGAATATGGGCTACACAAATAAAATTTGATTGATTGATATAAATATCTCTTTGCTCTTTAATCTGGTTGATCTGGGTTCCAACTCTGTGAATTCTCAAAAGAAAAAGATCACAAATACAATAACGAAAAAGGTATGTCTCCGTTGGGAGGCTGGCCTCAGTTGTGGCGATAGGGTGAAGAGTTCAGACATCCACAGGGGGCTGGGAGAAGAACTGCTTCTGCTTCATGTTGAAAGGGGACAGATGAGGTTGTTCAGGAATGTATTCAGTATGCCTCCTAGGCACATTCTGTTGGAGGTTTATAGGACACTTGCAACAGGAAAAGACCCTGGGGTAGACCCAGAACTCACTGGAGTAAACTACATCACCTCAGGAACCCCCAGGAGGAGCTGTAAATCCAGAGGAACGTCTGTATTTATGCTAATGCTACATCAGCAACCCAAGCCCAGATAAGCAGAAGACGATGGATGAATGGATATGCTCTATAATACAACTAATTACACCTACATCAATGTGTTGTTTGCATAACGTCCAATTTGATTTGAATTAATGACTTAGAGTATGCTTTTTAATTGTCCTGTGGGTCTAAAATGTTTAAATAGCTGTTAGGGTAAACATGAAGCCCTTCAATATACTATATACACCTGCATCCACTAGATTGTGTTTTAAATTGTAATCAAACCTTTTTCTAAACCAGTAACTCACTTAAATTTCCCTTCCCTGATATCCAGTGTTTTCCCCTTATCCCCAAGTTGCTTAAAAACTAGTGGATTTGGAGGCCTGTAAATTGGAGTAATCCAGTTTAGCCTCCTCTACCACATTTGCAGGCTCCTTACACAGAGGGTCCAGGCAATTTGGCAAGAATAGGCCAAGTACTTATATTATGTTCGCAGGCAATGTGAACTAGACACATTTTCTACACAGCCAGCAGCATTTGGATGTAAAGGTTTTTAAGCCCAGGAAGGGCTTTGTGCCTGAAGGCAGAAAAAAACTATTAACTCTTGTTTCCCTGCACAAATAATTTAAAGAAACTAGCAATTTAGTGGCAGGATACAAATTATAACTGAAAACTCTAAAAGTAGTACTGCAATTCCATTTATGGACTTCTGCCCCTTCTTCAGCTGTGAATACTGCTTGATGCCACCATTAACATTGTATATCAGCCAATACAAAGTGATACAAATAATTGGCTAACACTAGCACCAACCATGGAAACATATGGTACGTGTCCCAGTTTTTACTTGTGGGGATTTGAAATATTGCTGACATGTTTGCTAGCTCTGACTAACTCTACATTACCAGAAATCTCTTCTTCCCCGCTCTAAAAACACTACGTCGCATTACAGCGCAACTGCTGTTTTGTAGAGGAAGAAATTATTTCCAGGAAAAGAGAATTGCAGTTTTATCTGGGTTAAACTAACATATTTTAAGGATGTAGTATTGTAGTAGTCATTTTGTAGTAGTAGTTTTCTTTTCCCTTTAAACATTACCTGCACTAGTTTTTCAGCTGTTAATTTCTCATTTATCTATGTAGTTCAGAATTGGTGGAGTCAACAGAGTTAAACCATATTTGATCACTGGCCCTCAGAGGGGAAGCCAAACCCAAAAAGGCAGAAAGATTTCAATTCAAAGTGATAGTTGTGTTCCACATCACTGAATCAAGCCGGTAAACAGTTTTCTCGCTCTCGACGCAGTTACAGATTCAATCAATTGAGACTCTTGTTGACATAGAATACCAAATAAGGCCAATGTTTGGTGAGAGTGGAATTCCTCAGATAATAAAAGGCAGCTACTGCGAGAGAGAGGAACACAATCCATTCAAATTGTATTCTTTGCCAAATCCTCTTATAGTATAATGCATTTATAGGGCCACGACAAGCTTTTCAAGGTCCTAATAATTTTAGCTGCCACACATTTTAATTTACAAACCATTCATCGGTGCAACACAGTGACAGGCTTTCACTGTAGAGAGATGGTGTAACCCAATATTCTGCATGATAATAAAGACCCTTCTTTTGTCTATCTTTGTTATCACGTTCTGATTTAGAATTATTTATGTTCAGCCCTAATGATCTGGACTTTAGAATAAGAGCTTAAGGGGGGATGTCACCATTATTCGGTTCAGCTTTTATGGAAAAATATAAAGGAACTTGTCAACTTGAAGACAACACATAAAACTTAACAAAGCTTATACTTTTCAAGGGCTTTGGGTAAAGAAGAATGGTAGTAGCTCTGTCAAGAGAAGAGTAATGGATCCAATTTCATACTTTGAGCAGAAATTCAGTCAGGTTTTGTATAACAAGTTCTGTTACTCAGTGATACATAGTTAACTGAGCAACTGAAACAGACAAGCTCCTTTACCAAGTCATAGAGATTAAACGTATGTGTATTTAAAAGTCTAAATTCAAAATGTTCTCCATACAGCAGTGATGAGAATCCTCTGGCCTTTATGCAAGTGAACAATGAAGACAAATAATGAAGACAAATAAGCAACTGGAAAAAAATGATTCTTGCTTTAGCAATATATTAATTAATATAATAAAATACAATACCAGGATAGTAGAGTGACATATCTTCTTCATGGTAAGGGTGAACAAAACACGTAGTTGTTACATGTCATTGCTGACAAGCATCATGCTGACTGACAGGAAAAGGAAAGTCGAAAGTCGCCCTTCCCAAGAGAAATACAACGTTTCTGTTGAAGTTAAAGACAACTGAGTTAACACTCAATGTGAAATGGCAAGAAAAGGTTCCCTAGAGCACTCAAAGTGCTCCAAAGCACTTGTGAAGAACCAATGTAAAACACTGAGAACTAGACGAAGTAAAACTCCCACAAAAAGTCACCTTGTCTCAAAGAACTGTCTGAAAGTGGATTACTAATATGGCACAAAATAGATGTATAAAAAAACGAAGGAAACAAGAAAAAATAGGCAGTATTTCTCTCTGACCTGTGACAAAACAACAGAAATAAACTATTTTTGTGGATTTCTAGGGATGACTGCTGAGTAACAACTAGAAGGGGTTATTGTCTTTACAAGCCATTCATACCAACAAAAGGTTTGCGTGAGGACATTTTTTTGGCTAAGATGATTCCAGATTTATGATTCCTTTATTGGTCCCACACACATGCACAGACACACTACATGCAAATGGAGAAAATATGTCCTCTGCGTGTGAACACAGCAGGACAAAGGACACGCGCAGATGTTGGGGGAGTAAGGTGCCTTGCTCAGGGGCACTTAGACAGTGGGGTAGGGAGAGTCATCTTGGACTTGAACAGATTCACGTCTGGGCCATATCCAGGTATGTTTTTGTCAGTCTGTGGCCTCCAACCAGTGAACTTCTAGTCTGATGTCCTTCTTTTCTACCACTAGTCTAGGGATTAGCGTTATATGCCATGAACACTACATGACTACAGATGAAGAAGAAGGGTGCCAGACCAGTCTGTGACAATAAAGACTACTAAAATAAACAATTGCCAGAGAAGAACGCTGTGGTCAATCGAAATAAACTGTGACATCATCGCCTATTTTACATACACACACAAATATACAGTAACTGGAGTTTTAGCATACTACTCAGCATACTTGATTGCAGTCCACATGCTCCACAAAACAAATCCTGATAAACCTACACAAAATGGTGGGTTAATGTAACTTATGTAACAAAAAACACAAATTAACCCTTACTAAATTTACAGAGGAATAACTTGATTTAGATACAGATGCACTGAAAACACCATCATGCCAGTGGCCCATTGGCTAACTAGCCAAGATCAGGTACATAGACAGCCCCATTAAACAGCTTGTGAACAACTTACCATTACATTTCCTTTTAACATGGTTTAACAAACTGAACCCAACAATTAGCAGCTTTATCGGTTTTAAGGGCTCCATATTTAACATCCATCACTAGTGAATATATAGCTAATAACCACCCCCTGCTGACATTATAAGGGCCAAACATGACGTTCAAGGAACAACCTGAGTAACAAATCATGACAAAGACATGGATCCCATCCTAGGGAAGCCAGCTCCGGCTTTTGTGCTCCCAAGATAAAGTCATATTTCTGTCTACATTGATCTCATCTATGGGTTCTCTGGAATTCAACTGTCAGAAATGCATGGAATCTCTCTATTATCATTCTTTTTAATGGAATGCAAAGGTAAACCCATTATAAAACTTTGTAGCTTAGAAACCATCACATGGAAAATGCAAAAAAACATCTGGAGAGGGTACCCACTTTTTCTCACCTTGGATTAATATGTGTAATAAGCAAGTCATTTCATGTATTGATGTTTTTGGATTGTAAAAATGTGTTACATTATTGTGAGAATATATTTGAATACAGACAGATGCAGAGGTGTATAATGTGTGATAAGTGTATTGTTTCATTAAAAATTGCACGAATGTGTAAACACGGCCTCTGTTCTGTCCATTTTAAATGAGACTACATTCCATGTGAAGTAATGATTATTTTAATTAATCTACAGCCTTTATCCAACCAAAACATATTTTTTGAGGTGCCATTTTTGAAAATATTTTCTCAACAACTCAAACACATGGAAGACACTGTCTAAGAATACATGAATCACTGCTGCGTATTTTTTATTGTGGACGGTAAATGATGCATATTAGACTTCAAACACATTTAATTGTAATGCAGCATCATAAGAAACCAAAGGAACAATTTTGGAACTACTGGAGTTAATATAAAAATACAGTTAAATAAAAAATGACTGTCGGTTGTGTCACAAGGTTACAATCTTATGGTGTTTAATAATGGAAAGTAAAGTTTTTTGCTTTTGGACATAATCAAATTAGACATTTTATTAAATGTGACATAATTATTGCATTAATTCTTGAGATATGACGCAACATGTTATTTGTGATGTAACAGTAAATCATAACAGTTCATTATTAAGTCTGTTTGTGCCGAACTTGAAGAAATTCCTTTGATGTTTTCTGAGGGAGACAAACAATATTGCCTCTTTTTTCCATAAATGTTTGAATCTTTTGTGCCCAGTAAAAAGTTAATCTGTGTATTCCATATTTACTACAGTGCAGAGGAGACACTGGGGTGTATAGTACAAACAGGTCATAAAGTATTTTTCTGTAAGAGAGCAGTGTTCATTGTTTGAAGCTCAACATGCCAAAATAATAATCACACAATAATCTGATTAATGTGGGAATTTCCATAGCCATTCATCATGATGTATTACTTAAACTAGAGTTGTTAGGCTCCTGTGTTTGTTTCTTGAGCAGTGTTTAGTCCCACAATATCTGCCGACTATGCCACTCATTTTCAGTTTACTGATTTACTTAATTGATTATTGATTTATCTTTAATTCCAGGTCTTTTTTTTTAAATCAGAGGCACTGAGCCATATCAGGATGACCTGTTGTTCTCTTTATTGTCAGCAGCAAAACAGCTCGAAGATCTGATATTGTTGTGGCCAAACTAAGCACTGACAAAAATACCTTGATGTCAATATTAACACAATTACAGCAGAGATGGAGTGTGGAGGTCACAAAGCTACAAAGTTCAGCAGGGTGCTCACTCAAACTAGAATTACTAACTTGTAGTGTTGCACCACCGTCAGGGCAGTCAAGTTGCAGAAGAATTGGACGGACAAATATCCAATAAAGACGTAAATAAATACACCACACCAAACTAGAAACAGAAGAAGTGGCTGTGCATGATGTGTGTATAATGAGGCTGCTTGTCCACCATTCAAATGTTAAATTGTGTCATCAATCCAAAGCTTAAAATTTCGATAATGTTGCATCATGTTCACAGCTTCAAAGTACATGTGTTGCTCTGCTAACAAGGGCAGTTGTCAAAATGACATATTTCCTTCTTTCAAAAAGTTGTTTTAATTCTTAATCAGTAGTGTAGCAGAATCCTAGCAAAATGAATGTTGAAAATTAAATAATGAACCCAGAATAAGTTGGCTGTGGAACTTCAATTACTTAATTACAAGAACAAGTTGTCGGTAAAAAATTAAGCAATCATTTAAAAACAGAGTTGACTTCAAAATAAGACCTAATTTTCAGACTCACAATTCAATAGGAAAACTAGAATATTACACAGTTGAGCTCATACCGTCAACAAGGCCCAACAGTCAATTCAATCAAGCTGCACCAATTTGTACACTCATAGATATCAGACTCATATTTATCAGGTCGCTAATAAACACGAAAGTTTCATCTTGATCATGCGTTATTCTCCAGAAACCAGAGATAGTGCCTTGAAAGAAAAGAAAGCTTACAATGTTATACAGTGATAAAAATGTATGGTCTGACCCTTTGTCTGGACCCATGTGAAAATGTTAGGACATCTTTCCCGGCCCATATTCAACCCTTTCACCAATTTTCAACAAAATTATTTCAGTCATTTTTGCGTTATCCTGCTAACAGAAAGACAAACGGTAATGCAACAAATAACCTCTCTGTTCCGGGTAATAAAGAAACAATGTTAATCCCAAGTTCTCTGTTCTCAGTTCAGACAGGCAACTATCCCCTGCTAATTATGGTCTTTATAATTGACTTTTTTATTTTCAGCTCCCTCACATGTTCTCATTGTTCCTTCTGTCACTTCCATGAACCATTGTTGGTTTAAAATAGGAAACTGGTTCTGTAGAATGTAGAGTACATATTCTTACTTTAACTTGTCAAACAAGTGTTTCAAAACAACAAGCTGTATATAAATAAGCTCAAAGGTCCTGATAGAAATCTCTTTTCATGGAACTAGTTATTACATCAAATGAAGCTGTTATTTTATAGCCGGAAACAAACTTGTCAACTGGGTGCAAGATAAACATGTAATTGTGAATTAGAACCACTCTTAGAAAGCCACAGCTGTCTGAAACCAATTTTGATAGCCAATGAAATGCCTCATCAATTTAGATAAAAACCTCTATAAGGAGCAATAAAACGGCCCGTTGTCATGTCATTATGTGGAAAATTGTTTTGCTAATGCAATCCTTAATGATATTGTTTGGGAATGTTCAAGGATAAAGCTCAAACATCAGTTTAAAATAAAACACTAGTATGGCTCTAAGGGAATCTTACCAACAGTTTGAGCTTTCACTGTTTCCAAAGGCTTTTGTTTTGATCATTCTATTACTTGATTGCATATTGACTGCTGTAAACAATGTAAATCTTAATTCGTAATATACATTTAAAAAAAAAACAATTTGAGAAAAGCAGGTGTCATATTCAATATATGGAGTAGCTTTATCCAAACTTACTAAACGTGAAAAAAAAGCTAATTATCTCATTGTATTTCATTGTACAAGCAAGATACTGTCTCTGATTTGTCAGTCTTTTTAAAAACATTGCACAATCAATGATGACAAGGAATGTCTCTTAGAAATGTAAATGATATGACTCTAACCATCATTAGACACTATGCAGTTAAATACTACTTCAATAGAGAAAAATGTTCCTGCCCACAACCACGCAAATTTGTTTCACAGTTGCTGCATCAATTCCCCCGTGTAAGATGCCTCGAGCAGGTTTCAGCCAGTCAGTGAAAAATGTGTTAATCACTGCCCCTGAAATATACTGAAAACAAATTAACAGTTCAAAAGAGCTGTTGAACCATGGTTTTATCCTTTTAATGTCAGTTATCTTAGCAATGTCTTCCCTCTGTAAGAGGGTTTAACAATTAGTCTCTGGGATCAATAACACATTAGTCATGGATTCCACTGTTGTGTGTTTTAATATATTTTTGTTAACTCCAAACTGTTTTGGAGTATACTGTGTATTTTAATTCAAGTACATTCACCCTCCCCCCATAATTTTTTTTTAGAATTTATCGTCCTAGTTTAAATAAATGTGCAGTAATACGTAATTTGTGTAATTTTGTGTTAATATGCTCTCAATTTCTCATATACTGTACCCTGACATAGTCTTTCATTTTATGTTAATGTAATTTATATAGATTTGAATGGAAGTTAAATTAATTGAATTTAAGTTTTAAATACATTTTCTGAAAGGTTAAGTTTATATAATCATGCAAAGTCTGAAGAAAGTGTTTTGTCTGACAAAACCACTTTGAAATGTTCCGAAGTCCAAAGCAAAGAGGTAGCAACTCTTTTTTAAATATAAGACATTGGTATATAAGTGCATTACATAAACCATATATTTTCTTATGATTTTAAAAAGTATTTTAGTTATATATTGATTTCAGAAAACAGGCTGTTGGTTAATTTGTAGTGAGGATGGTTTGATGTCTTACATTTTGTTTGAGATGTTGTGCTGTGACTACAAATGGAATTCAGCTTGTAGCTGAATATGGCACTAATCGTGTTTTCTATTTGTTTGAGATCAATCTATTAATGCATTTTCATCATTTCTATAGAATACCTTGGGAATCCTTCCCTGCATTATGATGCCTATACACTGATTACTGATTAATCTCTGACAGCTCAATCAGCTGATGGAATCCTCTCTAGCTAACAGTCTCATGACGCCGGTGCCCAGCAAAGTAAACAAGAGGCCTAGTAGTGATTTAAAGAGGGTGTGTGTTGACTTCAGCCTGAGGGGGAGAAAAGCGTCAGTGCCCAGAAAGCTGTCTGATTAGGAGGCCTTGTTTATGGAGAGAGCTGATTCAAACATTACCAACGGGCCTTCCTGAAATGAATGAATAATGCCAAGGGCGTTTCACTGCTGCTCATTTGCAACAGGTGCACGGCAGAAGTAAACATGAATGAGGACTTTCCATCATTATCAGTCGATTGGTGTCAACACCACATCGACAATTTCGCTGATGCAAAGAGTCATTTCGGAGCTGTAAGTGGATAATTGTAAGTGGATGACTGTAATTTAATTTAGTTTAGTTTTTGTTGAATCCTAATCTGCACATTTTGTACATTCGCCACAGTCAGAAGTTGCTTCCTTTAGTTGTCTTACCTTGAGTCATAGTGTAGGGGTCACCTAAGTTCGCTTTATGGTACAGAATATGTGATGGGGGGGAGTAATCTGTCAAACTGCACACTATACAGTCTGTACATGGTTTGTCCATCAGAAGCCTGAATTTATAATGATAAGGGAATGGGTCTCCATCTTTATTTATTGTTTATTTTGCGAATGTTATAAATGGGGGGAAGAGACTTGCCAGGGGAGCCGGCATGTTGGAGATGGACCGGCAAAGTCAAGTGGCAAAGTCAAGTGGCCTAGCGTGATTCACTACTAAGGTTTATTTCCCCAAACAATGTTATTACCTTGGTGAAACTTTCTGGGATAACTGTAAGACCAGGACTCTTCTTCAGGGCGGTCAGAGGTGGTGAGAACACCGTGGACTTCTTTATATTTCTGTTTGCGACGTCTCAGGACAACACACCTGCTTAAACTTTGTTTCGGGACATTTTCATTTTTGGGACTAAATTGAACAGTCTATTTTATTTGATAAACCCGGGGGAAATATAGGAACTTTGGGTTTTGGGAAACCTTATTGTTTGTATGTGAATTGTTGGAGGTTGATATGTTTGGGTCTGTGGATACGGTCTTTATTTGAAGGGTGATGTCCAGGATGGTCGATCGTATGGTAAATTTTTATGGCATTACATACTGATATTGCCACCTGTCTGAGTCAATTTCGTTATTGTATATATATATTTTCATATTTTAGGAACAAAGGGTGAGATTTCTGATCTTATTTCATATCATTTGTTTGCTGTAAGAAGGTCAGCTGATGGCATCCGTTCACAGCGTGTCAGATCCTCTCATTCTCCTTAAAAATAGCGCATGTGATTGTTTTCCCTTATATTCTAAATAAAGTGAATTGTTACAATAGCTCAGCACTACATAATCAAAATCAATTAATAGCACACACATATATATATATACATAAACGCACACATATATTAATCAATAATGCACCTCCATGGGAGCTATTTTCATTTTCTAGATCACCACTAGGCCGTTTCTTCGTATTCTATTCTCACAGAACTAAATTATTGATACAGATCAATTGCAACAGCACTACTTGTGATATAGTAAAGTTACAAATTCTGCCAAAGGGTCAAGAGCAGAATACTCCCAACAGCATAGCAATAAAAATGACTGCCAACACACGTGTGTGTGTATAAAGATAATAGTACAGGCTTAAGTATACCTCTGAGCCATGAAGAAGACACAAGGGCCTTCCACCTATTCATTTCCGCTGCTGTGCACGGAGCAGTTCCAGTGGTTAGCCACACTTCTCTTGTTTTTTTTTACCATTTATACTTTCCTATATGATCTCAAGCACCATCCATTTAATATCCCCACTCCTCCAGCTTCCACACTATCAGCTGTATGTCCTAATTTTCTTAACTTCTTTATGATTCATAAACATTTGGTTTCACACACCAACAATCGAGCCGTGTTATCAGTCAAGTGTAAACATTTTAGAAAAGTTAATGTTGTCTGCCAAAAAGCAAAAGGAAGTGCAAAGCATAACTTAGCTCACCATTGTTTTTCCTCTTCAATATAGTTATCATTCAAGTGTTGATAAGCCCCGAAATTCAAGTTCTACTCAAAACGGCGTCATTAACAAAGTTTTTAGGCTTTATGTCGTCTGATGGCCTCCTCTCGAGGAGGACATCAGGGTACGCAGGGTGCTAGCATCGCTACTTCTGTTAGCATCGCTACTTCTGGTAACAGACTTTTAGGGCTAAAACATGCTGTTTTGAATCTATAGGGTGTATGATATACTGTAATTTCCGCTGTGTTTGTGTTTACAGCACATTGACATTGGAGTTGGCTCTTAAAACCAAAAGCCCTTGACATTTTGGCTTGTGTCTTCTACCTGTATGGCAACACTATTTCATCAAGAAATTTTATTTTTTTCACTTTTGTGCTGTCGTGTTAGAAATGACATCAACACACCTGCTCGCACACAGTTACTCCTGCTGACGATCTTCTGCTGTGTCCCAACATTGGCTAATTCGGACATCATTGAGAGATTATATCATAGGGCTGGAGGAGAAACTCTGAATAAAGTCCGGAGCCTCCACATCTGACATTTAGAATTTCAAGAGATCATCTGTCTGGGAGTTTAGTTCATGCCTGAAAGCAGCTTGGTTGACGACACAAATACACCCACTCACACAGACCTGATTGAAGCTGATATTGAATGAGTGGGTAGGCTATAGAGAAGGAAATGTAACTATAAAGTATATTAAGTACATTATATGGCAAACAGTGAGTAGCTCATTACATAAATCACCTGTCCTTTTTGAAAATACTCTGTGAACAGACATGCTGTACACATAATGTTCACATGCTCAGTGAAGTCAGGTTTGTCTGCCTACTGGAAACAGGAATGTAGAAACACAGTGAAAGCGGTATCTATCAATGTGTTGTCATAGTTTGCCTGCCGAAAGTTTTTTTTTTAAAGTAATACATGTTTTTATAAGCAATGGTTAACCTAAAATGTCTAAAAGAATCATTATTTCACAACATTCTGTCAACTCTACGATGCTGTTAATGGCATCACACATCAAGTTCAAGCCTTAAGACTTTATTGATCCCACAACAACAAGCCTTGAACAAGAATGTTTTCATCAGCAATTACTTTAAATTCACTGGTATTGAATAGCGCTCAGTATTGGCAAGTATGCAAAGTCCAGTTATTCGGAATCTTTATCGAAAGGGGGAAATGTCATTAAATTAAATACATGAAAATAAAAGTAGATAATGTACACATCGCTTCCAATATACAAATACAACTCCCAGGACCTAACCTCAAATAATCTTTAACTTCCAAACACCAGTCTGTCCCATTATTGTTTTGATGGTGTGAAGCTGGTATACGTGAGAAATGTCAAGCATCTTTTTACATTTGAAATTCCCAATTTACTTACACTTCGGGTCTGCATTGTCTTTGTTCAATACACAGCTGAAAACATGGTTTTTGAAAAACGCCATTTTTGCCATGTATTTATGATGCAGAAAATTGATACCTGTGCAGATTATTATTTTAGATATGCTGACCGGGAACTTCATGCTCACAGCCATGAATCTTTCTTTGCAACACGAATGACAGCCTGTCCTCACTTTTAGATACCTGCAAGCAACACCATAGCACCCAGGAAACAATGGTGTACTTATTCCACACAGGAGGATGGAGTAGAGAATTGTTCTCTCTCTGTCTCCAAGCAACAAATTGTAAACCACTGTTACTACTGAAATAAACAGCTTCTCTGTTTCATTTCTTGTCACTCTCAACATCTATTCGGCCCTGGGAGAAACATAGTTGTAGCTTCTTTTCATATATTTTCTTAGTCTTACTATTCACAAATGTATCATTACGAATATTATAATGAGACATTCAAGTTAAATCATGGTATTTAAATAAATTTTTTAAAGAAAGCTAAATAAGGGAGCTCCCGAAAAGCCATGTTACAGTTCACTGACTGCAAACAGTGTGGTCAAAACTAATTTAAAGGAAATAACTTTAAGCCTCAAATACTGACTGGACACTAACAAAAGAAAGACAAAAACTTCAGGGGCATGTTGGGACTATGGGTGGGATGGGTACTTTGTGCAAGTAACTTGGTCTTGCCTGGCAAATAGGCTCAAGATCCAGCAGCTGAGGGGAAATATATGGAGAAAAAAAAACTGGGACACATACTGCCTTTGTAGTCAAGACAAAAAGGAATGAATACATAAATTAGTAGATCCTCTGAGCAGAAAAAGCACCCGAGATTTCATGAAAAAAAACAAAAAACCCTCTTGGCAACAATAACCCACCCAGTTAAAACTAGTAATCATGAAGTCTGTGGGAAGGTAGATAAGATAGTTTGTTGATTACTCAGCAGGCTGATAGTATCTCCTGGAGTGAATACCTTTAGGCCAGGATAATATCTGATTGTGGAACATTAAAAAGGGAGAGGGCTGTAGTAAACACCGTTGAGGACTTTTGCAATTTTTATTCTGCCCTTGTTTCACTTATCCTTCCTTCCACCATTCTCATGTGCAGGAGAATGTGAGAAAAGTCTCTTATGTGCCCTAATGCGTGATAATGTGAAAACAAGTGGGAAAAGTGTGCAGGCTGCTTTTTGTGTGCATGTTTAATTAATTTACCCAGATTAGAACTAATGTGTTTGTATGTGCTCAGGTACATGAGTTTGCCACAGTTCCACCTGAGGGCAGTTTTGCTCCTCAGTGTTAGTTTGTGACTGTGTGTTAAGGTCTAGGATGCCTGACCAGGGACCAAAATCAAGGGCCAGCCAGCCAGCAGCCTCTCAGCAAAGGTAAGTTTGATGGATCACAAGCCACAGGGGAAAGTCAACACTTCCTTCACCCGCCACCACCTCCTGCCTGGCCTGCTTGCAAAGGAGAATCCCAGAGCTGCTCTCAACAAGGGGCCCTGGAAGCACGGTACCATAGCTGCAGCCAAGAACCAGACCGGGCAAAGCAGGGAGAGTATCTGTGAGCTCACATTGCTGTGTGTAGCAGGCTTTAGGGCTCTGTAAAGATGAGGTAATGTGTGTCTCTTACCTGTGTACTTAAGGGCAGTTATGTAGTGTGTTGAGACAGCAATTAAAAAACTAAAAGAGGAATTAATTGATCATGGAAATTGCTCTAAAGAATGAATTACACTTAACACATAAATGAGCTATGACCTGTATATTGTCTCATTTTCTCTTTTGGAAAAAAGAAGAAACTTTGACAGCGTATGCAATTTGTTACAAGACCATTATTCTACAGTTTGCTTTTTGAATGTGTTTAAGTCAGATGTTATAAAAATGCCACTGGTGTAGGGTTTAGTGAAGGGGCAGGATTTCTGTAACAGCAGGGTTGCTCTGGGCTTTGAGAAGAACTGAATTTTATGACAAAACTGCACACAAAAGATATCATGTATGGGTTCTGATTGTTTTCGTCAGGATCCACAAAAATCTGATTAAATAAGTGATTAAATAAGTTCCTTGAGCAATTGATTTATTCAACACCAAAGTTACATGGTACTTCCAAAACCAATACCCCAACTTTTCCATCAATTTTCAATCTTCTAAATTGTCTGCGGAATCTTACTAACAGAGAAACATATAAACAATCAAACATAAATCCAAACATAACCTCCTTGGCAGATGTAAAAAATTATTTAATGTGTATTTTCATCCCCTCTCCATTAGTATTATGGACATTTTGACTCATTCTTTTCTTTCATTGCTGTGCTGGGCAGTAAAGTTAATATCAATCTCTACCTCTGATATCAAAAACAACAAAAATAAACTAGTGAAACCAACAGAGGTAGTAGTTGTTACATGAATGTACACAGTGGAATTCAACTTTTACTTTGCAGGTTCAGTCACTATCCCTTTGAACGTACTAGGCAACATCCCATTATAAAGGAAGAGGTCTTTATAAGTCAGATGGACACTAAACACTGACCCGTATGTATGGATCCATCACAGAACAAGCCTGTGGGCTGCACAAATGGTGGACAGAACCTGCAAGATTCCACATTGAAAAAGCAGCTATTTTTAAATGTGCCTTGTCGGAAAACGTTTTTAACATCTTAAACCAGGAGAGAACAAACGGACTGTGATATCAACGCAAGATTTAATATGTACTCATGAAAGAAGTTACTCATTGACATTCAGTAAATGTCATGGCTCTGCCAATGCAGTACAAAAATGAACATTCTGAAAAGAAAATGTATAGCAGTTCCATATTCTGGAAATTTACCAAATATTAATAGTTTCTTTCTTGAAGTCCACCTATATTTTACACCTTTCTGGGATTTAAGTTGAGGTATTGGTACCTAAAATCTGATATAATAGTGTTTTAAAGTCGTAAAACTGCTGCAATGTGTATTTCCATGTCCACTTCTGGCTCTCTCTGGAGCTACAGACAGAACAGGCTGTTTTCACCTGCCTCTTGAGCCCCTCCTCTGATTGGCTGACTGCACTTTGATTGACACGTGACCATGCCTATCACCGGTCTGGTAAACACAGCTGAAAGACGAGTTAGTATGTTTGGATACCGCTTTAGAAGAACAGCCACATATTCACAGTCGGTTACAACAGGATGTTTCTGAATGGTAATTTACACCGTCCTCATGTTTGTTCAAGTTTCAAGTGGTGGATTCGGAGGCTGGACTGGGACCGGCTGAGTGCAATCCCGAATGACATCATACGGAGAGGAAGTACGAAACGAGACGTTTCGATAACATATTTCTTAGAATGGACTGAGTGAAATAGTAACTGTTTTCATACTTTGAAAAATACATATAAAATGTACCACTATAATCAGTTAATCTGTTAGTAGGTTGTATTTTATTTTATTATATTACCAATCTCTGTCATAATAACAAAATTTCATTTAGTCTTTTACAAACCCTGTTTCTTTATGTCAGTTGTGCTTTAACCCTCCGCCAAACACTGTTTATATCTGTTGATCCTGATACTGGTAGAGTTCAGTAAAGGCTCCAAACTGTTTTGCATCACTTGTCTTGGCCTGGTACCTGGGTCTGAAGCCTGGCTTGAAAGGTTGTCACTACTTCAGTTACACTGTTCACATTGTCAGATAAAACCAACAACACCTGATACCACGCAGACTCCTGATGACACCTGATGCTGACAAAGAATGTGTGCAGACTGTGGTAATTTAGTGCTAGCCTTCCTCGCAGAATGAAATGAAGTGCAAGGGCGCTCAGTCATGCTCAACAAGTCCCTCTGTTCGTTTTCAGATGGCAGCCACCACTGCCATATATATACGGTACCAACGTGTGGTGGTAGAGAGGCGTGGGAGTTTGTAGCACACATGAACATGCTTGTATAAACACACACTTGAGCAAATCACCACTTCTTCCCTCGGTTAACATGCTTTCACACAAAAATCTACACTGAGATTTTCAGTGGGAGCAAGCCGAGAACACACTCTTCAGAGGGGGACAGAGTGGTCGAGAGGTAACACATCCGCACTTGTGTTTGCACATAGAGTGGTCATTGTGATGTCCTCTACTGTAGTGACTGGATTACTTAAGGACTCGAATGTGGCACAAATACGAACAGGCAAACAAACAAACTCACAAACATCATTGATCGTGCTGGTTCAGTGAGCCTGCTTTTAAAATTAAACTTAAATAAAAGCATCTTCCAACACACACACACACACAAACATTTCAAAGCGCTCACGCACCCAGTTGTCCTTACATGCAGCTCAAAGAATCCTCACAAACTCTCTCACACACAGCAAAGGCTAATTTAATTAGCTATTCTGCCAAACCGGCGCTTCTTTTAATTACTTATGGCTGCACACAGCAAAGTCTCTCACAGTTTGCAAAATAAGAAACTCACCATGGATTTCCTTAACTAATGACTGTGGAATAAATGTTGAATATAATGGGACCCTGTTGAAGAATAACTTCAGTCAAAAGCAACCCGCAAATCTAACTAAATGAAGAACAGTTAATAAACAGACTTTGCTGCAGAGGACAGGGCATTTAGTGACGAGTTAATGTTTCTGCTCATTTGCAGATATGAAAAATAAACCAGCAGGGTCGAGGCGAACAGAAATCAAAAAAACTATACATTTGGTCAGAAATCCTTGTAACACTAGCCCGCCCAATTACAGACACAAACAGGTTCCACATGATATGCCAGAGCGAACAATGATTACAATTCGAGTGCCCACAATGACGATTATTCTGCTGGAGTGTATTGATCGCCCCTATTCCTCGTCAGGGCAGTTCACTACTGCGCTCAGTGTGACTGAGTGGCTGCAGCCTGCAAACACACACACACACACACAAACACACACACACACACGCACACACACAAACACACACACACACACGCAAGAGTGATCACTGTAAATGTGCTGTTTGGAGAACTGCTGAGAATAGAACAACAACATAGAGTTCCACCTTTATATATAGTTTCAGGATAGTGGGGCCAATAAATGAAGGAGCACAGATGAAAATGTAGCAGCACAGTTATTAATCTATTTTTCGTTTTCAAAATATAATATACATTATGTTTGAGTCACAGAGAAGAACTGCCTTACGGGGAAATAAGGTTCCGTTACAGTTGCTTCAGCCAAGAATATAATGTTTTAAAGACTAAGACATTACCAATAAAGGGAAATACAAAATATATGTAAGAGTACAAAAGGAAAAAGTTTGTCGAAAACATTGTAATAAAATATTTGAAAAGAATCTAAACATGTAAAAATATAATAACGAAAAGGAAAATAATGCTTAAGAGTCAGGAAATATACAAAAATGAGCAGAAGCTTAATAGCTGGCTGCATACACGGTCAGGTAGTGAACACTTTGAAGAACTAACCAATCAATTTCATGTTTTAAATAATAAAAATGGGGTTTCACAGCATTAATTAGAGTCTTATCCAGCATCAACTTAGTCATGGCATTAAAATTCAACCACTTCAACTGTGACTATGACACCACCTGTTTGATTTCTAATGGATCTAATTAATGTTGTTTTTTTTCTTATAATTATCACTGCTAGGGAACAGTAACATTCACACTACAGCTGATGTCTATAGGGCACAGCAACACAGAAACAATTTAGGCAGCTAGCAGATGGGACAAATAATTAAGAAATTACAGTATATTCCCATATATTTCCATCAACCAAAGCACAAACTTTTTGTTGAAATGTTACCTAGGTTACCTATGTTACTACCACAAATCCCTTCTTCTTTGCCTTACTGGGAGAAAAATTGTCGGTTTTATCGATGTGAAACCAGACAAAACTAATGTACTTTAAAGATGTGGTATCAGATCGGAACAAGGATTCCCGTTCTCACCACTGCACGACAGAGGCATTACGGATGCTGGTATCGTCACCGAATAACATGGTAATTATCAATGTAAACATCATTAGTGAGAATAGATGAGTACATATGAAGCCCATAATGAATATGGCATGCATGAACAATATAGGACAGGAGTGGAGAAGCACTGCCCAGAGAGCTTCAAAGAGTGGCTTCAGAAACAAAGCTGTCCTTTTTTGGAATATATTCTGTCTTTACAGGAGGCTTTATATTTCTTTATAGACTCGCAGTGAGCCAAGCCTAACCCTGGAGGCCTAAATCCATCTGTGTTGCTCTCTGTTTTAATGTGCTCCTCTGAGAGCCGCTCATCCCTCGCTCCCTCTCTCCCTGCATCTTTACTTCTGTTCGGTCTGTTCCTCGGAAAGAGGGAATGTGGTCGCCATGGTAACCAAGCCTACTTCCTCTCATAAGGACACTGTTGGGTTGCAACCAACAAGAACAATTCAACACTTCCACAAAGCCAAGCGTGTTTTGAGGGTCAGGGGCCAGATTCCATGGAAGCAGTGGACAGCCCTCAATCGTCAATGTACTGAATCCGAGCTATATGGTTTCCCTTTGTGATTTCAATTCTATAAGCGTTCTCTCGCCAGCTCCTGATGCATAACAGCCAAGAATGAAGGTGTGTAGCTGTGTAACAACTGGGAACAATAAAGGTGTTTATAGCTATCAGGAAATGCAAATTATTATTTTTTTCCAGAGCTTTAAGTGCTGCATTTGAATGCAGGGCCACTTCTTTCTATTACTGCGTTTGTCAGCCATATGGAACAATCCTTCAGCTGAGTAATTTTGGGCAAATAGAAGTAGATGTTATTTCTTTGAATTACCTCAGCCCAGGAGTCAGAGCAGGAGGGATTTCACTGCCTGTTGATAACCTGCTGGCCATGAAAATACAACCCCCTGAAGAAGGAGAGCTGCTATGTGAAATGTTCAAACGTGATTCTATATTTGTGGAGTTCTCTACATGTTGATGGGTACAAGTTGCATATTAAAAAGGCTGGAGGTGTTGCTGTTCTTTCTTTTCAAGGGTCTCTGAAGGTCAATTTCCTTTTGTGTCCAGTTTAATTATCGTTAGAACTGCGCGGGTTGAGTGGGACTGTGCCTGGGTCCCTTTCAGAATTTTACCTTTGGACATTTTTCTTCAATTGCTCCGTTTTGGATCTGGTCAATCATTTTTATTTTGTATCAGATATTTGCCGGCTCTCATGCCTCCTGGTTTTGGAATGGAACTGTACTCCTGATTGCAGGGACTATCATACTTGGTTTGGGGCAGAGACCCAGCTTGGCTTCACATGCAGACTGGCAAAGGAGATGCAACTAGCAGAGCATAGATCTCTTTTCTCCCTTCGGCAATCAAGCATGTGATATTTCTAAATAGTTACACTGTCAGTCTGGCATTTAGTGGTTGATGGACACTAATAGGGGCTTGGCTGCTCCACTATTACCCTAAAGAGAACTCTTGTCAGCAAGTATGTGATCTGTTCCCTGATCATGGGTGTCTAACTACATGCCTGTTGATCAAAGAGGACTCAAGGCAGATTTGTGAGACATGAGTTGCATCCTATACTGGAAGGCCAAGGTTTAGGTTTGCAACATCATTTCAAACTCTAAAATAAGCACAACTATCATCACAATAAGCATAATCTTTTGGCCACACTCAGTATGGATTAATGCAAAGATTGTTTCCCTATTATTTTAATGTGGAATGGTTAACTCCAGCTCCAGCACTATTGACCCTCTTCATTTGATGATGATACGATGAGAGTACTGACAAAACTGTAGTAGTAGGAGTAAGAGATGAATCCCATGTTTAATTGGAATTGCCAAAGTTTTGACTCAGATATTCTAAGTTTGTGTCAGAGAACACTTTTGTTGCACTGAAGCAGTGATCAAGTTCATACAACCTTCACTGATGTTCAGCAATACCACACGTAGTGGTCCGACAACTTTCTCAAGTTGTTTGGACATTCTGACAGATTAATTAGCAGTAGCTTCTGGCTGCATCTTAAAATGTATAAACTCAGACATTCCCAGCTTCAGTAAGGTGATAGCTCGAGATTGTTCAGTGACTTCAGCAACTTCCAATTTTCATCATTGCTCACAGTGATGGGAGATGCATCATTGTGTGAAATGGCCGTAATGCATCTGCAGGAGGCTGATACAGTAGCTGATTAATACCAGGGACTCACTGATTACTTGGCCATTTGCTGAGATGTGGCAAGAAAGCCACTCTGAGTCTTGATTCTTTTCCAAGTCCAACGGTTTCAACAGGACCTTTAAAAGTTCTCATATGAAACAAAGCTTGACGTCTTTACACTGGCACCTCCTCAAATTAAACATTTTTAAATCAGTGGGATCTCTGATGTCTTTTGATCAAGCCATCTCGGCAGTTTGCCAACTCCAGGCTTGAAATAACAGTAGATTGGTTGTTTGAGGTTATGGCTCCAAAACTCTATTTATTCTGACTTTTAGACCCGCTCTGTCGCTCTTTACTTTTATCTGTTATTGTGAATATCTATTACTAGGAGGCACTTTGTGACATTTTTTCTAAGAAAGTCCTGCATATTCACACAAACAATACTGCATAATGTATATATATATATACTATCAGACTATATACTGTGACATGTAAACAGGAATATGAATAGAATAGTCATTTAGCAACTCACTTTAACATTTAAATAGTCAAAAGTCAGATTATTGTAAACAATGTCATTGCTGTTTTAAAACACCCTCAGCTACAAAGCATTAATCACAGTGATGTGATGTAGTCAGGGGAGTTGCTATGAGACAAGGGTATAATTAAGTCAATATATATTATAAATTATCTCAAAAAACACAGAAAACACATCATGTGTAGGTTTTACGTCAAATCTTAAATGTAATTAAGTTATTAAGCTAATGAATGTGACAATTTGATTCCAACAACAGCTTTAATCTCTTGATTAAAAATGCAAATGATTGGCATTGTCAACTGTCAGTAAACACTGGCAGGCTACTGGCATTGCTTAAAATATTCATGTTTACAGTTTAAAATAGTAACTGAATTAATTCATCTGCAGCTTAATATCTTTACGAATAGCAGTGCTGCATCTTGAAATATTATGCAGTACAGCACGCACAATGAGGTTGTAGCTAATCCTCAGAGTGCTTTGGAGCATCTCAACTGAGAACACAGGAACTTCTCTTCTACTGTGTAATCCCCCCCATTCAGCAACATCCTTTTAGGTTTCCTTACAGGTGGAGACAAATTCACTATTTTAGTCATGCCCACTCTCTGAAAACAGATCATGACTAATGAACATGATGCTGAAATATTATAGATCCGTTGTTGGTTTCTTTTTAATAACTAAGAATTAGCATGAATCTCCTCATGAAATTCATAAGACTGTACAGGGCCGGCCCCACACATCTGGGGGCCTTAAGCAGGAAAGGTGTGGGGGACCAGCCTCTCAGTAGATAGCACAGCTTTTCTTTACACTTATAACCCATTTTCATTTGAAGCCAATTAGTTTAAATAATTGTCTTCATTATCCCAATTACATTTTTCACTGTGAAAGGGGCTTACTGACAGGATCAAACAATCGATGATTCCCGCTTAAGGCCCGATCATACCATAGTCTCAGTTACAAGCATTACATTAGCGACACTAAATCAGCAGCTGCTTTGTTGGCTTATAGGAAGGGCCGGCTTGTGAAAAGTCTGGGCATCATCTGAGTCAGTGAAAAACAAATCCGTGCCAAAATTTGGTTTATTTATGCTAAAAAGAATTCTCTGATCTCAGAGCCATCAATGAAAGTCTCTCCTCGTAGTGAATGTGTGTAGCCTAACTGATCACCATGGTGACTAACGGTAAGGTTAAATTGATAGTTCACCCAGAAATGAATATTCATTCATTATCTACTACTCTAAGTGTTTGAGTCCACAAAACACTTTTGTCACTAGATCTTGTCAGCTATAAGTATAGGCCACTGACTGTTATCCTAAGGGTTCTTCATTCTATATCAATGTCATATATGCAGTATTCCCCTCTTATTTCTGGCATTCATCTTTCTCCCTGCCACATTTTTTATTTAAATCTCTCTCCTGCTGACATGCTTTTACTCCATCAGTGTCTGTGACCATTTTTCCTGCCCTCTTTTCTCATCTTTAGTCTGTTTCTCATTTGTCTCTTGGTCCTTCTTTTTTCAATGCCAGATATTTGGCTCCAATTCCCAGTGCCTCGGATCACTGTTTGTGTCCAACCTCTTTCTGTGTCATTACCAGCATTGCTTTTCGCTCTCTCCCTCGCTCCCCCTTCCTCTCCCCCTGTCCCCTGCAACTGATGTTTCTGTCACCGCTGGCCATCTTGTTGATCTTCCCCTGTCTTCCTACCCTCTCTCTTCCATGTCTTTCCCTTCCCTACTGTTGACCAGCCAAGCGCTACGGACGTCCCTGGCTGTGTCTCTACCTTTGAAGAAAATGGCAGAAAATGTCTCTCGCTGGTATCAGAGAGATTTCTATCTTATATCAAGCATGGCATTACTAACTGGTGGCACTTTATATAATTTCAAAGACTGAGGCAACACAATCATAAGCTGCATAGGAAAGCAACACAGCCTGACACATGTGCACATGGATGAAAGAGAGAAAAAGATGCTCTTTGACCGAAATTGTTGGTCTTCAAAGCATGGCTGCGCATTTGATTGATTTACATAAGATTAGCATGAGATTTCTGTGCAGGTTTTGGTTTGCATGACATGACATGGTTTTCTTACATGACTGTTGAATGTTTACCTAAACTTAGGAGGCTTTCTGGCTTTTTTGCAGGACAGATCTCTATGTTTTACATAGTTTCCATTTTTTTCAATGTCAGGTATGTACCCGTTGAAATTCTGCTGACCTGCTGACTCAAAGCTCGTACCCTGAGGACGGTCAACAATTGTTAGTACTTTATCATCCTTGTGCCATGGGCTAGCAGACAGGGACCTCTCCACCCTTTGTATGCTCTTTGCACTGCGTCTAACAAATAAACCCCTGAGGTGTAATTCCCACCTGGCACATTCATCACGTAGCCTACAACTTTGAACTTGCCCAGTGCTTGTGCCTTCGACTTTCCAACCCCATCCCCTCTTCACTTTGACAATACTGCCTGTAGTGTTGAGTAGCCTACTTTTTTTCCCCACTTGCTCTCCATCTAATTAGTGTCAATGTTCAATTCCTCTTCTCCTCAGCACTCACTCTCTTCCCACCCACCATCAAAGCCCTCAGCTCAATTAAGTGTGTAAAGCGAGGCGAGGAGGAAAGAGAAATCGGAAAAAAATAAAAGGCAGACGTTCCAGCTTTGAAGTGCAAAGCGAGATGGGGCAGGTAACCCCCGTGTGGGAGATTTGTCAGGTTCGCAGCACTTCTGGTGAGTAGGGGAACATGTTCTCTACTACAATCTTACAGCATTTATCCTGATGTTTCATTCTTCAACAGAGACGTGAATGGAGGTCAGGCAGAAACAGTGCAGAGGGCAGAAATTAGATTCTTGGCTGTTATGGCAATTTGAAGCATTGTGTGCAGATGTAGATAAGCTTTGACAATGACTACAATCAGTACCAGGGGACAGTATACACACTCAGTGAAAGCAATTTTCACAGATCTTTCTTATATCACAGACTCCTATTCAATTCTTTGTCCATGTTCTGGACAGACACAACATCCAGAGAAGGTACAAACTATACAGGAATTGGCTCAAAATGTACAAGCCGTCTGGAATAATACCTTTCAACTCTCTTTGTGTCTCTGTAGTGAAGATATGAGTAAAAGACATTTTAAAATCAAACAACAATTCATGTCACAGACTGAGATGTGAGAAAATCTCTTTATGAATTCATGTAAAATGCAATACATAGCCAGAGTGGATCACGACTCCGGTGAAAGTATCGGAAAGAAATCGAGCAAGGAAGTGACAGAGGAGATGAACAAGGGGTGAAGGGCAGGACAGATAGCAGAAGAACAGAAAGCTGAGGATACCGAGCAATTTCAGAACACATACACACTACTAGGGTACTGCATCAATGTACACAATGAACTGACATACTGTTGGGGTAATATTCAAGCTGAGATAATATATGGATCATCACTGTACCAATGGCGATTGACTGTGTGAATGTGTTTGTCTTTGTAATTGCAATGCTGCTGTGGCAAACCCCCATGATTATTGCAGGAGGGAGAAGGACAGTGGGCTACATGAAGACACTAATCAGGATTAATGGACACAGTTTTGCGTGTTTGTGTGAGCGCACAATCTATTGTGTGACTCTCTCAGGCTTTGATGGTAGACACACGTTTCCCATAAATGTGTAAATTTAAGTTATACTTGTAAATGTGCTTATCAACCTTTTGTATGGATGCAGCAGGATTATAGCAGCATGTGTTACATATAACCCTCTGTGTGCTTCTGACTGCTGCTGAGTGTTATTATGGTGGAATTAATGAAAGTCAATGACCCTACTACAATAAAGCTGCTTTAAGACATCCACTCAACTCTGCAGTTCCTCCGCTTTTTCTGCGGAGGAGGAGAATGTGTGAACACAAACGTCCGAGTGAGGTCCTCCAGCTGTGTAAAAGGCAATGTAGCCAACGACTTTACCTGTAAGCCATGTCTGAAAATGGCTTAAGTGAGAGACAGAAAGTTATTTTAGAGAACCAGCTTGGGTGAATTGTAGAGGATGAAAGAAAGAAGCAGTCTCAGCAAAGCTGTGTAATGAGGGAGGCTACAGTGTAAATAAGGTTACACAAGGGTCTATGCCGCCGAGAAACCTTCAAATCTTCTTATAAGGTTTAATATATTGTTTAATGCTTCTTTTTCTTCTGCAGATGAATACAATTCCTCACATGGGAGGAAAAATGTCCTGGTCCTACAAACACATGACTCGCAACAGGACTGTTAAACGGAGAGTACTGGCAAATTATGAAAAACAAGCACAGGAACGCTTTGGAGTGTCTGGATCTGAGGCATGGTTAGTGATCCATAAAACAAATCCTCAGGAGAGGCGGGCTTGCTATCAAAGCAGGACCTACTGACACAGTAAATAGCCACGGTGCAGAAGGCTTGATTTTATGCCAAAGGTTGCAAATAACCTCAAACACTTGTTGCAGCATTTAACAACAGTCAAGCGCTTCTCTGTAAATACACTGTACAGACAGAAAAATATCCATAATAGAGGTTTATTTATGATGTTGGAGCAGGTAGGAGGATAATATTATGTTTACTGCAGATCTGATTATGAGACACTTATTAGCTTAGATCGTTCAGTAACAGGTGAGCCCACCCTTTCTTATCAAACATGCGTCACAGCGAGGATTGTGCTTTACCAGCAGCTTTATCTTTCTCTGCACCAATGAACAAAATCCGCTGATATAAAGGTCATTGTAAAGTCACTAAACCATTATTTTTTATTTTGCTGTTATATAAATGTATAGGGATTTGACATGGAAAAATAAGTTCATTGTTTTTTTTATTGCACGACTAGATACACTGATAAGTACAACAAAATCCAGATCGCATGAAAGAAATGTCACTGATCTTCTTGTGCCTCAAGACAATTCAATTTACACTCAGCGATGCTACTGTACACTATAGCCAAAAATCAGTGGGTTTATCCCTCTCCTCAATCAGCTGTATCACGTCAGCACTCAGCTCTGCAGAGAATAAAACTGACTAGAACAATGACTGTGAGATTACCCAGGGGGATTTTCAGGGAAAATGGATACATTTTCAGACCCACAATGGCTATCACCTTGGTGACAGTGATTTGGACATAAAATCTTGAACAAACATACTGAATCCACAATCCCTGACTTCAGTGGAGCTGCTGCAGACTGTATGGTCTTTGTTTCTATGTTGTCTGAAGAGAAAATGAGATGCTCTTCTGTAGAAATATTCATGCTAATGCCCCAGGGAATGAAAACAGCACTTGATTGATGAAATTGGACATTTATAAAAATTAATAAACATCATAGAAATGCCATCAAAATGAGCTATTAACATAAACGCTGTAAAACATCACACAGGAAATTAGATGAGGGTAAAAGCTGTGGATTTTCGACAGTGCACCAATGCGCCTGATGACCAGTCTTACGAGGACAGTCCGGTCTTTTGTTAATGAGTCTGTGTGTGTGCATGTGTCTGTGTGTGTGTCTGTGTCCGTGTGTGCACACTACAATGAATCAATGAGAAGTACAGGAGTTTTGTCGGTTCATTATAAAACTGCAGCTCGACAAATAAGATGGACAGCCACAGTCCAAAACTGCTGCAACATATGTATGTTCACCACATAATTTTACATTAAGTTTTGTTTTAATACTGATGAAATGTCTGGTGTGGTTAATGGCATTATTTTATATTTGCACGTTGTCAATGCAGTGCAATGTGTTAAGAAATCAAATAGATGTAATAATATGAATGATCTAAACGTTTTGAAAGATGAAACAGACTAAAGTTCAAGTTGAATGTTAAACCATGGTCCTAATAGTTTATGTACTACATACAAGACAAGAGGTGGAAGAAGTGAGACACTTAATGTTGTTTGCAGAAGACGAAATAGTGAAAAGGTAATCTAAAAAACGTAGTCCACAGAAACAACCTTCAACAACAGAAAAGGACAAAGCTGACATAGTACAGGCTTCTCTGAACAGATCATTATTCTTGCTAAAAAATGTTTCACTGCAAAATCTCCAATTTCTGAATACATGTATATATATGTTTGGCCCGATTTGAACATTCAGCACATAGAAAAGGATACTGATGAATTCTGCAGACCTTGAAATCCAGCAGACTGACAAGACAGGTGCTACTACACAGTCCCTCAGAGTGTATAAGTGTGCTTGGTTGAATTGGCTAAATTAATGCAAACTTAAAAGAGAACATGCATAAGGAGAGCTAGAGACAGAATTAAATATTCAAAACTAAAAGTAGCAGTATTCAATTTTAATGTTGTAAACTATCAATACGCATTGAGAATTTCATTAAGCCTAGTAACAACTTTATTGCTGGAAAAGCCAACAACTTTGAAGGTCAGAGCAGTAAAATATGGCATTTTCCTGTGACATTTGACTATAGCAGCCTCTCGTTCTATCCATCCTTTCCTCTTCCTCTTTACCAGGTAATTTCAGTCTTCCTGTGCTTTCATACCAGCATCATTACATTCATTAGACCTCAGCGGGTGGCTGGATGTCTGTCTGTGTGGTAGCGATATAGGGAGTAACAGAACTAATCAAGTAGGAGGCCAGCGGTCTTTATCAAACGATTTGACACTAATGCCATTAGGTGAGATGCATTGCTATGTTAGTTCATAAAGTTTGGGGTGGGGCCAGCAGCTGAGCTTGCACAGACACTCCAGTCCACATGCAGTGTGATGAGATAAGCGTGGTGCACTAAGCGCTGACAGGTCTCATCAGTTCACATCAGGAGCGGCGCGTTGGGCCCACTGTGAGAAAAACCATACCACCCTGACTGGGTTTACAGTAAGGAGGGGGGTGTTTGTGTGTGTTTGTGTGTGGGTTTGTGTGTGTGTGTGAGTGAGAAAGAGAGAGAGGGGGACAGCGTGAGTGATGGTAGGCACGGTCAAGCAGGGTGTGTGTTTTCAATCAACATGACTAGCCTCTGCCTGGGAAGGCCAGATGTTCCACAGGCCCCGATGCCAGTGCCATTAAGAGCTGAGCCAAATACACCCGCAGATTCATGTAACTGATGGCGATACTGATAGGTCAAATTGAGTGTTGCTGGTTCCAGGAACAAACGGACGACCTGCCTCGAACACTGATTAGGGCAGACAGGCATTGGACCGTTTTCTGAGGAGAGCAGACGTTTGGATTGAGCTCTGTGTTTGGGACATTTCTGTCATTCTGGAACAATGTGACCTTGTACAGGCAAAGCTCATTAGTCGTTGACAAGAAAAGAGCTGCTACTATGGCCAAGGTCAGAGAAGAGCGTCACTGCTACCTGGCAGGGCTTTTATTTAAAATTCAAACAGTCATTCAACAACATGGTGAATAAATTCATACTCATACAGTAATGGCCTGTTCAAATTCAAATTATACACTCAGATATACACTATAGAAGTGCCAGATCATCTGAATTAGTTTGTTTAAATAATTGAGGATCATGTCAAATTGAGGGCAACGTGTTTCTCACCAAAACAAAGATCCTAGCACTGTCTGCGAATCCCAGTCACAATCAAATTTAATAAAAGTTCATAGGAGCTCCCACTATAAATACATCTCATCCACCCTTTCCTTCCTAACTAATGAGCTAATGAGGCCACAGTCTATGGCAGCATGCAATCAGACGATAAGCATAGGATTACATACTGCACTTTACATGTTGTGCACTAATGATGAGTGTGTACTGGTACAACTTACTGTACATGAACAAGTGCAGGAACATCAAGATGTAGAAACATGAAATCTCAGAACAGAAGTAAAAACAGGTGTTTGTGATTTCAATAACCAGTTTACAGACTGTGACTTGCACATAAATATCTTGCCTGGAAAACAAAACTTGAAAGGTTGTTGTGGGATATAGTGAAATTTCCATTCCCCTTAAGAGAATTTGCCAAAGATGGAATCTTATTAAAATTGTCACTGTGTAAATCCTAGAAATATCAATGGGATTGCTGTTGAAGTTGAAAGCAGCAGCATGAACATTTGTATTCCTCAACAAAACTCCCCTTGGATTTGGACCAACTCCAGAGTCAAGACAAATAACAGAGAGAGAAGGACATTTTAACCCTGAGAACATTAATAAGCCCAGTTATCAGTGCTTACTGGACACAGGACAGGTCAGATGTGTTTGCACAGCCATACTAACCGTTAATATAACAAATGGGCCTTGTATAAATCAAGCTTAAAAAGAAGCTACCTCCAGAAATGCGCACAAATGTCAGATGTCAGTTTTCAGTGCAGCCCCCAAGTTAAAACTCTGGATAATGTTGGCGTGAACCTGAGAATACAGCAGGGAATTCTCCATAGGATTTACCACAAGCTATAGGACGTGTTAATGACTTTTACAGGCAACAGATGCAAAACTGTACCACCCCCTGTCTGCAGATTTCTGTGTTTTTGTGAACATGTCTGACCGCAGAATCTCCTGTTGTGTTTTTCATATGTGAAAGGCAAACTCCGGACAAAGTCTGGACAAAGTCTGCACACATTATCGAGAGTTCATGTCTGAAAACAATGAGACAAATCTACGACTTGACAAAGCGATATGATTGTGGCAACAGCTGAACGTGTAATAAAAGGACATCAAGTGAAAAAGAGCCTGACTAAAGAAGCTTTGTCGTATTTGAAATGTCTGAATTAAGTGCTAAAATAGTTTGTTAGATTCAAGAATAGATGGGAACTTTGACGGGCGCATATTGACTCAATTCTTTGTTGTGTTCACTTGTGAGATGTAGGTGCAAACAGTATTTTTTCACAAAGGTCTCATTATCTCAGTAACTTTCAATATAGATGATGCACCACATTTGTTCTTTCAGCCCCTTTGAAGACTTTCCTGAACAAAGTATGTGCCACCGTCTCTTTTTCTCTCTGTCATTGATGTCTGTTTGTTTTGGTAAACATACTAACAAAATAGATCCAATTCTGCCTCCTTAAGGTAACTGTAAACTCTTTTATTTTCTGCATTACTCTAAACTACTCTAATTTAGTTGACTGCGGTAGCCGGTAGATGCAGTTTGTCAGTTCTGTCTGAAATCCATTTGTTTGCTGCCTCATAAATTCCCCTCTGTGTGTGACATTGACTTCCTGGACCTGGAAATTCCATCCAAGGAACATGAGGTAGTAAGTCATACTACTTTAAAGGGAGGAAGGGCAGAGCGCCCTCGTTAAGGTCTCCAAGGGAGGAACAGGGGAACCATAATCCATGCATCTACGTGTTCCTCGGCACTGACAAAGCTTCATTATCTACATTTCCTTTCTATATTTACTCATCTTCTACATATGTGTATGTCATCTTAATAAAAGGAGGACAGACCAAGGAGGGTAACTGAATGAAGCCCTTCCGCACTGTCTGACTGCTGCTAATGACTCTGAGCAAGAGAAATGTATCCTTCCTCATTCTCCGGACTGATGGAACATTGTGAACACATACAGATTGACTGCAGTCAAAAGGAATTACAAATTGGGCTCCAGTTTACGGTGGAGAACACTGCTGAACATTTAACTGGGTATAGACCTGTGAGACAGGTTTAGAGCTGATCGATAAGCCTGGCGACACATCGACTCCTTGTGGCTGGTGGAGGAGCAGAAAGTAGAACAGAATTACTGGGGATATAAACGGGGCTTATCAAATGCCAGGCTCCATTTTCTGTCATCTCCTCTGGTTATCAGTATCAGAGAGAATCTCTTTCATCTTTGTTTTTTCCTCTGCTTCCGCATCTGGTCTGGCTGGTTCTCTGAAGCAGACTCAGGCCTATCGTATCTCTATGCTCGTCTTTAAATACTACCCCCCCCCCCACCCCCACCCTCCCCATTCCCCATGATCCTTCATCCAGACTTATCTCACTCAGTCTTTGACAGCGTCTCTCTTATTTAAATATTATTTTATTATCTTTTTTTTTTTCCAGCACTCTTGCTCCTCCATCTCGTTTCCAATGTCCTTTTTTGATCCATCATTTTCTATCGCTATAGTGCCAGTGATATCACCAACGGGGAAAAAAAGAAGGAAAGAAAACACATTATTGAAAAGAAACAAAAGAAAGAAAAGTTTCTGAGCTGAGTCAGTGCAGACAGCACTGATGGCATTTCCTCTGGGTGAGTTTAGAGTCTTGGAGGGACGTGAATGTACATTTGCTACAACTCAGAAAGAAGGATGTCACTCGGGTGTACAGATAGAAATACACTGAGACGTAAATCATCCTAATTTCGCTGCCTGGATGTGCAAAGTTAAACATCCTAGATTTACATCTCTATATTGTGTGTGTACATACAGTATTTCTATTTGAAATGTGTGTACTGTATATCTGGATAAAGCAGTGCATTTGTTTAGCCCAGTGTGACTCATTGCCTGTACGTGTGCATGCATTTCGATTGAAAGTCATGTTTCATGTTGTCGCGGCACATTTTATATCGATCTAGTGATTCAAGAATGACTCGTATAACTCCAGATATCAATATTTATGAACTTTGAATTAACAGGCAACCAGCAGTTTGTAGCAGTGGCAGCAAGGACACATCAACATAAGGGACACAACCACAGCTAATTCACAGCAACGACAACTGATTTTCTAGTTTGTGTGTTTGAGCCAAATAATTTATAATAATTATTTTGTTGATGTTTAGGTTCTGTTTTTTAATTCATTTGAATTGTTGTGAGGGAACGTGTTTTTATGTTAAAGGGTTCAGTGGAGTGAAGCTGAATTATTGCAAGTCACCCCTATAGTTTCAGAAAGGTAGCCACAGCCAGCACTTCCACAGACCAAGAAAACATCCCATCCCACACTCAGTAGGTTTAGAACTGACACTGTAATAGTCTTCTAAAATGACATACACTACAATTGAGAAAGAAACAATGAATACTTATTGGTTTTATTTTGTTAGCCTTCAAATCCCAAATCACAAGTAAGCATTATGGTATTTGTGTTTGTGTTAGTCAGAATGTGTATGCTCACAAACATCAGGGCATGCCTACCACCTCCTATCAGAGTTCTCCGTCACTATGCACCATGATAATCTTGCTTTTCTGATCCAGTCAGATTAGCTATGATCTTAACACATCCATTTGATCCATGCAGCACGCTGCTTTAAACATGCTCCTATCTCCTTTTTAACACCAGGTCTAAGCTACACTGCAGTTTGCAGGCTCTCTCATAAATAATGCAACAGACAATGCATATACACCATAAACATCACCATAGTTTTGTTTCCTGGATGATCTGTTCAATACGACTTTAGGGTGTAAGCCCACTTTTGTCCTTGAATCCATGATAAAACCATAATACATAATTTAGGGAGACATAATTCATAGAAAGGTTGCACATTTGGTGTGACAGGTGGTGGAAACAAAAACTGGGAGCTGGTCAACAAGTCCTTTCCAGTAAAAAATTGAGCTGGACACACACACACAGTTACCACTGACTGAACTGAACAATTAGTGACTACATAGCCATGCATTTAAAAGACAGATACCGCAATAGTCAACAGGCAAAAATCCATTACAACTCCACATGTTGTATTTACTGTCTATTTGCATTTCAGTCATTATATAAATATAACACTGTCCAAATAAAGTCAACTGTTTGGTTTTGTTATTAGCCTTGATACACATCATTTACTGCACGAAGATAGAAGTTGTAGGAACATATTAACATATAACCTTGAATACTATTTGGCAGATGTCATGGACAACTGCTTTATTATACTAGTAGTGCTGAGTTCTGAGTTGTCTCTATATTGGGTGTCTTAATCTCTCTGTTTGCTGGTTCAACTCACAAACACTGAGTCTGTCTTGAGATGTGTAAATATATCTTTAACTTTCATTGTTCACTCACAAAGCCTGTTTGCAGTTCAATCCTTATATCAAAAGAACATCTTTAAACAAATTCCACATTTAATTGCAGATTTCTGAGCCTGTGTTCAAATCTGTTTGAGGACAAATACAAACCATGACTCCAGAGATCTCCCTACATATCCTGTATATTAATCATAAAAAGGTCTATGTATTTAAAGATTGGGTTGGTAATCCTTGAAAAGCTATCAAGAGCAGGCTATACTTTGAAAAATACAACCGATACATTGCATCCCCCTCCAGTATTTTTTCCCAATGCAGACATGAATAGGATTTCAACCAATAAGATAAAAAAGTTCTTCGGATACAAATTACCAACCTCCAATGACCAGAAACTTCAACCTGCTTTATATCATAGTGTTTCAGGTTGCTTCACTCATCACTGATATACATTAATGAAGATGAAGTTATGCAGAGGCTACCCTTCACACCAGGTTACAGGAGCCTCTGTGTGTTAAATAATATACCTGCAGAATTGAACAACATATAACTTCTAATGTTGGGTTTTAATTCAGTTGAACTTGCTTATATTTTTGACCAAGCTATAAGACAAAGATTCAATGTGGACCCCCTTCCCTTAACACTGTAATGGGGTTGAAATGCTTTAAAGACATCAGTGATGTGCTCTTATTGGTAAATCTCAGTGGAGGCAAAGATAACTCACTCATGCTGCAGCGAGCCAGCATCTGACAATCGGCAGTGGCCATAGCAACCGAGGTTGTAGAGAGGGTCCTCAGAAGATAAATCAGGCTGACCAGTTGAGGATTAGACAGCCCTAACGCACAGGCCTCAAGTCTTATGGTTAAACAAGTTCTTTCTTTGTATAAAAAAGTAAACAATGAGAGTTATATAAAGTGTGATATAACCAGTCCTGTAGTGCATTGCGTAAACCAACTTCTAAATCACCTCTGATTGTATTGTGCTGCAAGTCAATTTTGTATATAGGACAGCAAAACCATGGCTCGTTACTCTGCCTCTGATTGGCTAGTACTGTAAAAAGGGATTTTTGAGGGTGGTTAATAAAATCCATGCTGATTATTTAATAGCGTCACTTTCGGGGCAGCGTCTCAGCATCACCCGCAACAGTCTCTGGTTGTTTCTGTTATTTCCCTCAATACAGTACTAGTAATGACTATTTGTTGTCTTTACTTCAAAAATTTGATGTAAATAATGACACCCACCATGATTGATAAGTGCAAAAATTGAAAGTGTATAAAACACTACAAATAATGCATTGTTCACCCAATCTAGATAAAAGAAGTTAAATAATTAACGTCATTCTCGTTTAATTTTAAATTCTGGTATTTACTAGAGCTGCAAGAATTGTAAATGATTTGGGGTTCAGAATGGCAAGTTAAATATACAAGTGTTGAAATCTAGGGTACCATATATGTAAATTATGTCCATATCTCCTCCCTTACTTAAATTATAAAAATTACTTTAAATCAGGGCTGTGTTGTGCTCTGTGTCTATTTTCCTACATATTTTTCCCTTTGCCAGTCACATGCCTTATTATTTCCTCATGTTATATGGTATGTCATTTGCAGTCGATTCACTCTCAGTATGTCGACCCTCTCTCTTTTCTCCCCCTTCTTTTCAGGCCCTCTCCTCCGTTTTCTTCGAGTTAAAATGAACTAATTCACCAGTTCCTACAGCATCTGTGTTACAGACAGTTCAAGCACTACCAGATCTTCGCCTGTCTATCCTGCCTGTCCATCAACTACGTGCAGGTATTGGACAAGTCTGTAAGCAGCTCTCTGGATTATTCAGAGGAAAATAAAACACCTAGTTGACTGTAACCTTAGTAATAGCATGGGAGTGGATCATAAAAAATAAAATTCAAGAGAATTACTTCATGGCTTCTGAATCTTCTGATAGGCCAATTGACAGGTTGAATGGAATTGTGATGAAGTGAATTTAAAGTGAAATAATCTGTTTGTAAACAGTTGTTGGAAAGATTTATTTTGTAATACACAAAGAAGACGTCCTAACTGATTTGCCAAATTATAGTTTAACATGAAATCTGTGGAGTGGTAAAATAATAAGATTTAATGACTTCAACTTAAGTGAACTTCTGACTTTAACTGTAAGTCTTCACACTACAATGCATCTCCTTACAGTCCTGCAGGATTGTGAAAAAAAGGTACGCAGTTGTCCTTTGCCTCATAGAGTACCTTAGGAAAGAACAATTTACTGCCCCTAAATCAGTGCATCCCTCATGCAGACTCGAAACAGTGTCATTTAAACCGGGTTTTAAGCCTAAATGTCCGTTGACATCTTCCAACAAGGTGCATTCAGGGACCTTTATACCTTTAAGTTACAATGTCCAAATAGTATTGGCCAAATTTTGGATAAACTAAATATGCAAGAGTATTCTTACATGCCACTGTTTATAAAACACAACGTTTGTTCTTTCCTGGAAAGATCTGTGGCATAAATTTAGATTATACACAGCTCTATAGGCACCACTATACCACTGGATGTAGCAATGTTATCCAGCACACATGTATGTGGGCGAAGAAACATTTACATCGCTGATCACTTCTCTCTTTGACACATTGAGCTCCAGTATATATTTTTGTTTTGTACATCCAACAATCTGAAAACTTCTTCATTCAGCTCATCAGATTTCCATCACAGAGGGCAGTGCTTTATCCTTTGTCTAGTTTAAACACTATAAAGGAATTGACTTTCTAGAAAAATATGATGTACTTTAAATCCAATATTGTCTTCAAACAACAGAGCTTATCTGAGCTTTTTCAAATGTTTCAGCATTTGCTGCTTCATCAAACATACCAAACAGAAATCTCTCTGTAAAGCCTCTCAGATCACAAGTAACTCCATATAGACAAGCTGCGTCCTGTTACACAGTGCGTCAGCGGGCTATAAATCCCAGTAGATGTAAGCAGGTTTGAGCAGAAAAAATATGCTTAATAGAGAAAAGTATTGTTTCAATTAAGATATTTAACAAATAATCTGCAGAGTTCAGGGTGAAAAACTGTCTCCAAGCAGCATTTTTTTTCCTTTTGGTTTTGTTTAGAGAAGTTGACGACAATGAAAAGGAAACAAGTCAAGTATGACAAATTACTTTTCAGCCTGTAAACAGAGTCAAACAAAGGCTCATGCACACAAACTCAAGTTTTTAATTAACTCAGCCATGACCACGTAATTCAATGGTAGAAGGAAGCAGCTGTTAATGCATTTTTAAAGACTTATTTTTCCTATTAACTAATGTCAATCCGATCTTACTGAGCCCAACAAAAACAACATTTTAACCATAAAAGTATTCTCCATTACTCACATACATTTTTACTAATGAGCAAGATAACCGATTCCTTACAAAGCACAAATTTACACAAATATATTGCCAGCAACCAATATTAGGGATCTCTTGAACTACGTCTGTTGATTAGTAAATCAATTAGTCATTGTGCAGTTTAAATCATCTTTGGCTTTCAGAATACAGTTGTTTTTTCAATACTTGATTTCTTATCAGTCTTTAAGTTATATATTCCAAAACAAAAGAGCCCCCCTAAATTTAAATGAAGGTTTCTGATGAATGTATTATTGCATCATTTAATTGTAATCCATCAGATTACATTAAATTTACTTTAAATTATAATTTAACTACTCTGTTAATCTCACCACAAAAACACTGTCATGACAAAAACTATTTGATCCATGCTAGCTGTGTGTGTCTGTGGATGTCAGGTGGGGTCCTCAAACAATGTGTCCTGATGATGTTGGTTGTGCCTTGATGAAGGTTGTGTTTGATTCATGACATCGGATGGATTGTTATTTATCTGGTTGACTCCTTCATGTTCACCAGATGACGAATTGTAACGGGGGTCAGCCCTTTGTTCCCACAGCCCTATGTTCCCACAGCACTATGTTCCCACATTTCTAAGGATTTTTTTTCACTGACAATTTTGAAAATTAGACCCTATGTTCTCACAGACCTATGTTCCCACAGACCTATGTTCCCAGATTTATTTGGAAAAATTAGTCCTGATGATCCCACAGCCCTGTGTTCCCACATTTCTAGAGTTTTCTGAAAATTAAGGTTAGGGTTAGCGGTGTTGAGCTCAAGAGAGGGTTAGGGTTAGGGTAATGAATATTAGGGTTAAGTAATCTCCCCAAAAAAATTTGTAATGTGAAGAGTTTAGGTGATATCTTTCTTTTCTTTCTCTCTTCCTTTTTTTATTTTTTTATTCTTATTCTTTATGGGAACATAGGGCTGTGGGAACATAGGCACGCTCCCGTAACAACTATAGTGAATCAGTCCAGCGTTTTCCACAGAAGGAATTCAATCTACGGCATTTTAAACTGCATGGATGCTAAAAACATAATGGACTATGGCCCAAATGCACAGTAGCGTGAGCAGGCACCCGGCCATGTCAAATGTTTTGGTTCATCGTAAAACTTTCTTGGGACCAAAGACATTAAACGGGAACCACTGTGTTCACTTTCCCTCAATCACTAATTCAACATTTTGATTGTGTCATCTAATGCTTGCAAAATTGGTGTTTATTGTGTTTCAGCATCAATACCTGAGAAACAAATGAATTAGAAAAAACAGTGTCATTAGTTTTAAATAGGGGATGTTTCATCTTGTTATCATACTAAACTAAGATAGTTAATGTAGTAAATGTTTTTCCTGCCAAACATCAGCGTGTTATCTTGCTGTGTGCATTTTGGCATGCTAGAGTAAACTTTGCTATAATGCTATATCACAGTGACTTACAGCTACATCCGACGAGCCTGTACACCGCAAACTGCTGCTATCCACAATCCACCGGTACAATCTCATAACACAGCTAAATAGAATGGGTATCAGTGTGACACGTTTAATAAAGCAAGATTAGTTTAACCAACACTAGTATATACAATGTTGTTTGTAACAACGTTTACATTAAAGATAATGGAGGCAGCAGTAGCAAACCCTCACCGTCTCAAATACTTTAAAAGCAAACCAGACATGTGACAGCTGCTCTGATAGCGATAGTAGTGGTGCTAAAATAATCAATCTATATGTGGGTCACCTCTCGACCATATTTTCTTGTTGGCAGGGTTGCGATAAACCCTAAGCACCTCAGCAGTCAACATCTTTTTTTAAAATTCTTCCACTCTTTGCACTTCATGTACCTTCTTTACAAGCTTCATCACATATGAAATCAACTCTTGTTTCTTGTGACATTTGTCTGTTGTGCTGTTATCTCCCTCCCTCCCACAAATCTGATCAGTGGTGTTATTACACTTTTTTTTTGCACCAAGCTGACCAGAAGGGAAGCCAGTGTTTTTTCAATAGTTTCAACCCACACTTCCATACAGATTGAGAAACTGCATCATCATTTACATCTCAAAAACCATCTCAGTATTTGCTTGCATTCTGTTGAGATAATAATTCACTGTAAGGAACTCATTGTAATATTGTAGATGCATAGTGGACAAATATCCCTTCAAAAGAGGAGAAAGGTTTAAAAATAAAATTTAGAGGTTTATATCTGAGTATCCTCTGTTAAATGGAATGAAAAATAAACTAAACCAGAAAAACTAATGAGCTGGACTGAGGATTAGCATTTGTTTCTAAGGTTGTGCATCCTAACTGTTGATTTGGATGACTGATGTGAGAAACTGGGGGAGGGAAAGGGGTACAAAGTGCAAGAGCTACAAGCAAGCGAAACACAGATGTGAGCAGCTTCAGAGACCCCCCGGGGAAGTACAGCAAAGGTGGAGCCATGTCCAGGATGGAGGATGTATCAGACCCTACACTCACCTCTGCAGGTCCCCAATGAAAGCAGAAAAGTGTCTGATCACAGCCATGGGGAGCCCAGCACTACCACACACAACGTCACAGTATGTGTGTGTGTGATCTTGTGGCTGCTTTCTCAACCAAAAGAGCAGCCCTTAGGGAGATACCATCAAAAGGGCCTAATTAATCAAAGTAACACAGCTGCGGTGCAGGTGGAACACTAAAGAGGAATTCTGGGAAGAGCCACATACGCCCCTGAAGATGCCAAACATGCCACCATCTCATCCCAGCATCGCAGATCCAGGCTTCCAGGAAATCACTTTTCTAAAACTGCCCGAGTTTACTTCAGTGGTACATATGGGTTGAGCTCCGGTACACAATTTAGCCAAGCCCAGGTAATTCCGGGGATGAATGCGGGTCTATGCCCACTTAATTCAACATTACACACACACACAAATACATATCCCCATTACCCTCATGCTCAGGTCAGGATCAATAGGCTGATTGATTGAGTAAGGACAGAAATCTTGGCAGCAGGCGGGATATGGGTACGGGAAAGAGTATGAGAGATATTGGCCCTCAAGAAACCAATCGATCTGACGTCTACCGATCGATGGTCCACTCGAGACTAAGTGAGAAGCGTCTGGAAGTTAAAATAGGTCTCCCTAATATCAGAGTAGGAAATACATCTCTGTGACTTTGTGGCAATTGAATACAGGACGAAGTGACTCACCAGGTGCCACATTTGAAAATGTGTGAATTATTCTGTACAGCTCATTTGACATCCTGTCATGAATTCAACTGTTGTGTAATGTTTAGAAGTCAACACAATTGCATGAGATTTGTGCGGTGACAAGGTAACATGGTATCTTGGGATATTTTAAATTGTTATGGTGTCAGATTTATTACTGTGGTTTAAAAAATCCTGCTGGATATCATTAATAGTGTTGTCGCTTAACCTTTGTTATTTCTATTTCTGGTTTTCAGGGAATAAAATTGGAACATCTATCAAAGTTTTGTCATGGAAAAATAATCAACTTTATTCTATTTATAAATAAGAATTGCAGTTCAAAAAAAGTGTTCAAAGAAATTGTATGTAATGAAATTCACATACAAATTTTAAAATTGAACATGAACATAACATGAAAAATCAAAGTTGAAGTAAGCATCAATTGGCTGCTTACTAGAAGCCTTAAGGCCGATTTATACTAGGCTTTTTACGCACGCACGCACGCGAGAGACGCAACACGCCCCTCACGTACTTGCGGGGGGCGTGTTGCGGCTTGCGTGCGTCAGCCAATTTTTCTGACTATACGACAAAGCAACGCAAGCCTCACGCAGCCCGCAAGGCTTGTGATTGGTCTGCTTACTACATCCCGTCCGGAGTCTAGTTTCCGGTTTCAATCCCGGAAACTGCGGAAACCACGGAAGATTTAGAAGAACGAATATGGACCAAATAGAAGAGCACTTGGCAGAAAAGATCCGAAACCATGTCCACTATTATAACCCGTCACTGACCGGCGGATTTGTCCGCCAGTAAAAGGCTCTGAGGAGCCGCCGTGGCGATGTAAATTAACGTGTGCCACACACAAAGAAGAGCCGACTTCAACAAAAAACATTACTCCGCCTAGTGGTCTGGCGGTGAATTGCGTTGCAACACCCGCAACCGTGAGGGAACTATAAACCAAAACGAGTCCGTAGAAGCTGCGTGCGTGCGTGCATGCGTGCGTAAAAAACGACTATAATTCGGCCTTTACATTGTGGTTTTTCCGTCCGCTCGTAGCATTAACTGCGAGAAAAATTTGGGCAAGGCTTTAAAAGTGGAAACTCTCCAAATCTGCAAAGCACTGTTCCGAAAAAAACTGTCATTTTATAAATTATTGTACAGGGTACAACAAAAAACAATTACCTATATAATTGTAGGTGCCTTCCCCCGTTTAGCATGTATGCCAATAATCACCACAGGCATACGACTTACTAAATAATAGACACATGCATACATTAATTCATAAATACTAACATTCACACACATACAGAACATACGCCGTCGGGAGATGTCACCAACAAAGCACAAGAATACTAATTGGATATTCTACAGACTGTATACTAATTACATCAGAATTAATGTTGACATAATGAAATTTTGTGTCCTTGAAAGGTATGCTGTACTTGATATTGCTTGCCTCCGTTTTATTTGTCTTTTAACTGTAGTTCATTAAACACAAGAGACACCGAGAGAAAAGAGAAGCGTCCGCGTGGCTTACACAGGTGATTACTACCAGAGAGAGTTCTTTCGTACCCTTTCAGTGTTCTCCATCAGCAACAACTAAATCACTAGTCTACTACTCCATTCATTATGAAAAAGTCAAACCTTACACAAAGCAGGTAAAAAACGGATGTTCTTTGTCTCCTCACAGAAACTGAGAGGTGATTTGAGGGTCGTGATGTTATGGGGGGCTTCAGAAATAACGATTCAATACATTATGAAAGCAACACAGCAAGTAAAAAGAGATTAGCTAAATCCAGTGCTGATATACTCTGTTGACCTTGCTTTTTAGTGCAGGTCAGTTCCTTTAAGAAGAAGGGACGAGGTGGGTCATTTGCTGAATTATTGACAGTGGAACGACTGTTGGGTCCTCTGACCACATACTTGACAACAAAGACTGAAGGGATGGAGCGGGGTCGTTGGCTCCAGGACTTAAGGGTTAGAGGGTTCTTTGATGTTCAGCATCTCTTGGGTCTCCATGATGCAGTGACCTCTAGGCTCTGAAAAGCCCTGTAGGTTAACTCATTGATGACAAGACAGAAGCAGCCTTAGCTCACCCAGAGCAGATCAATAGCAGTGAGTGATCAAGTGATTGTGAGGAATGAGGGCTGACAGGAAAATGAATGTCCTGAGGTCCATCTTCTGATACAGAGCCTGCCATTTATTTTGGCACTTATGAACTTCAGTATTTCAGGGCTCCAGACTACGACCATTTAGTAATATTATAACTAGACATAAATAGCCTTGCAGGTTAAAAAAAAAAAAAGATCATCATAAATGCCATTACGTGAAGTACCAGGAGCAAGCAAAAGTATATGTGTGTATTGGATCCCAGACTTCTCAGACGCCTCAAACACACATAGTGAGGCAGAGCGGAGCCTCTTAACGTGAATAGATCGGAAAGAATTTCCGGCTGGTGAATAACAGTGCCAACAACAAGTGAAAATACAGGGTTTCCACTACAGTGCTGTAGCTTCATAATCAGGGCATAAAATTGACTCAGTGTTTGTTTGATCGAGAGTTTATGAAGCTGCATTTAAACATAGTGAAAAATGAGTTGTCGACATTTTGGGGGCGCTCAGTACAACCCAAGACATGACAAGGACGGACAGGAATCAGTGTTAAAGTGACTGGCGCGATTAGGATTTATAATCCGACAGGATCGATTTTCTGTTTACCGAGCTGGTTACATATACCATGTGCCAAATGTTTAATATTTATTCAAGAGCAATTCTTGTTAACAGAGCCAGAGACTCCGTTTTTTATTTGTTGTTTAGGTTGTGTGTATGATTTTTTTAATTTATGTTATACTGTATTTATTGAGATTATTATAATATTTAAAATTATAATTCATATATAAGACTGAATATTAAAAAAATAGAAATTCATTGCTCTCTGAAAGGGTGTACTTGCAGGATTATGATTGTAAGCTTTAATGTGTCAGTTACACAAGCTATTGCAGTTATGAAATGTAATTTAGGCATGCGATTCAACTCCTTAGATACTCAATAATAAAATACTAGATTGAGAGCTGGGCAAAAAAGAAAAACTGATGTTGGACATGACATAAAATTAATAAATATTTTTCTACCATATACCACAGTAACTGGAACAATCATATGGGTTGGTTAGGTATGCCACAGGTGTTCTGCAACAACATTTGTCCAACACTAACAGGCCAATTTGCTCTGGTGAGTGAGAGAAACTTATGATCAACCTAATTTGTTTATCAGTGAATCACTTTGAAAAAAAGAGCTAACTAGAACTACCATACTGCAGTTGTATGCCCCTGCCAACCAGTGCAGTTTGTGTTGACACTAATGTTATTTTACAGATTCATATAAGGTCAATATGAACTTTAGTTCGTCCAAGTGACAACTTCGGCCTTTGATAAAAAACGCCAACAACCAGAGATGAGACAATATGCTGACCAAAGCACATAAACTGCCACATTGTGTTGGTTCAGAATAAACCTTTTGATCAAAGGTTCATTAAGCTTAACTTTTAATTCAGGCATTACATGAAATGTGACTGAAAAAGACACAACACATGAAGTCAGAATAGAATGAAACAAGTTTACTTTATAATAAATAAAGCGTGCAGGACTTTTGAACAGAACAAGTACTAGATGAATAACATGTGTTAGAGGGTTAATTATGCCGTTTAAAATACAATGAGAGAGCTGGTCAAGGGTTGGACTCCAAACCCTGATGATAGAACCATGCAGTCTATTTTAAGGTTCAATTATACTGGTATCCAAAGGTTGTTGCACTCTGTCTCCACACTTGTCTGTTCAGTTAGTCACCTCACAATGTATAGGTGGAATGCTGCAGCATAGATGATTATGGCTCACCACACCTGGACAACTGTAATATTGCTAGGTGCATCTAAGACAAAAGGTCAGAACAGCAGTGTTTTTACCCCCTACAGGACTTGCTGTAGCGTGTAGCGTACTTTTTAAAACACTGACGCACCAGATCACATGGTCCTTCACCTTCAACACTAGCTGAGATGTTATCTTGTTACCATGGTAATCAGAACATCAACTCTGAGAAAATCTTCCTCAGTAAAAACCACATTTCCCAAATGGCTTTTCAGTATAAAGTGCATTTATCTTATTAACTCTTAATCTGAATAAGGTGCTCTGCCCTTCTTGACATCAACCTGCTACAGTGTGCTGAATGTTACAGTCCATTATCTGTTTCTAATCTTCTTATAATGACTTGCTGACTCCTTACTATCAGGCTTCTCTCTACCATTAGACAACTGCAACAGTTTTGAACTGTGACTACGAAAAACACTATGCTGAGAGTTCTCTATTGCTCTAGAGAAAAATCATTTTGTACTGGCTTGTAAATATGAGGATATTTATGCCAGGAGGGAGGCCAGAGGAGATGCTATTCTTTTTTGACCACAGCGTATTTTTATATTGATGTTGCACAAAGCAATAAAAGTCTTGCCGTGCATGTACTTTACTTGCAGGATGAAGAATGTGTACATGAAAAGGAGATCTGTCCTGGACAAAAGGTCATAGGTCGATTGTATCAGTGTTTAACAAACAGTGGTTCAATCTGTGGTCTGGATGAGCCTGCCAGGTGAGCCAAGTTGTTTTTATTTGGACGAGAACTATTCAATTCATAATACATCACCGCTCTTTTTGTTGTCCCACACAGGTCCGACACATTGAAGGAGCCATTTACATTTTACTTAACAGTTGAGGTTTCAAATGGAGTGGGCCAAACCTAAGGCACAGTCTTGCTTCAAATGCCTACTATTTCACAGCCGAGAAACCGATGAGTTGAACAAATTGCCTCTCATCCAATGTAATAGTTCATAATTATTTACTCAGATAAGAAAAGTTGTGGGTGCAGAAAAAAAGCCTTGGATGGCTTTCTTGTCTGTCTGGCAAGAAGAACATTAATCCTTCCAAACACAATCTCACTGGTCAGAGGTGAGGGCAAACACACATTCACAGATTTTCTATGAATCATTTTAGGTCTATCTCTATGAAACTTTGTGTGAAGCTTCTGATAAATAAGGGTCACCTTCAGTGTTATTCACCAATTTATATCTACTGGACAGTGCAAGGGCAGGGTCAACCCAGGCATTTCCATCCTTATGAAAGGATCAGCAGGGTATTCCCACAGGGCCTCATTGGGGCACTGCAATAGGCACTTAAAAGTTTGCGGACAGCTAAGTTCAAGTGCCTACCAACTGAAGCCTTCACTTTGAACCATCGCTTTTTAGTCGTAGTCCGATCATCAGCTGTGAGCAATTTCTTTGAAATGAGGCCTAATGAAATGGTGCTCTGCACTCCTGTTGGACAATCCTCACAATCTTCTCTCTTCAGTACTTAAATCTCACTTGCTCTGTCTAGGAGCTGCAGGAGGTGTGTAGAGAAAGTTGTTTATAGATTGCATGGCTTTTGCCCTCTCTCCATCCCTTCCATCCCCTCTCTCTTTCTCTTTACAACCCAGAAAAAGCAAAAATCCCATTTTAAACCTTTGTGCGGGTCCCACCGGAGGATGAAGCGCCGCGCTGCGCCAAGGCTGCCTAGCGCCGTGCAGCAATCGTTTCGGCGTCAAATGTTAGGACGCTGTTGCAGTTAATGTTGGAGCAACAAGTGACTATATGCTTTTATACTACTGGGTCAACGAGTGATATTATAAGCGCTGCCCGGCGCGTAGGGATTAGCGCTTACGCGTCGCTTCAGCGTCCGGTGTAAACCCGACATTAGGGTTGCAGCCAAAGTGTTGCAGCCAAATCCAATACAGTTGAAGTAACTGGTTACTCCTTCTTCAAACATTAAAAAAACAGAAAACAGAAAAAAATCTATAAAATGTCTCCATACTGCTTGTGTGGTGTCATCGAAATTTCTGTAAGCCCCAACATTTTAATTCAACTCTGTAACAGCATCATGTACACTGTGTTTTAAGCCTAAAAATCTGCTGCTGGAAGTAGCGATGCTAATGCGCACCCCATGCATTGCCCTGGGGCAAGAGCTTGTGTTCTGTGTGTGCTTGCGAACGCGGCTCTGAGGAGGATATCTGAGGACATTTGGTGACAGTTACTTTAATTTGAGTTGGCTGCAATGCTGTTTACCCTCACGTCCCGTGTGTCTCTGTGTCTCCGCGTGTGTCTCAGTGAAGATCAATCAGCTAACACCCATTAGCTGTGCTGATTAATCCTCTGGTACAGGTTGATGTGCTCTGAGACACTTCTGTGCCCACAATGAAATAATAAGCAGATTCATTCATAAAGAAAATATGAATTAGTTGCAGTCCTCTACAAAAGAGTCAAAAAGATTCTCCACCTCAACAAGGCTTTTCATGCATGACATATAATACTAATCTGATGATGTAATAGTATAACTAAGGGGGAATTTGGAATTTGCATAACTGTGTACTTTTACATTAAACAATTAAAATACCTTTTTCCTATGCTTGCAGTTTTGCATTACTTTTAATCGTTGAAGACATAGTATTTTTACAGAGTGGTATTAATACTTTTCCTGACTCTCTCTCTCATCGCTTTCCGATTCTATTGAAAATGAAATTCACAGGAGTTTTCAACAAGTGGTATAAAAAAAGTTTTGTTACTTTTGATAATCCTGACTGAATATGGTAGAAACTGTATGTAAAGTAAAGTGGGGCAAAAATAATAATATTTATGTAAAGTATTATATAACACTTTAATACTACTACTACTCCTATGAGTAATTTGTTCATAAATCAGACTTAAATGATGTGTGATGAGCAGTGTTATTACACAAATGCAGAGAATGAGATCTGTTAGCGCCATCTGTAGGATGAGAATGTTAGCTTCAACATGCTGGTGCTCCCTCTATATTTGGCTTTTTTATCCTGAATTCTATAAAGCTCAGGCCAGCTATAGTAATCCAGATGACTCCCTGAGTTGGCAGATGACAGGCAGCCTCAGGGCCACTCTATTACAAACAAACAAATCAGCGGCTCCAGCTAACTGCGTCCAACTGGATATCTCCTCCTGCCAGTCAGCTCCAAGCTGCAACCAATGCTTCTCTATTCTGAGTGTGCGAGCGAGAAATCAATATGTAATCATATTCACATTTTCTTTGGCAGGAGACTCTGGGGGCAGACATGGGATTGAGACGACCCGCTCGGCACAGTGAGGCCAAAGGAGGCCAAGCACATTAAAATCGTATCGGTCTGTGTTTCACCTCTTCCACAGTGGCCTGATTCAAAATCTACCCAGATTGTTCTTGACAGAGGTGACTGTGTTTCAATCAACTTGATTAGTGTCACAGATATATTGTACTGAGATCGTTGTTTGGATGGTTCGATTGAGTAGAGGTATATTCTTTCTGTATTCTTTCTCTCTCTCTCTCTGTGTGTGTGTGTGTGTTTAAGCACGCACGCACGCAGGCACGCACGCACACACACACACACACCATTTTGCTCGGGACATAGGCTTCCTGGACTGGAGGTTCAAACAGCTCAGGACCACCGTGGTCTTGTCCTTCATTTAATTACATTTGCAAATTACTTCAAACTACATTTTTGTAAAAAAGTGTATGTGCTTCCACTGGACCCCAAGACACACTAAGTAAGTCAATATTTTGTCTTCATCATACTATATAAACTTTTGTTTTTCTTATTATGGATCAAAATTGTCGGAATAATCTCTTATTATATAATTGTCTCAGTGGGTGGAAATAATGTGCACAGAGTATATTTATTAACAGGTTGTACTGCAGCCTGCACCTTGGTTTCTTGAACTAGGGACAGGGTAACCCTTCCACTGAAGCTTAAATCACTGACCTGAGCCAATGCAGACACGCACACACACACACACGCACACACACACACGCACACGCACACACACACACACACACACACACACACACACACACACACACACACACATACACACACACACACACACACACACACACACACACACACACACACACAAACACACTCTAGCCGTCATTTACATCGTTAACTAGATATACAAGACAGACATCCATCATTTCTACATTCCACTCACACTAACTCTTTTCTCTTACAAGTCCATGTATTTCCCTTTTCCAATTTCAGCCAGCGCTCCACCCATCTGGTCTCAGACTTGTGGCTCATGATAGGAAAAACACATTTAAGGAAATAAATAGACCCTTCTGTCTCCCTCCATTTCACCATCACCTCAGGAGATAAGATGACAGAAACAGTTTTCTCATCTTTCAGGGTATGAAAATGAACGATGCTTGAGAATATGGAAGATTCGCAAGCAGGCGGCTTGCTCAGTAAATCATCTTCAGCTCTTTACCTCAGAAAACTATTTGGACTGAAATATCAAGATATCCCTTCAGAAAACATGCATGGGGGCTGGTGACTCTGTGCCAGTAGATTTCTGCTTAGACATAATTAATAAGAACCTTAAAGCAAATAGCAGTCAGATAGCCCATAATGAGCCAAACACAATAAAAATATCAATGAGTTCCAAAAACAACTTTCAAAATATCATGGATGATGCATCAGTTCAACATGAGCACAGAGTGAAACGCAGTAGATTGAGAAGGTTTGTTGAAAAATGAGAGGTCCCCTGCGATGGGGGAAAGTGATACCTTCGTTCTTACCTTCCTCCCAACCCTGGGGACTTCCTGTCTTCTTTTCTGCTTTCTCATTCCTTTCCTCCCGCAGGTCCCCGGCAGCCACTATGCTCCACGTGAACTCTGGGATGCTGTCCAGCTGCTGGTCACATGTTCTACTGTTGCCAGGGCATCTGTGATCTGTAGAAAAAGGAGCCATGATGAGGATAAAGTTCGATTATTCAATTATCGAAGAGAAAGGACAAATTTGAACCCAGCGGAATATCTTTGTCTAACCCAGGAGAAAATTAAAACGTAACTAAGCTGCTTTGACAAGTGTTTCAGGAAAACCACCCTTCACGCCATCAATACAAGCATGTACACAGTCTGAGTGAGTTTACTCCTGTGTCCCGTATATAAAGTTGAAAGAAAACCTTCCCCTCAAGTTAAAACGTTTTCAGTGCAGGGCAGACGTTTCTACGGAGAAGACTAATGTTATATTGAAATAACCGATATAAATGTGCCTTGTGTGTCTTGATCAATAGATCATTCTGTCCTC